>NC_081407.1:231656381-232005891 GCF_030272615.1 Cryptomeria japonica
TCTTGAGGAAGAACTACCTTATTCCTATAGACAGATCAATAAACTTAAACAAAGAATTGCAAAAAATGATTACAAATTCAAGAAGATATTAAGGCAAAAGAAAAATTAACGTAAAAGGCTAGAAAAAATGGAGAAGATGACCATAGATCTAAAAGGTTGGATGGAAGAAGCAAAGAGGATAGAAGATGTCATAAAAAAAATTTAAAGGCAAAAAGAAGGATTGCGAAAATATTGAAGCTGACTTGGTATGTTTAAGAATTTAGAGAAATCTATTAGATAGCTAAGCAATCATTTGAAGTTTGAGAAGAGTGTTGAGATTTTGGATGAAGTCATAAATATTCAAAGATCACATCATGTCAAGACCAGTATAGAATTTGATGAAAATTGGAACATTGTGGCTACTGAGAATCCCATTAACACAATCCTAGAAGATCTAGATGGGAATGTCAAGATGGAAGTTCAATATTTGATTGGTCTAAAGATGTTGAAAACTACAAGAAGGAATATGATGCATTCATTCAAGTTCACAAATAGAAGAGGAGATCCAAAAGACAAAATACAAGAAGACAAGCTTATTATATACCAAGTTCTATAATTTGTTTCTATTTATTGTTTTAATTTCAATCAATTTGGTCATATGGCAATAGATTGTAAATGGTTCCCTACAAGAAGGAATAACTTTGTAAGCATAAAAAATATTTGTATTATTGTTTGATTTTAATATTATTTATTATAATTGCAGTAATTTTGGGCACATTGAAAGGCATTGGAAAGTGAATCCTTCTAAGTGGAATATAAGAAAAATATCTTAAAAAATAAGAATAATGAATATGAGAAGGTGTGAAAAAAAGAGAAAAAAGCATAGAGCTTAGAAAGTTTAATAATTACACAAACTACATTTCATGCACAAAGAAAGAAAAATTTATGGGTCATTGATAGTGGATGTTCTAACCACATGACCAAAGATAAAAGCAAGTTCATTAATCTAAAAATGTGGAATGGTGGATTAATAAGACTTGGAACCAATTCAGCTATGAAGATATCTAGAAAAAGGTATCTTGAGATTGATGCTAGAAAAGAAAAAATAAAGACATATGATGTTCTGTGTGTATGGGGTCCAAGATAAAACCTTCTAAGCATAATTCAAATATGTGACAAAGGTTATAGTCTTTCATTCAATGTGGATGCATGTGAAATTAGAAAAGAAAGCACCAATGAACTTGTTGTGGAAGGAAGTAAGACTAAAAAGGTCAATGGAAAGAAATATCTTGTGATTCAAAAGGATTAAAGATGGTTATGACATATAAGGATGGGTCACATTAATTTGACCATCTCGTGAAGATCAATTCTAAGAAAGAAATAAGATAAATGCCTTAAATTACAAAGCCTCTATACACTCTCTACAAGGAATGTCGAGAAGGAAAGCATATAGAAGTAAGGTTCCCAAGAAAGGAATATTCCACCACAAATCCATTGGAGTTTATTTAAATTGATCTATGTGGACCAATGAGAATGGAAATTCTACAAGGTGACAAGTATTTTATTATGCTCGTTGATTATTTCTCTAGGATTTCATGGGTTACCTTCTTAAAAGAACTAATTGAAGCTTTTGAGAAGTTCAAAATATTCAAACCGATGAAGAAAATGAGATTGACCATACTATAAAATGTCTAAGATCTAATAGAGGCAATGAGTTTACTTTTGATGAGTTTGAATACATCTATGAGAACCATGGAATCTGGAGATAGTACTTTTCCACAAGGACTCCACAGAAAAATGGAGTAATGGAAATAAATATTAAAATAATTCAAGAGATGGAAAGAACAATGTTGATCCAAGCTAAGCTACTTGATCTATATTGTAGAGGAGTTCTTCATGTTGTAGTATACATTCTACATAGAGGATAAAGTGGAGTTAACAACACTAAGACACTATATGAATGATGGAAAGGTAGACTAACATAAGTTAGATAATTCAAAATATTTGGAAGAAAATGTTATATCAAAAGGGATGATGATAACTTGGGTAAGTTTGACTCTATTTGATGAAGGATATTTCATGATTATTCTACAAAAAGCAAGGCATACATATGTTATAACAAGAGGTTGCAAAGGATTGTTTCTCATGTGAAAATTGTTGAGACATTACACTCTAATGAAGCCTCAAATGATGGTGACGATGATGATAGTGATAGATCATAGCACAACAATGAATAATCTACTAAAAGTGAACCTAAGAGGATTGTTGTGAAAACACTGATAAATTATGTTTAGATAAATTATTCTAAAAGCAAGATTATTGGAGATAAAGATAGTGGAGTTTAGACTAGAAGAAGGTTAGCAAGAGGAAATGAACGAGTACATTTTTCTTTGTTTTCTAAAATTGATCCAAGAGATTTTGTAAGTAAAGATGAGAATTGGATAGAGGCAATAGAAGAACCAAATTAGATTGGAAAGAATGAGACTTGGGAACTTGTTCCAAGACCCAAAAATAATAATTTCATTGTCACAAAATTGGTTTTTAAAAACAAATTGAATGAAGATGGAAAAGTGATTAGAAATAAGGTCAAACTTGTCTGCAAGGGCGCATGTAGAAGGAATTGGTTTTGAGGAGACATTTACTCCAGAGCTAGATTAGAAGAAATCAAAGTATTTATTGTCTTATCGACATTCAAGTACTTTGAGGTATATTAGATGGATGTTAAGTTAGAATTTGTAAATGGTGAGTTGGAAGAAGAATTATAGATTGAGTAAATAGAAGGATTTTAGTTGCTTGAGAATCCAGATTTTGTGTGTAGAGTGAATAAACTTCTTTATGGACTCAAACAAGCCCCCAAGGTGTAGTATTTATTACCAATACATATTTGTGACAATGAGGATTCGTGAAAGGCATTACAAATAGTAATATCTAAATAAAAAAGAAACGTAATCATCAAAAAATTGTTGTTGTTTATCTTGATGATACCATTTTTGGAGGCAATAGTATGAAATGTGCAAGGAATTTATTGATGAAATGTAAAAGGAATTTGAAATATTAATGCTTGGTGAATTATCATTTTTCCTTGGTTTACAAATTTCCTAGTTAGATAAAGGCATATTCATATCACAAACCAAATATGTAAAGGAGACGTTGAAGAAGTTTAAGATGGAAGAATGCAAATTGGTTAACACACCTATGGTTATAGGGTATAAATTAAGGATGATGAATCTTTCTAAAAAAATAAAACTTTGTATAGATCAATGATTAGAAGTTTGTTGTATGTGACTACTTCTAGATCAAATATAATACAAATATTATATATGACTACAAGATTTCAAGCCGCACATAAGGAAACTTATGTAAAAGTAGTAAAAAAAAAAAAGATATTTGAAAGCTTCTTTGGAATATGGCATGTAGTATCCTAAAAGTGAGAATTTTAGTTTTGCAACATATATAGATGTGGATTGGCAAAAAATTATTGGTTATTAAAAGAGCACTAGTGGTGGTTCTTTCTTTGTTAGTGGCAATGTAGTGTCATGGTTTAGCAAGAAGAGAGACTCAATATCTCTATCTACAATAGAAATAGAGTATATGTTGAAATAGTGTCATGTTACACTCAAGTACTTTGGAGGAAGCAAACCCCAAAGAATATAAAAAATGAGTATGGTGATCCTATTCCAATTTTTTGTGATAATACAAGTGCCATAAATATTTCAAAAAATTCAATGATGTATTCAAGGACTAAGAATACTGAAACAAACAAACAAATAGTGATATATTTACAAAAATCCTTCTGAAGGACACATTTGAATATATTAGGAAAAAGGTGGGAGTGATTTCTCCCTCCTCTTGAATATTATTTTAAATATAAATATACTTTTAAAAGTTTATAATTTATTTAAATTGATTATATTTGAGCTTACATGAACTTGAAATTTGATTTACCAGCAAAGGCCTCTTGTTTAACTAATCATATAGACCATGTAGCTACCCAAAACAATAAAAATTGACTACAAAGGAACCTTAGAATAATATTTATTTATTTTCAAGAGGATTAGATGATCTTTGTTTACTTAAAGTTTAATATTGTAACACCACCATCAATAATGTTGGAATCAATGAACACTAAGAGGAGGGGGGTGGGGGGGTGAATCGGTATTTCGCAATTCACAAATTTATTAAACTGATTCTTAAACCACCGAATGCATAAGAATGAAAGCAAAGTGCAGAAACATAAACCACACAACCATAACACTAGAATTTTTACGTGGAAACCCGGAAAGGGAAAAACCCCAATGGTATTTGAACCCACAATATTATTATAGTTTGATCAGGAGTATGATAATATTACAAAAAGGGGAAGGCACTTGCATTCAAGCACACTGTCTAGAACTCACTGCTCAAATACAAAAGAGGGCTACAACCCGGAGGAAGGCTCACTGCCTGAAAAATGATTACAATTGATGATAATAATGAATGAACTGAATAGTATCATCTCAATATTCCAAAAAGAGCTCCAGTTAAGTGCAATTTGTTTCCTACAACTATTATGTCTCTCTGCCCTATTCTGCTGCTCTGTCATATACCAGAGCACTATAACCTTCAATCATATTCACAAAACCTCACACATTTTATCATATAGTCTTCTCACACTCACCCCATCATCCAAAATTCTCAAATGAATTGGTCTTATATATGTGCATCAATAAAATAAATCAATTCCTATGTTGGCTTCCAAAAACTGCATAACACGCAATATGAAATGTGTGACCAACAAGTCAGCTCAATTCATCCACAAATCCATATTCAAGCCTAAACAAGATGATAACAAGCTTTATACGTGTCAGTACAATTTCCTCAAACTCAAAAATAACCACCAAAATCATCCCAAGGTTTTTGCATCACACGTTACACCAAAATAGCTTTGTTCTTCCTAAATTACTGGATATCAGATCTTCAATCTCGCTCATGAATCAACATCGTATAACGAGATTACAAAATAAGATGCTTCGAACCTTGAATATTTTTCCTCTATTACCACAACCAAATTTATGCAACCAAAATCAAGATCTATACAATGTACTCATACTCTAGTGAATATTGTATTCCACCTTCCAGACTTATGCCTAATGAATAATGCAACTTTCGATAAATCAAATCTTCATGTACCAGATATGATTTCTAAACTAAGTTGGCATCACTGACAACTCCTAAACATTTCTCATGCAACAATCTTCACTAGAATAGTGTCTCTTTACAACAATCTCCCCCTTTGGCATTGATGGCAACACTATGAAAAATGGCAATGTACATTCAAGACTGGAAAATTACAAAACTCAAAAATCTCCAAGACTCAATAAGCTCCCCCTGAGAATATACACCATTTTTCACTACACTCTCTCTCCCTTTGACAACAATGCCAAACATAAGAATCTGCCAAAATTTTATGTACAAGGATATATACAGTGACTTACAAGAATTTGAAGATATCTGCAAAAAATATTTTAGGGATAGAAAATGATCATCCCAACCCTTCTTCAAATTCTCCAAAATATTGATCAGACCATTGAGAAGATAGGTGTGCATCTTAGCTCCTCTACGATCTGCCAGAACACTCTTGTTAATAGCAGTCATTGCATCTTGCAAACTGTTGATCAATGTATTTATCCAGGGAGTGATAAGGCTTCTTCCTTCTCCCACTCTACCCAAAATTTTGTCCTTTTCTTGATTTAAGCTCTTTATCTTAACTAGTATACTCATAACTTGAGCTTCAAAATTACTAGCAGGGACTGATTGAGGTGCATAGGATTGAGATATGCTAGCTAACTTCCCTTCACACACTTTTCTTTTCTTTTCAATGTCAATAGTAAACTTAGGCAAAATAAGACATGACTTATATATTTGACCACCTTCATCTAATTCATCTTGTATGTTCTTCATAGTAGCTATCAAACTCACCCTATCTCCTTCAATCATCTTCAAAATTATCCTTAATCTCATAGCATTAAATTGAGTCAAAATTTTAGCATATGTCGCTTTCTCCAAAGACACAAAATGAGAGTCTACTGCATTAAGCATGCTTTTAAGCTTATCATGGGGAGTGTCACCTAAATCAGACTTAAAGGATGGAAAAAATATCTCTAATACATTCGTGACCAAGGTTATCAACTCTTTATCTGCGGTGTGAGACTTGAGTAAGTCCTCACTCACCTTAGCTTCTGTGAGAGCTACAAGCTTCAGTGCTTGAACTAGAGATAAAGAACTAAGGTCAATAGGTCCTTGAGTAAAATCATCAGTGACAATCTATTTTCCCTTGTCTGCTATAGTGTCTCTTGCCAGTGCCAGCAAAGCCTGATCATCCTTCCTTTCTCCTTCTCAGCCACTTCTACATTTGCATCTTTCACATCATCTTCACTCTTCTCAACATCAACCTCTCCCTTTGCTTCATCAAATTTTCCAATCTCCTCAGTTTCCTTTTCAGAGTCAACATTTATCACCAGAGTCATCAACCTTAGCAGTATTAGTATTATTTGTAACTGTGTCTTGCTCATTTATTTGTACATCCAAAGTGGAGGTATTATCCTGTACATGCACTTCCAAAATGGAGGTATCTTCATGTGACTGCTCTTCCGATTGGGTGTCATCTTTTGTTAGATTGACATCATATTTGTGCACTTTCAAAAATTGTTACAAGATTGCTTCAGTCTCTTTAATAACTTCATCTATCTTCCTAAGCATAATCTTGTTAGCTATCTTTTTTACTTCTGAATCTATCTTTTGCAATCTTTAGAAATCTATCAAATTCAACTTTGGAAATAATAGAACACAAATTAACTAGTACATATTCTTTTATTCTCTCATCCTTTAAGGTGGTTCTATGCCTCTTGGCACCCAAAATATCATACAATCCCTTCAAAATCATAGATGATAGCTCTATCAAGGCTTTTCTATAAACATTCATATACTATACAACAACTTCCTCTATAGCTCTCTGATCATTATCATCATAGTTTTCA
The DNA here is from genome assembly GCF_030272615.1 of Cryptomeria japonica. Taxonomy (NCBI): domain Eukaryota; kingdom Viridiplantae; phylum Streptophyta; class Pinopsida; order Cupressales; family Cupressaceae; genus Cryptomeria; species Cryptomeria japonica. The sequence continues at coordinate 231,663,377 of NC_081407.1, forward strand.
TAAGATACAGGTACATCCTTCAAATTACCTTCCTTTAGCACTTCATCAATTATTTCACTTAATATCATTGGGGGCACAACATCATAAGTACCTTCTATCTTTCCATATTTTAGAGCTTCATCCATCTTATACTTAGGCTTCCTTCTTAATTTGGCTCTACCGGATGGCTCAGCTTCATTTCTTGGCTTCTTGGTAGACTGGGCTCCACCATATTAAGGATTCTTCACTACCCTAGCATATGTACTTATCTTCTTCACCTCTCTCACCGCTTCATCAGAATTTGTCTCTATATCTTCAACAACGGCTGCACCATATTCTATTTGTGGCTTTTCCTTCTCTCTTCTTTTCTCCACCGGTTGACTTGGCTTGTGGCTTGGGTGGAGGGATGGGCTTTTGAGCATCGAAGGTAGGTGGTGACTTGGTTTGCCTTGGCTTGGTTGGCTTGGGAGGAGTGGAACCGGTTTTGTCTTCTTAGGCTTTACCATGTCCTCCTCCTTCAAAATATTTTGTTCACTAGCTCTTTGAACAACTTCCTTTGTTATTCCCATTTTCTCTGCAAGCTCTTCTACTTCTTTTCTGACCTTCCTCTTTCTTTCAGGCTCGATGAATTTCTTGTGCAAGTCTATATTTTTCTCCTTATAAGTGTCAAACCTATCTTCCTTCTCATCTACTATTTTACTTAAAAGGTGTTGAGCATATGCATTAAGAGTGTTTCCATCTACTTCATACCCCATGGGCATGATCCATACAGTTCTTGGTTCTGCAACCTCCATATGGCATTGATCTTTGTCTACCATAAAGCATATGGTATCTTCATATTTTTCTACAATGTCCTTTGGAATCCTCTCTCTGCTTTGCATCATAGCTTGAAGTGATTTGAAATAACCCCACAAAGCATATTTATGTGCTACTACATCACCCAATCCTTGCAAACCTTCTTTAATTTGAACTGCCACCAGTTTATCATAAGCCCATTGCACTTTTCCTATACTGGGGATTTCACTCAATAAGTAAAATGCCAAATAGACAATCAAGGAACCAAACTTGAAAAAATGTTTCTTATCTTTCTTAATCTTCTTCTGGTTGCTCAAAAGCTCATTGAGAAGTACTCCACACAGATCATATTTCTTGTCCTCCTTGAGCATATGATAGGATGCATATATTGTAGTATCAGATACTGAATTTGTCTGTTGGACTGGTACACCTTATATTATGTCACCATTGAAGCAAATATCACATCATATTTAATGATATCATTTATTGTCATCAACCAATTGTCATGCTAGGATCCAGTTACCTCTATCACAGTGGTGTTCATTACATGTCTCAGACTGGGGATCTCACCGGTTGCATTTAAACAAGTTACTTCTTGAATGGCTTTCTTTGTGATCTTATGAGGTCTATCTAATCATATAAACTCATCATGTGGATTTGACTCAAAACATACCTAACCCATTCAGGTTCATAGAAAACCAGAAAGTGAACAAACTGGATAAAACCCTTGTCTTGCAATGGTTTGAATTTGGGCTTCAGGCTCCCCATCTCATCCATCATATGCTTAGTGTATAATGATAATATATCTACATTCCCAATATCTTCGATATTACAATAAATATATGCCCTAACATCCTTATTATGCAACACTCCTTACATCACAGAGGAAAATGCTCCATTCAGATCATCTTCAACTGATTTGAACGGATGTTTCTTGAATATTGGCCTTTATCAATAATCTCAACTACCAACAGAGTTTCTATACCAGATGATGATGTCATTTCAAAAATAGGGTATGAAAAATAGCTCGAACATGGATAAATACCTTTTTAATTTCAACTAGATGCTAGGAATCATTGTCATATTGTTTCAAGCTCTATTATCATTGCTTAACTTGTTCGCCTCACTCTCCTTCTCTTTCTCTTCGATCACAATGTGAAGAATGAATAATAGAATCCCCTTTTTATTCACTGAAAACTTAACTTTAAGTTTTAATAAATTCACAACCTTAAAGGCTTTACGGATACCCTATTTTCCAAGAGTTCATCATAAGATTCTTAGATAGGCATGTAATCTTTTGTATATCAACTCCACAACTGATCTCAATCATATGCAACCTTCCTTATCCGGTTATAGATCTCCGAAAGGGGGTTTTAAGGATCTGCATGGAAAATTTTCCCTTAAGGCCCAAAGGCCTTAGTTACAGGATGAGGTTCCAACACCAGAATCATATGTGGAGCCATTATGTGTATTTGAATCTTCCTTGTTAACCCACATCTTCTTAAGTTGCTCTTTGAACTCGTCAATTTTCCTTTGCCCTTTCCATCTGGTTTGTTCTTGTCTACAAGAGCATTCTTACTCACATTCTTATTTCTGCAATATTTTGCAATGTGACTGGATTTGTTTCATGCACAACAAACAACATTTCCTTGCATATGCCTAAAGTTCATCTAAGTTGGTCTCATCCTATATTGGCTATAAATGTGTACAAATATTCCACAAGCATAGCATCTCTTATTTTTGAAATTGTTCATCACTACTCTACACATGTTTGACTTATGACCAAAGTTGTTGCATTTGAAAAATTGACCGATAAAGGTAGGACCATTATTCATCATCCAATTTTCTACATTGACTTGCCATATGACCGAATTTATTGTAAACAAAACATTTCTTGTTCTTTTGATGATTGCTTTGTCCAGAACCGAAGGATTCTCCTTTCTCATATCCAAGCCCTCAAATGTCTTTTCCACTTCACTGACTTTCTAGCATCTCATGTATCCTGGCTGAGCTGGATTTGAATTTTTCTTTTTACTCATTAGCAGTGGAAAGTTCATCTCTTAGAATTATGATCTTCCTTTCAAGTTCTTTCCATCATTCTTGGATTGCACCAATTCAAGTCTCAACTAATCATTCTCATAGTTCAACCTGCAACATTCATCAAATCTATCCTTCAATGACTGAATCGTATTTTTCTCATTTGTCTTCCTGTCTTCAATCTCCTTTGTCAGCTCCATCACAATGGATTGCATCTCATTCTTCAAGATTGAATTTTCTCTAACAAGCTTCTCACATTAATTTGTCCTGTCTTGTAGGTCTTGATTGTCAATGCTTTGTTCTTCTTTCTCCTTGAGTTTATCCATCAGTTCCTTTCTCTTTTCTCTAGATTTTTTCACTTGTTCTTTCAGAGATTCAATGAAATTTTTAGCAGTATCCAAACTTCTCCTCAGGCTACTTTTTCCTTTCATCGTTGCATTAAGATCTTCAAGTGCCACAGTAAGTTTCTTGTGCAAATAGGAGTCCATTGATTCAATCTTTCAGATCTTCCTCAAGCTGTTAGGATCCTTCTGAGGGACTAGGCTCTGATACCAATTGTTGGAATTAATGAACACTGAGAGGGGGGTTTCAATCAATATTATGCAATTCACCAATTTATTAAATTGATTCTTAAACCAGTAGATGCATAAGAATGAAAGTAAAGTGTAGAAACATAAACCAATCAACCATACAACCATAACACCAGAATTTTTTATGTGGAAACCCGAAAAGGGAAAAACCATGGTAGGATTTGAACCCACAATATTATTATACTTTTATTAGGAGTACGATAATATTACAAAAAGGGGAATGCACTTGCATTCAGGCACACTTCCTAGAGATCACTACTCAAATACAAAAGAGGGCTACAACCTAGAGGAAGGATCACTGCCTTACAAATGATTACAATTGATAACAATAATGAATGAATTAAATAGTAGCATCTACATATTCCAAAAAATAGTTCCAGTTAAGTGCAATTTGTTTCCTGCAATTGTTTTGTCTCTCTGTCCTTTTCTGCAACTCTATCATATACCGGAGCACTATAACCTTCAATCACAATCACAAAACTTTGCACATTCACTCATACAATCTTCTCACACTCACCCCATTATCCAAAATGCTCAAATGAATTGGTCTTATATATCTGCATCAATAAAATAAATCAATTCTCATGTCGGCTTCCAAAAACCGCATAAAATGCAATATGAAACATGTAACCAACAAGTCAGCTCAATTCATCCACAAATCCATATGCGGACCTAAACAAGATGATAAAAAGATTTAAACATGTCAACACAATTGCCTCAAACTCAACAACAATCATTGAAATCATCCCAAATATTTTGCATCACACATTACACCAAAATAGCTTTGTTCTTCCTGAATTATCGGATACTGAACCTTCAATCTCGCTCATGAATCAACACCAGATCCTAGGATTATATAATAAGATGCCTCAAAACTTCAATCTTCTACCTCTATTACCATAACCAATGTTATGCAACCAAAATCAAGATCTGTACAATGTACTCATACTCTGCCAGATATTGTATTCCACCTTCCAGACTTATGCCTAATGATTAATGCAACTTCTGGTAAATCAAATATGCATGTATTGAATATGATTTCCGATCTGATTTTCCATCAATGACAACTCCTAAACATTTCTCATGCATCAATATTCACCAGAACAATGTCTCTTGCTAACAAATAAGACCTAAGTGCAAAGAATTGCTAAACTTTGACATACTAGTTATCAAAATCGATGGAAATTACAAATGTTCCATCTAAACCTACAACTACATGTAGGATGCTTTTGAAATAACCTATATTAGTTTTTCTTATGTCCAAACCACTTAACTATGGTGAAAATAGATTTAATGATGTTAAAATAATCATTTGCATTGAACACAAACTTATCAAGAGCCTTATTTTGTATTCATTATGTTGTGGGAACTAACCAAATACAAAAAAAATGTTGGATTGGGAAGGTGAATTCTAGGCGATGCCTATTTTTTCACTCCATTTATCTCCATCCTTCTAGGCTACATTATTTTGGCCAATTCTCTTAGGAGATCTATGTGCAAAAAATTGTCAAACTATGATTGACTAGTTCTCAAAATCCATGGTACCTATGAATGTTTTTTTCTTAACTCATAGGCTAGTATTGGGTCCATTTGTAGTACCCCATCTTGATTATAGTCCATTTTACATTGTTTTACCATTTCAAAATATGAATTCATTCTTGTAAAACATGTTAATTAAGAGTAATATAAACATGGAAACAAGCATTCTTTTGCATTTTATGTGTCATGTGGCCCAATCAACTATGCCAACATATAGATATGGGCTTTTAAATGATACTAAAAGCATTTTTTTGAACCCTAGTTTTCTTGGTTATTCTAGGATACAATATTCTAACATAATGTCTTAAGAACACTAAGAGAAAAAAATTGTCAAGCTATGATGGAGTAATTCTTGGAACTAATGGCACCTAGGAATTTTCTACCTAAACATATAGGTGGGTATGGTTTCCCTCTATAGTACACTATCTTGATTATATTCAACTCAACATTGTTTGACCATTCCAACAATAAACATATTGTTGTAAAATAAAAGTTAGTTGAGAGTAGTGTAAACTTTAAAACATGTATTTTTTTGTATATGTGTGTCATGGGGTCCAATCGACTACTCCAAAACATTAAAGTGTGTAGGTAAATTCTATTAACTTTCTTATTTCACACACTAGTTGTCTTGATCATTTTAGACTAGAAGCTTATGACAAAGTCTCTTAAGAGACCTAAGTGCAAAAATTACCAAACTATGATGGATTGGTTTTTGAAATTCATGGCAGATAGGAATGTTTCCTATGAACCTATAGGTGGGATTTACCAAGCTTATCATAAATTTTAGAATTGTAAGAGATAATAGAATGTATAACAAAAATAGAGAAATACTTTAAATATCATGAAGTGGAGGACCCCAAAATAGTGAAGGTTTATCAAATAAAATTGAATGGACATGTCAACACTTTGGAGGAAGGAGGTAAAAGTTGATAGAAGAAGAAATGATAGGTAGATGGGAAAGAAAGGTGATAAAAATGAAGGTTAAGTTTCTAACATGTGATTGTACTAACTTTAATGTATAAAGAAACTACCAAATTTAAAGCGAAGAGAGTTAAGTGTTAAGGCTTATACAAAAGAGTATTATGATTTCAATAAGATCAGGGTACATTGAATTAGACCATTAAAATGTGGCTACATATTTTAATGGATTGAGATTGAATATTCGGAATGAGTTGACATGATGAGGATATCAACTATGGAAGAAGCATATCAATATGCCATCAAAGAAAATGAGAAATTAAGAAAGCAAGAAGAAACTGAGGTTAGAGGTGGATTTAATAGAGGTAAAGGACAATAGTAGAAAAAATATAGCAATGGAAAAGATGCTAGCTCTTCAAAAATTTAGAAGGAGAAAGATCAAACAAGAACAAGAACATACCATATGTGACGTAGAGGTGGATATGGTAGATTTAAAGTTAGACATTTCATATGTGGACAATCAAGACATATATAAATTACGAATGCCTATAATGTAGGCCAAAAGGATGAAGGAGAATAGAGGCTACAAGTACATATTCATTCAAGGGAGATACATAATCTATAAGGTTTTCTATTCAACCATATGCACCTGAGAAAGGAAAAGCACTTATAATGAAAAGGATATTATTGAAGCCAACGAAAAGAGAATATGAGCTTGTCCGAAGAAAAAAGTTTTTTTAGAATGATGTATAAAGCTAGAGGAAAATGTTGTGACAAGGTCATAATAAATAGTGGAAGCATTGATAATATAGTCTCAGTTGACATGATAGATAATTTGGGGTTAAAAATATAACTCATACTACCCCTTACACGGTGTCATGGCTACAAAATTCACAACAAGTCATGGTTGATCAACAATACCTAATAAGTTTTTGAATATGCACTTACAAAGATGAGGTGTGGTGTGATGTGATACCTATGGATGCATGTCATTTTATTTTAGGTAGACCATTGGAATTTGATAGAAAGTGTTTTGAATGGAAATAGGAGTTCACAAGTTAATGCATGCAAACTATGATCTAAGCCTATTTCATAAGTATTGCATCAAAGAGAGAATAGACTCAATAGATTCAACCTCAATTATATCAAGGAGAGGTATGAATGTAGATTGAATTTAACTCTTCTTTGTTTGAGTTGAAAATATGTGAATTGAATGCAAGATCAAGGCTTAATGATGTAAAATTGACATAAAATAACATGAACAGTAAGTTTCAGCTATGGTATGCAGAAATGAAGATAGACCTAAAGTAAGAGAACAAAGAGGAACTTGTGTTTAAAAATTTAGCCTTAAAGTACAAGATAAGATGGCTTGGGGTGACCCTATCCTCTAGTTGTCAACTGTAGACAAACAAAATACTTTTGGATTCAGAATGTCATGCAAAATATTCTCCCAGAAGTTTGTAAGAAATTTTTCAAACAAGGGCACCCTTGGTGACATTGTCATCCACTTTTTGCTCCTGCAAAAGACAAGTTTTATCATCTCCGTATCTTCTAACAAAATATTTGATTGTAGCTCCTGGATTTATTGCCTACACAAAAAAAGAAGGGAAATTATTTTGTTGATAGGGGTTTGCCTAGGTCAAACGCTAGGTTTGGAATTAACCATTGAATTGAATTGAAATTGAATTGTAAATGCTTGAATTGAAATGGTTGGCTAAATTGATTATACCCTTAATTGATGATGCAATGTCCTTAGGATAAGTTCTCCATGTGTTGATGCAATATCATGATAACTCACATAAACTACATCATAAATCATTATTGAAAACATAATTGAAGATGTCATGATATAACTTGTTGCTATGATCCTTGAATTAAATCTACTCTCGAATAAAAATAATTTCTCTTGAATTGGAGTGAAAGCATAATGACGAGAAGCAATAATGAGATTTGTTGAACTGAATTGAGAGTGATGCCTTATATAGGGATTTCATAATAAAATCAACTTTAAGTTGACTTAGAATTATCACATTTTCACACGGGGGATATATTTATAATTAATTAGGATAATAAAAGATAAAGTCATACATAGAAACAAGGGCCCAAACAAGAGTGTGATGATGTATCTGTTTTGTATAAAAAAGGAATCGGGTAAACTAGGACCTAATCCCACTCCCATTCACATATTGGACTACAAAATATTTTAAAGAAGTGATTCAATTTAACTTTCTCTTATGAAAAAGGGTCAACAAATACTATTAGGGTTTATATTCCTTTGTTGATATGGAAGGGAAATGAGTCAAATGTAAAATGCAAAGAATCTAAACTAATACGAATAATGAAAATGAATGAAAATGACTAGAATAACAACAAATAGCAGATTGATACAAGAATGAAATTGAAACACAGAGTACAGATATCATAGAGTAATTTTGATGTGCACCTAATTCTAAAATCTGAGCTTGGTTGAGTTGGAAAGGAGCACTAGGTGCTCTAGTCCCTACTATTGTAATGAGCCAGAAACTAGAAATCTGCAAATTGAAGTGCTCTAGACCTGAACTGCCAAAACTTGCAACTGAATGAGGGGGACTAGGGCATTGGGAACTCTAGTCCTAGGAAAAAGGTACTGGGAACTCTAGTCCTAGGGGTTTGGGTCTTGATTTTGGATCTGGATATGTGCTTGTTGATTGAGACTTTCTAAAAAAACTTGCAGCTCTGATAAAAACTTGTACTTGCACCTACAATCTAAAAAATGGTATGTATGCAGCTATATAGAGTTTTTCCTTAGTCAAACCCCTTGTTTTGGTGATTTCCACCTCCACAAATAGCTAATGTAATATTGAAAAGTGTGTGTGCCCTAGGATCTCATGTGTTTGTAAGATTCCTATGAGCTAAGATGCAAACTAGAGTTCTACCCTATATTTGGAGTAAAAACCCTAAATGAACATAATGTAAATGCTTCAAATCACACATGCAATATGGATCTAAAGAAATAATGTAAATCTAAAAATGAATGTCATGAAACTCACTTAGAGATATGAAAATAAAATGAAACCATACCAAACTAGAGTTACAAGCCAATTAACAGTCGATGATCTCCTTATTATTCTTTAACATCTCCTAAGCTTCCATGATTGATGAAAAATGTTGATAAAGACTTGATTAATGTTGAATTTGATAATTGGAGACTTCACATAAATCTTGTACTTTCACTTCATAGAGGCTCCTTCAATTGCTAGAGAATGGATCCTTCAAATGAGGAAATAAAAGGTTATGTATGTGAAACCCTAACTTTAATTTTGATAATAAGCCAACTTAGAATTGATGAAAATTGACACAAAGTGAGAAATAAACATTATAATACCACCAAATTAAGCTCCCAATCTAGGAAGAAAAAGTCAGGACCAGAATGGTAGCATTCTGGTCCGACTGATTTTTTTCCAAATTTCTAGGGATACAAGATATGGTAATTATAAGGTCAACTCTAGCACGATAGGTCAATCTAAGGTGTTTAGATATGTGAAAATGTGCCTTGAATATGAGAAATAAGACTTTATTAGGATTAATTAAAATAGAATAAAAAGGGCGCCACTCAGGGTTAAGGACCCAATTTTATAATATGTGAATTGATGAGATAGGACCTTAGATTTAATTTAAATTGATAATTAATTCTTTAAAGGAACCTTGAAAATGAAAAATGCAATGGGACACACTAAGGTGGGTGCTAACCTAATCATGTAATTGGACAAACCTAATTAGGGGTGTACAATTTACGACGCTATAGTATCAAAGTGGAATAAGACTCATAATATTGAATTTAATATTAGTTTAAATCAATAAAGGTCCTATAACGCATGGAGGAATGAGAAATTCTAAAATGGGTGCTAGGAGAGTATGAATTGGACACCCTAATTAAAGGTGTACAATTTATGATGCTACAAAAAGGCAATCCATGATGAGAGAGAAAACACTTACACTTTAGAGAAAAATGAGATAAAACACTCTTACATTATTGATAACTAAGGAGGTAGAGGTGGAAAGTGGTCGAAGCACATTGCTAGTAATAGGAAAACAAATTTTAAAGCATATTTAGGATAAGAAACTATGTTTTGCAATAATTACCAAGGTCTTATGGGTAAATGCAACCACTGTCAATAATGACATGCCTTTAGAAGTAAATGAACTCCTAGAATAATTTGATGAAATTGTGGTCCAAATAGTCATTTAAAGGACTACCACTTCTAATTAGCCATCATATTGATTTTATTCGAGGTCCAAGTTTACCTAATGAGGATACTTATATATTTAAACTTGTATAAAATGAAGAGGTGAACAAAAAGTGCAAGAGCTATTAGAAAGAGGATTAATTACAAAGATCATTATCCCATGTACAATACTAGTACATTAGAGCCCAAAAAAGGATGATGAATGGAGGATGTGGATGGACTCAAGATCCATCAACAAACTAACTATCAAGTGCCAATTCCCTTTACCTAGAATGGATGATCTTATGGACTATTTTAGGACAGATAAGTATTTTACTAAAAAATATTTAAAGAGTGGGTATCACCAAATTAGGATAAGAGAGGGTGATGAATGAAGACTACTTTTAAACCAAGGAGGGGTTGTATGAATGGTTAGTAATGCCCCTCGTATGAAAAAATACACCTAGTACATTTATGTGGTTGGCAAATGAAATATTGAAGATATTTTTTAGAAAAAAAGAATGATTGTTTATTGATGATATTCTAATTGTTAGCGGTAATAAAGAACATTTATTGCATGTTAGGCAGATCTTACAAAGGATAAATGAGGAAAGTTTATTGGTGAACTTAAAGAAGTACAATTTTATAAAGGAAAATTAGTTTATTTAGGATATGTCATCTCACCTTGAGGGATGCAAATGGATCTGTAATGACCACCAAAATACCCTAGAGAAATATACATAAACTAACCAAAAATAGAGATAAATTTTTTTTAACATCTACTAAACAACATAAGCAACTATAAACAACTACCATGAACATACAAATTACATCATTTACTACCCACAAAAATGCATAGTACATCATAAACATGATAACGCAAGCATAAATAAGATAACAAAACATACATTCCCCTGGGGCATCTCAACGTCACTAGTTAATAAGTAACATCTCCATAACATACTATGATAATTTCTATTTATCCTTAATCATCTAAGTTTGTTTTTACAACACCAAACCAAATGTGTCTAATTATTCTACTTACATTAATCATCCAACATAATATAAATTCACATTTCCATCTCTACAAATAGGACTGGTTCATATCCCTTAAGAATTACATTCCTTAACATCAAGATTGCTACTCTTATGCAAGTACATGAATTATAATCACAAGCATTATCCTTTACTAATCCATCTAGGTTACATATAACAAGTCCACCTTAATCTAAACATAAAGACATTTCATAACATAAACCATATGAAGTAACATCCTCTTAGTACATTCTAAATCATAGTCTTACATCATATTACATGATATTACAATTACAAGAGTATACAATCTTCTTTACATTACAATGTCATCATGAATACAAAGTTATCCCAATACATAGAAATCAACTACAAGTCTTCTCAAATAATGATGAACAATAGAATCCATATCCATGCACGCTAACACCAACAAGGAGAATCCCAATGGAAGAAGGCATCAAACCACCCGACCATGTGGAACCAAATGAACTACCCCCCATGCTAGGAGATGATATGGGGTTCCCACTCACACTCAATACATAGAATGACACCAAATAACCAAGGGAGCAACATGACATAACAAAGGTATACAACATAAACATAACCAAATCACACCACATGGCTAAAACAAAGCAAAGAATTCTCCTAGAGGTGTAACAACAAATCAAGGGATAAGGACCATGGTCGTATGTAGAAGTGGAGTGTCATCACATGCTATCCTAACAAAGAAGGGAATATGGATAGCCTTGATAGACACGTCACTACGTGTTATCCTCACAAAGAAGGTAAATATATACCCATAGTAGATATGCATGATATGCTTGCAAAGAAGAGTAATCTATACTCGTGATATACATACAAGCTACTCTCACACAGAAGGGTAAAAACAATCCCTGATAGACATGTGGAGTCATCTCAACCTATGTGAGAACAAGGGAGATTAGATTGCAATCTTAATGGCCTCAATCCAATTATTATTATCTTATTAAGTGAATCCCAATCCAATCAATTTGATTAATATTATCTTATTAAGTGAATCCCAATCCAATCAATTTGATTAATATTATTACCACTTATTATGATCAAGTAAACTTCAATGTGCCTTGGCGGTCTAGGTGCTAAACAACCTATCTCACATGACTCCGCTCATCACATGAAATCCCACTCCCCTTATCATATGCCAATACCTTAGGTAAATCCAATATATAATAACATCATAAATACATAATGAAGCATAAGAGACATAAAAGTGGTCATAACATAACTAAAAACATACTGATAATAAAAGGATATATAAGGTCACATACAAGGCAAAAACCTTCATCAAGGTATAAAAATCAAGAGCTAAAACATAATTATGATGAAAAGGCCATTCCATAACCATATTAAATCCTCAACAATGGTGCATAACACATCCCATTGGAGCTATAATAAAATCTCCTCAACAACAAGGAAATTCTCCCTCTTGCTAGAGCAATATAACACATGCAATCTCCTCAATGGTGGGGCTCAAACCCACTTACTAGAGTACAAAACAACATAAGAACATCAAAATGAAACCATCCACATCACTGAGACCCTCAAATCAATCATGCAAAGCCTCTGGAAGTGTAAGGAAGTTAAGTAGCAGAACAACTTCCTACACTAACCTTGAGAGGAGGGTAATTCAAAAACTTTTACAGATCATCACAACAGTTACAAAAAATAGAAATAGACATAATAACATTCAAACCATAACAAAATGATTTACGTGGGTAAAACCCTTTCGGGAGAAAAACCCCACACTCAAAAAGCCACCCAATATATTATTCCGTAATAAAAAAATAGATTACAATATACTTGCAAAGCAAGCTCTTCACATGAGTACCACTAATCAAGGATTCAAAGGTAACTCAATAGCTATAAGACTCTTACACGTAACCTCTATCTCACACACCTCATATATAGGAGATACAATACAAGAAACCGTCAAACAGTATTACAAAACCATGGGCTAAAACCACCCAATAAGGTGTAGCCGACCTTATCTCCCTTCTAGATGCCTTATGACATGTCCCTTCCTTTTTATAGCTCATTTATGAGTCCGATGTATTTTATATTTCCTATTTCACTAGTACAAACTTCTAGAGGCCATAACTTGAGAACTGTGTGTCCTATTAATGAACCGTTTCAAGCATCAAAAAGATCACGAAGTGCTCTATTGCCTCGTAAACCACTACATCATTTACACCTAATTTTTAGGGTATTTTGGGACCTCTAAAGTCCTCAAAATCAAATTAAACCTTTCATTGGACCCCTCCAAAATGGAAAATTTAATATCTTCAAAACTAGTTGTGGTCTTGCAACGTAACTTTATCGGAATGCTTATCTAGCCAACCAGAAGCTTTGGGGATACTTTCACACCATTTAGTGCTCAAATGAAAACTTACTATAAATAGTAACCTCATGTAAATGCAAGGTTGAGACACCATTTTCCCAACAAATATCCCACTTGTTGAACACCTTGCAAGAGCAAAGGGAGTATCAACACAATAATTCAATTGCTAGGGGCCATAAGGCCCATATACTCCAAGCACCATCTAAACTTCTCTATGCTCACAACCTTAGTTAAAGAATCTGCAACATTCATCAAAGTTTCTAACTTAACCAACTTCACCCTGCCATCTTCAATCATATCTCTGATAAAATGATATTGAACATCAATCTAATTGGTCCAAGAATAAAATATTGGGTTCTTAGCTAGGCAAATCACACTCTGACTGTCACAATAAATTATTACGACTCCTTGTTTTATTCTAATGTCTGAATACAGTCTCTTAATCCAAATGGCCTCTTTACAAGCATGAGTAGTTGCCATATACTCTACTTCAATAGTGGACAAAGCAACCACAACCTATCGCTTACTCATCCAACTAATTGCACCACCAAATAAAGTAAACGCATAAGCACTAGTGGATCTTTTGCTATCAATATCACCTGCCCAGTCTGAATCCACATAACCATGAATATCAAGGGAAATCACGTCTTCAACTAAATTACCATGATAACACAAAGAATATTTTGAGATACCCTTCAAATATTTGAAGACTCTTTTGACTGCATCCCAATGAACTCTACCACGATTAGACATATATCTGGACAAAACTCCCACTACTTGGGCAATGTTTGGTCTACTACAGACCATAACATACATCAAACTTCCAATTGCACTTTGGTAAGGCACTTTTCTCATGTCTTCCATCTCCAATGCGGATGTAGGACAATCTATAGCAGATAATTTCGTTCCAGTTGTAAAAGGAACACATAATGGTCTGCAATCCTACATGTTGAACCTCTATAACACTGAATTCACATACTTACTCTGGCCTAGCCATAACTTTCTGTTCACTTTATCTCTTCTAATTTCCATCCCAAGAATGTGTTTTGTTGCACCAAGATCTTTCATTTCAAATTTAGCAGCGAGCTGAGACTTTAGTTTTGAAATCATACATTTCCTTTACCAATGAATAACATATCATCAACATACAATGCAATATACAAGAAACGATCACCATCAGTTTTATAATAAACACAGTGATTTTATTTAGAACACTCAAATCCCAAACTCAACACATAGGTATCAAATTTCTAGTACCACATCCTAGGACTCTGTTTGAGGCCACACGGGAATTTATTTAATTTACAGACCAAATAACTTTTACCTTTCACCACATAGTGCTCAGGCTATGTCATATAAATATCCTCCTTCAAATCACCATGAAGGAAAGTAGTTTTCACATCCATTTGCTCAACCTCTAAATCATAAGCAACAACAATAAAAAGCAAAAATCTAATGGATGTCATTTTGGCAACAAGAGAAAATATCTCACAATAATCAATACCCTCAACTTGAGAACAGCCTTTTGCAACCAACCTTGCTTTATACTTCTCAATGCTTCCATCTGAACCAACCTTTTTATTGAACACCCAATTGCAATAAACATGCTTTCATCCTTCAGGCAATGGTACAAAATCCCATGTATCATTCTTTTTCAAAGCTGCCATTTCTTCTTCAATAACAATCTTTCAATATTTTGCATCATTCATACCTAATGCCTCTTCTACGGATTTTGGTTCATCCACATTAGTATTTAAAGCAAAAATACATCTCCAATCATCAGGTGAATACCTTTCAAGTGGTTTTCTATGTCTTTTAGACCTTCAAACAACCTGAGTTGGAGGTTCTTCCTCCTTTTCTGAAGATTCATAGCTAGACAAGCTCTCCTCAACTTCTTTCCTATCTAGGGGTTTCAATTCAACTCTTTCAGGTGTAGAAGGAAATTGAATCACATCTTCCTTTTTAGTCTGTTATGGGTGCAATGTAATAGAAGAATACTTAATTTCTCTAAAAATAACACTTCTACTATGAATTACCTTTTGTGCAATAGGGTCCCAAAGCTCTTATTCTTTCACACCATAACTACACCCAATGAAGATACATTTCACATCCTTGTTCTCCAGCTTTGTCTGCTTCTCCTTTGGCACATGTGCATATGCTTCACAACCAAAAACTCTAAGATGTCTCAATGAAGGCTTGTGACCCAATCATGCTTCCATAGGGGTTTTATCAACAAGGCTTGATGTAGGAGACCCGTTAATCAGGTAGCAACCATTGACAACAACTTTAGCCCAATTTATTTTTTCTGGACCAACACTACTCAGCATACTTCTAGCCTTCTCTATCAGTGTCATGTTCATTCTTTTTGCAACTCCATTATGTTGTGGAGAATACAGAGTTGTCTTATGTCCGTTAATGCCACAGTCTTTACAAAATCTATCAAAATCATTAGAGCAAAATTCACCGCCATTATCAGTCCTCAAACTTTTAATTTTCTTTCCAGTCTACAACTCAACCATTGCTTTAAATTCTTTAAATCAACTGAAAACTTCAGATTTACTCTTTAGAAAATATACATGTCATTCTACTAAAATCATCAATAAAGGAAACATAATATGTAGATTTTCCAATCGAAGGAACATCTACAGGACCAAACACATCAGAATGAATAAGACCCAAAACACCACAAGTTTTATGAGAACTTGAGTAAAATTGAACGTGGTTTTGTTTTCCATAAATGCAATGCTCACATAAATCAAAGTCAAGATTACTATCATTCAAACCTTCAACAAGGTTTTTATTTTTCAAGGTCCTTAGACCCTTTTCTCCAATGTGGCTAAGCCCGTGGTGCCATAACATAGTCTTCTCTGCAAGTAACTTTGCTTCAGAAGAAAGAGCACCCTTAGGTACCCAAAATCCATTTCCATCTACTGAAGGTGAAACCCTCAAATATTCCACACATTTACTTTTTACAGAAGTGTTATTACACTCATCAATGTATGTGTCTAGCTTATACAAAGTTCCAAACCTGAAACCTCTAGCAATTACCATAGCACCCTTAATCATCTTACATCATGCTTCATAAAAGATTACCTGCACACCCACATCTATTAGTTTTCTCATAGATAACAGATTTCATTTTAAACCAGGGATATGAAGCACACCATTAATCCTTTTTATTCTACCATCAAAAAACCTAATTCTAACTTTACCTCGACCAACAATGTCTAAATGTGAATCATCACCCAAGTACACCTTACCTCCATTAAATTATTCATATTCAGAAAACCAATCTTTATTGGCAATCATATGAAAAGATGCATCTGAGTCAATTAACCAGACATCATTACCTACATGAGTCGCCAAATTTGCAATAAATGCATCACCATCTTCCTTCTCAGACTTAGAATCAGAATCAATCTTCTTCTTTTTCTTTTTCTTTTCTTCTTTGCATTCCTTATGGATGTGACCTGGTTTACTGCAATTCCAGCAAATGACTTTGGACTTTCCAGGAGATTTAGATCTCCCTCTTGATTTAGACTTATTATGCTTCTCATTCTTCTTGTCTTTCTCCTTAGGTCTTCCATGAATAGTTAGGGCTTCCTTCAAACTATGGAATACCTTTACATCTCTTCACCAAGTAGGGCACCCACCACATCTTCAGACTTCAAAACAATAAAAGTGCTACCGATAGCCATAACAAGAGTATCCCATGAATCAAGTAAAGAACAAAGCAAGATCTGCCATTTCTCCTCTTCATTCATCTTAACATCAACAAATACTAATTGAGCCATTAACATATTGAATGATTCCAGGTGGTTTGCAACTCGTCCACCCTCTTCCATCTTCAAGGAATACAATTTCTTCCTCAAGAAAATCTGATTTAATAAAGATTTCGCTTGATACATCTCACCAAGCTTGGTCCATAGCTTCTTTGCACTATTTTCTTCATGGACATTGATCAGAACAGAGTTTTCCAGGCACAGTCTGATTAGACCCTTCGATTTTCGGTCCATAACATCATAGTGAGCCACCGTAGTAGGATTTGAGGGCCTTTAGACATTCGCATCAACAACACCCCATAGATCTCGATCTATTAGTAGATCTTCCATCTTCAACTTCCACATCTCAAAATTTGTTCCATTAAATTTCTCCACCTCTATTTTCCTTGACAAACTCGCCATCTAAAAATTCCTATAATAAGATCAAAAAGTGTCTTCTACAAAAGCTCCCAGTCAAATCTAGATTAGTTCAAAAAACCCAACAACCCACAACTGAAACCAAAGGTGATCAAGCTCTGATAGAACTTGTAAGGAAGTTAAGTAGCGGAACAACTTCCTACACTAACCTTGAGAGGAGGGTAATGCAAAATTTTTTACAGATCATCACAACAGTTACAAAAAACAAAAATAGATATAATAACATTCAAACCATAACACAGTGATTTACGCAGGGAAAACCCTTTTGAGAGAAAAAACCCCGCACTCCAAAAGTCGTCCAATATATTATTCTGCAATAAAAAAATAGATTACATTATACTTGTAGAGCAAGCTCTTCGCAGGAGTACCACTAATCAGAGATTCAAAGGTAACTCAATAGTTATAAGACTCTTACACATAACCTCTATCTCATGCACCTCATATATAGGAGATATAATACAAGAAATCGTCTGTCAAACTGTATTACAAAACCATGGGCTAAAACCACCCAATAAGGTGTAGCCAACCTTATCTCCCTTCTAGATGCCCTATGACGTGTCCCTCCCTTTTTACAACTCATTTATGTGTCTGATGTATTTTATATTTTCTATTTTAGGAGTACAAACTTCTGAAGGCCATAACTTGAGAATCGTGTGTCCTATTGATGAACCGTTTGAAGCGTCAGAAAGCTCGTGAAATGCTCTATTGCCTCATAAATTGATATGTTGTTCATGCCAAATTTTCAGGGTGTTTAGAGGTCTCTAAAGTCCTCAAAATCAAATTTAAACCTTTCATTGGACCCCTCCAAAATGAAAAATTTAGTATCTTCAAAACTAGCTGTAATCTTGCGACGTAACTTTACCAGAATGCTTATCTAGCCAACCAAAAGCTTCTGGGAGAATTTTGCACCATTTCATGATCAAATGAAAAATTACTATAAATAGAAACCTCATGTAAATGCAAGGTTGAGACACCATTTTCCCAATAGGAAGGACCCCAAAATCAAACCGACAAAACCCAGATCATGAAAACCCTAAATTTTGCAAATTGCCACAGTCTGGCACATTAAAAACATACTTTGGTGCATTTGACACACAAAATGAAGCCTTTGATAAGTTTTGTGCTGCATTTGAAGAATTATGTGGCACATTTGAAGAATTTTGTGGCGCCTTTGAAACAAAGAGCAAAATTGGCATAAAATGAACCCAAAACTTGACAGAAACACCCAGTTCGGTTCCTGGGTTCACAAATAGACTAAGTTACACACCCAAAAGGTGTGGAAGGAGGAAAATAATAGTAAGAAACCATTCTAAACAAATATTATAACAATCCAAGAGAATTCAACAAAGTTACATGATCATATCTACTCTCAAAAGTGCGCAGGAGAGTACCTAGCTCTCACAATGGCAAAAAGAGACAACAAAGTAATAATGGAAGAAAAGAAGAAATAAAAGGGATTTCCCAATCCATTAACATGACTCAGTACTCTTACAAGAGATAGTAACCAAATATTTCAATCATAGGTGATCAAAACCAAACACCCAATAACCATAATTTTTTCCAAAATGACAAATCACAATCACACAGTTTGGGAGTTGCAGAATAGAACTGGGAATTACAACACAAACTCAAAACATATGAAATACAATTTATAACACAAGAATCTGAGAATAATAATTAAAAAAAGGAAGACACGTGGAATGTACTCCTGACAATCACATCCAAATTTCCAAAAATCAAATACATTAATAAATCTCTTTCTCCAAATCTTCCCCCAAAATGTAAAATTGATTCTTAAAATCAAATCTAAACCCCCCAACAATCTATAAAAAAAATCCAGAAGACAATCTTTGAACAAACACAAAGCAGACAATATCTTTCTAGAAATCAAATTTCAAATATGAAGAAGCCAACCTGGAAATCACAATCCAATAATGGTAGATTTGAAGAAGAGCAACAATCCAACACGCCAAGCAAATCCAAACTTCAACCAAGCTTCCAATCAAACTCATAAAACCAAAATGCAACTCAAAAATTTTTGGATGGTGACCTAACAACATTCACGGAATGCTCAATAAATAAAAATCAAACCTCAAACTATAGAAAAATTCCAACCGACTAGAAAATTCAGAGAAAAATATTTCATACCTACCATTACAAAATTTGAGGTAAATAGGGGTTCATCCCATAGTGTAGTGGTACAACTGCGAGCCTCCCTCAATGAAGGTCATGAGTTTGATACACAGTGCTTGGCCCCTCTTCGCCCTCGTCGTTCCACATCGTCTGTCACTACACTAGTCTACTAACTTGGTAGACAAAGGTTTGCTTTGGTCGGAGAGGTATTTCGTTGTTGGTGCACGTCGAGGAGTGATTGATAAATTTGGAGCATGCTCTTAGTCCCCCTGATGCTCGTTGGTCTATTTCTCTCTATTCGTTGGCTAGGAAATTGACAGTTGTGCTCTCAGGCTGTGTAGGATGCTTCAAAGAGGATGCCTTGGCCCTCGATTTAGAGATGAGGTCCTCCTTGTGATCTCATTGGCTCATAGCTCTAGTCAAAAGTGCTTGCTTAAAAAATAAATAAATAAATTCAAGGTAAATATTATTTACTTACCCATTCGAAAATAACCAATCGAATACAAGGGTAGGTAACTTTATATTATATCTGTTTATACAAACAATACTAATGCAACAATATAATTACAAATAGATTATTAATCAATGATAAAAAAAATAGTTAAATTAAATAATAATTAAATAATAAAGCAATAAATAGATAATACAACTGTATTAAAACAAATAAATTAATCTTCGACAATAAATTAATAATTAAATAACTTTGATGGGGCCTGCAAAGGCAATCCCGGGCATGCTAGTTATGGAGCAGTCATTCGGGACGAGGATGGGAATATTTTGTTTGGTACCTACGAACATATTGGCTGTGGTACAAATAATGAAGCAGAAATAAGAGCCCTTGAGGCTAGTCTGCTGCTTTGCAAACAAAAGGGTTTATCTAATGTGCAGATTGAGGGTGATTCTCAGATAATTATAAATTGGAAACTAGCTAAATGGCTTCCACGCATTCACACTCTATTCCAAGCAATTAGACCATACGAAATATCTCACATCCATCGTGAAGGTAATCGATTGGGAGATCTTTTTGCTAATCTTGGATAATACAAGGGCGCTATCCCCATTAATGACAACTCTTACCATTAAATTTTTTTAAAAAAAATAATTAAATAAAACAAACAATAAATAAATCAATCAAAATAAATTAATTAAATTAATCTCAATTAAATAAATGCAACCCTTTTCAATAAATAATTATCAATAAAATAACCAAAATCATACTATAGGATAAATTAACAAGTAGACATTAATAAATTACATTATCCCATTAATTAATTAAATATTAATCATACATTCACATACTCAAGCAATCCAACGAAAGGGAAACATTGACACAAGACTAGTCACCAACTTACGCCACAACATGACCAACATGGTGAACAACTAAGTCTAGAGTGAGTGAGGGAGACTCGTGCCATCTCCAACAACTTGCCATTGGGATAGGACACGCTCAGACCTATGAGACTAGGTGGAGTCGATGTTTGGTACCTGCAATCTAGCAGTCACCACTGAAACACAATAAAATACATATACAACATATATACATCACAATAAATAGACAAGTGAAAAGAGAACCACAACACTTTATCATGCTCTCAACAAGTGATAAGGCATCATCCCTTTCATGAAGACAATCACTCAATACAACATCAACATAATAACAAAATAGGGGTTGGAATCATCTCAACACCATAAATCATATAATCCACATAGGAGTATCTAGAGCATATAATCCATCCAATGTAAATTCATCCATCAAGTAATCCAGAATGTATCATCAATCACATGAATAATCTAGAATCATTAATAGCATATGTCCATATAAGATATCTAGCATCATTCGTATCATCTGAATAGGAATAGAGTCACCAATAATCATCAAAACATCATCCAAATGTCTAAATAGCCTATCAAAGCATAAATCAAAAATTGAGTCTAAGAGGGACGCTACAGGATCCAAAAATGTTACGAGAAAAAATAGAGAGGTCTACACGTAGGAGTGTGCTTGAGGTTCAAAGCTTCCATGATTTAATTGTCTTTTATAACAAATTTATTCAAAAATTTAGTGGGATATGTGCACCCATAACTAAAACCATAAGGAAAGATAAAAATGAGTTTAAGTGGATAATAGAAGTAGATAAGAGTTTTGAGCTCTTGATGAAGGTCATTGAGGAACCAATATTGGCATTACCCAGTTTTGCAAAAGTGTTTCAATTTGATTGTGACATGAATGGGACAACCATAGGAGTGATTCTCGACCAAGAAGGCATAACTATTACATATTTTAGTGAAAATTTTAATGATGTTAAGAAGAGATATTTCCTTTATGATCAAGAATTTTATGCCATAGTGCATGCTTTAAAGAAGTCGTGACATTTTTTGCTTCCTGAGGAGTTTGCGCTTTAAATGGATCATAGCGCTTTGCAATTTATTAATAGCTAGACCAATATTAACAATCAAAATATGAATTGGGTTGAATTTATATAAGGGTATACTTTTGTTCTCAAGTATTGTAGTGGAAGATCAAAGAAAGTAGCAAACACATTAAGTAGGAGAGAATCATTATTGATTGAAGTGATAGCTAGAATAGTTGGGTTTTATATGGTGGAGTTATACAAAGATGATTTAGCCTTTAAGGATGTGTGGACAACATGTATGGAGCCTACTAGTGTGGATGGGATACCATGGATGGCTTAATTCATACATGATAGACTATTATTCAAATAGCAACTATGTATACCTCAAGGATCGAGAGACAAAATTTAATAAGAGAAAAACATTGTGGTGGTTTAGTTTGATATTTTGGAGTTGATAATCGACTATGACACAACTTAGTGAAAGTTATTATTGACCAAGGATGAAGACAAAATTTATAAAAAATTGTAAAATGATTTGTCAAGTTTATTAGTATGCCAAAGGAGGGAGTAAAAAAACATGACTCTATTAGCCATTACCGATACTAGTGAAACCATGGGATGATATAAGTACATGGGTTTTATGCTTGGAATACCGATAGGTAAGGACTCTATTTTTGTTGTTGATGATAGATTCTAAAAAATCAGATCATTTTGTGGGTTGAAAAAAGACCAATGATGCCACACATGTTGCAAATATATTCTTAACAAATATTGTTAGATTACAAGGTTTATCAAAAGGTATGTAATTTTAGACCATGATACTAAGCTTGTAGGATATTTTTGGAGGGAAAATTGGAAGAAATTAGGTACTAATTTAAATTTTATCTCTGCATATCATTCTCAAATGGATGGACAGACTAGATTTTTTAACCAAAGCTTAGGAAATTTGTTAAGATGATTGGTTGGGAAGACGGTTAAAGTAATTGGATTTGATGTTGCCTCAAGCTGGACTTGCATACAATGATTTAATAAAAAAAAGTACAAGTTAGACACAATTTCAACTTGTATATGGTTATAGTCTAAGGGATATTTTAGAATTAAGAAAGCTTGTATATATTGGGAGATATAAGATAAGTGCTGAAGTAGAAGAGTTTGCAACAAAACACATGAAAGATTTACACTGATGTAGGTAAGAGATAAACTCAGTTTGAGCAATCATTAGTACAAAGAAAATTAGAGATGGAAAGGAGATAAAGGAATTTTCAAGTAGGAATATCATGTTGACACATCTATGAAAGGAATGGTTTCCAAGCCATAGATAGATATAACAAACTTAAGTGGAAGAATATTGGACAAACAAAATTATCAAGAAGTTTTCACTAAATGCTTATGAGTTGGAGCTACCTACAAGTTTGGACATCTTTCAAATTTATTTCATGTTTCTAATTTATACACCTAATATGAGTGAGAGACAATCACAAAACAAGTTACAAAAAGAGGAAACATCACTAGACAAATAGATGGTGCAACTACTCAAGAGAGAATGGGAAGAGATTGAATGCACTCTGGATTGTATAATGGTTAAAAACACTAGGGGCAAATAATATAGTGAGTATTTCGTAAAATGGAACAATAGACCAGTCGAGTATGCCACATGGTTAAGCCCAACATAGTTGAAGTCATTATAATTAACCCATAGCCAAATAGTTGCTAACCCACATCAACTTGAAGTTGGAATTGCAATGACAAATATATTTTCTCAGCTATCAATGTCTCACAGTTTTTTGGTACTCAAGTAGTTTGATGCAAAGACATTTCTTATTTTTTAGCATGTTATATTTTTTAATTTTACTTTAATCTCCTCTATCTACCACCCATTTACAAGTCTATAGTTTAATTTTTTTTAGTCTATTTTGTTTGTTGCGATTAAAATCCACTTACCTGCAAGATAAATGGAGGTTATCAAGTTTGAGTGTGATTTTTGAACTAAAACATGAGATAAGAGCATTTATGATTGATTTTGATTGTTGTACCTAATTTTAGGCAAGTTTTTTTTTGGATAAGTTTCCTAATTTTGGTAGGGGTTTTATTGATGAAAAGAGAAAACAAGATATAGGAGCAAAAATAGAAAGAAAAAAAGGAAGCAATAGATAGGAATAGTGAGAGGGAAAACTGGAAAATAAAGAAGAAAATGATAAAGAGGGAAAGAGTTCCACCTGATAGGAAAAACAAGGATGAAGGAAACAAGAAGTCTCATATTTCGGTCCAATACTTGGATTAAATGTATAGGGTGTATAATACTTGTAATTTTTTGTTTTGAATAAAGGGGTAAAAACTTTATTAATAATCAGAATACAACATTACCAAAGAAAACCAAAGCCCCAAAGGTTCAGAAGAGAGCAACACTCCCGACCAAGGATCAACCAGCTTCATAACTATCCATATCCTTAGCAAAGATCTTATGCAAGTCTTGACAATAATCTGGGGGGAGATGCTCCCAACCCTCAACTTTCCAATCATAACCATTTCTCGAGCCCCACTTAGCCAAGCAATCAACTACCCTGTTTCATTCCTGATGAATGTGGATGAAGGATACCTTCTCCATCATAGCACTAATTTGCAAAATCTGGTGAACAATCCCTGCCAGCTGCCAATTAATCCCACTCACCTTTTGCTCATTCAACAGGTTAACAATAATCTATGAATCTGATTCGTAGATAACCTTACACCACCCTAACTCAAAAGAACGCTCCAGGGCATAGAAAATTGTTAACCCCTCCATAAAATTATCAGACTGTTGCCCTTTATGAACAAAAAAGAAGAAAACCACAACCCCCATACAATCCCTACCAACCTCCCCAATCGCAGCAGGGCCCAGATTACCCCGAGAGGAGCCATTAGAGTTAATCTTTATGAAATCATCCCAAGGGGGCAACCACCTTCCCTCCCTTTGGACCTTCTTCTTAGCACGTCTACCTCTCTTGGCATGAGATGAGACAAGAGACATCTCCTATAAACCCAACCTACTCACAATATCAACCTCTCCTCTATCCAGAGGAAAATTCACCTCACATTTAGCTTCCACCATCTCTTGGATCATGCCAATGATTCTATTCCACACTTGCTGAACTAATAGTCTGACATCCCTAAAGATCCTCCTATTCCTCTCTAACCAAATCTGCCACGGTATAAAAATGGGCCCAATGTGCTAGACAGTCTAAAGAAAAGAGGACAAAATAGGAGGCCTGCCCAAACTGCTCCAAAACTCCACCAAAGAATCCACATGAACATAGGGGTGCTTCCACACCCCCCACCAATAATGCCAGAGCAACAACAATAAAGGGTGTCTGAAGAATAGGTGAGAGGAATCCTCCTCTCCATTACCACACAAAACACAAATGGAAGGCCCATGGATCCCACACTTGCGAATATTGTACCAGGTGAGACTCTCATTCCAAGCCAAAGTCCAAGAAAAATAGTTACACTTCGGCTAAGAGAAATTGTTCCAAACATATTTCTACCAGTGCACCTCCCTCCCCTCCAAGCGACAAAACAACAGCTCCTGGTACCCACTGGCAACAGTAAAAACACCCTTAGGATTCGGGGACCAAGCAAGTCTATCCCTATCCTTAAGGGAACTAGAATGTCTACTAGCCAAAATGCCATAAAGCTCAGCGCAGTCTTCCTCCATATCAACGACTAGCCATTCATTAGGAACCTTCCACCACACCATCTCCAATTGCCCATACCTATAACCAGATTTAAAGTCACTCACTCTAGACCACCCTGCCTCTAGGAACCTCTGGCAAAGATTTACTAAATTAGGAAACCGATTAATAATGAGAGGATAGCCATCCCAAGAATCAAACCAAAAAAGCACCTTTTCTCCCTTCTTACAGATCCAAAAAAGACCTTATTTTATCAGTGTAGCCCCTTTCTTGAGAGTACTCCAAATCATAGAGCCTTTTCCCACAAGCGAATATCTTGAAATTTCCTCTTTTGGGATCCTCTACATATACTTGCAAGACAAAATCCTAGCCCAACTTCTATCCTATTCAACACACCACCTCCAGTACAATTTAGCCACCAAGGCCTCCCCAAATAAAGAAGACTACCTTAAGCCAAGCCCCGCCAACTGCTTCAGGTTGCACACCAAGTCCCAATTGACAAGACTCCATTTATGGGAGGATAGGTTGCCTGCCCATAAAAATTGCCTTGCCAAAGAATCCAATTCCTTCACAAACCACTCTGGGGCCACTTGGAGCATACACCTATAAATGGGAAGAGCATGAACCACCGACTGGATCAATTGAACCTGCCTAGCAAATGATAACCATCTATGAGTCCAATGTTCAACCCTCTTGTGAAATTTGTCCTAAATACCCTGCCAAGAGTCCTTGGGAGGAATACCGGCAGAGATAGGAATACCTAGGTAAGTCAAGGGAAGAGACCCGACCTGGAATCTCAAGATATTAGCAATTCTCATTTGAATAGTTCCCGATGTATTCAAGAAGATAATGGAAGATTTATCCTCATTGATCAACTGGCCCAAAGCTCCAAGATAGACATCCAAAATTTTACGTAGATTTATAGCTTCACTAATCCTAACCAATCCCATTAGGGTCGTATCATCCACAAACTGCAAATGGGACTGAGGAGGTATGCCATTACCCCAACTCCAACCATGAATAGTACCAAGCCCCACATTATACTTAATCAATCTCCCCAGACCCTCAACTAGGAGAATGAATAAGTACGGGGAAAGAGGGTCCCCCTGACGAAGGCCCCTGGATGAACCAAACAACTCCATATGATCTCCATTAATTAGCATCGAGAATGAGGTAGACGAAACACAAATCATAACCCATTGGATCAATTCATTAGCAAAACCAAATGCCCTAAGAATCTTTTGGAGAAAGGACCATCAGACTCTATCATAAGCATTTGGCATGTCCAGCTTGAGAAACATAGTTTTTTCCTTGGAAGCTGCCATAGAATGAATGGTCTCAGTAGCGATCACCACTTCATCCAAGATTTGATGACCCTGCACAAACCCACTCTGCTCTTCTAAAATGACCCCCCAAGCCAATTCTTCAACCTTTCTGCTATCAGCTTAGAAATAATCTTATAAATCACATTACAAAGGGAAATAGGATGGAACTGGCCTAACCGGTCAGCCCCATCACACTTGGGGATGAGCGCAATGAAAGTCGCATTCAAAGCCCAAAGCATTTGCTTACTCCTCTGGGACTCTTGGACCACCTCCAATAACTCCAATTTGATAATATCTCAGAATTATTGATAGAACTCAATCGGGAACCCATCCGGTCTTGGTGCTTTCCCCTTCTTCATGTGAAAAACAATCCTCTCAAGTTCGTCCAACAAAATGGGGCCCATTAGTTGCTCATTCATCTCTCTAGTAACTAGAGAAGGGATACAAGCAAGAACCCGAATTTCCTCTTCCGATTCCCCTTGAGCATCCTCCCTAAAAAGGGATTGGAAATACTGCGTAGACTCCCTAAAAATCTCTTACAAGGATAAACACTGCTCACCTCTATCATTAACCAGAATATAGGGATGGAATTGCTTGCCTTCTTTCTTTCATCGAATTGAAGAAGAACGCAATATTATTGTATCCCTCTTGAATCCAATCAATCTGAGCTCTTTGTTTCCAGTAGATTTCCTCCCTAAGCTCCCACTCCTCTAAAACCTTGACTGCCCTGACTTCCTCCCTCAACAAGGCTTCTGACAATCCATGCTCTCTAATCTCTCTAGTTACTGATACAAGCGAAAGTCATTACCTTTCTCCCCAAGGTTTGCGATGAAGATCCAACAGGCTTCCCAAGCAATGAAGCTATCATCCGCAACACATCCTCCCGACAACATTCCACTGGAAAATGAGGTAATCTAACCCAAACTGGCACTCAATTCGGGAGTTCCTCCGAAGGGTTAAATCCCGCATGCCAAGGTTTGATGAACAACCCCACCTGGTTATAAAATACGTGCCTCCTTCAAAGAACCTATTGCGATCCTCCATGCAATTGAATGCAACCATGAAGTAATTGTTTGCAAACAACATGATATCCATTTCCCCTTTTGACGCCCAAGTCCTCTAAGCCCAATTTTCTAGAAATTGCAATGAAACCCTCATCCCCAAAAATTTGCAATAAAGTGAATGCTTTAAAATATATTCAGCATCCTCTACAATCATCTTAGGCAGAATTACCAATTTCGACCTCTCTTTGCATCTCTCCAGACAACCGTTAAACTTCAAAATCTGGGATCCATTGGATACACTAGCGTCGACAACCCCCGAGTCGAGAGAAAAAAGATTATTATCAAAAGTCTTAACGCCATGATTCAGGGATTTTGAACCCAAAGCTACTAAAAAATCCAAGCTAGGAGAAGCCTCTGAAGCGACTTCTAGCGAACCATCCATCATGCACGATAGAAAAACCCCCACCCCAAACAGAAATGGGAAATGAAAAACCTCCTGTCGAAAATACCCACCCCTCTCACCTCCCAATCTGCACCAAAGAAGGCCCCCAAACCCATGCCCTCCCAAACCCCGCCTACACCACCAATCACAACAGTAGACTGAGACCCGAGGACCCAACACCCCTGACACCCCTGAGCTACCACCTGCAACGACCAGAAAACAAAAGTCTCTCCCTCCCCGCAATGACGCTCAGAACCCCCCCTGCGTGAAAGCCAACACGAGCTAGGGCACAAATGCCCTAGCTCGACCTCTGCAAATGCTGCCCTCGCACGCCATCACCTAGTCCCTATAATACTTGTAAATTTGAGTCAAATGAAGAGAATATTATTCTTTTAAAAAAATATGTAATTTTTTTACATATAAATAGTTGGGTATTTGTGAGTTGTTATTGTGTGGTTAAAATCCCCGTAACACATATTTTTGTTGCTGTTGTAGCTTCTGACTGTGTTTCTACAACATCATTTCTATTCTTGTAGGTTATGAATATATTTCGCTAACACCATTTCTATACTTGTAGCTATTGACTATGTTATTTGTAGCTTAGTTTCTATTCCCATAACAATTGATTGTTATTTGCAACAAGTTTTAGTTCTTATAGCTTAATTTTGAGTGCTTGTTGCCAAATTTTTGGCCCTATGGCAAGCATTTCAAGCATTTTCAACACCTACTAGCTCTAATTTAGATAGATTTTGGGCACCTATAATGTGGTGGGTGCCATTATTTAATATGAGAAGTGTGGATCGAAAGAAGCATAAGAATTTTTTATGATAAGGAGTTGGAAATGAAGATATTTTAAAAAAAATTGGAAACAACCATAGAGGAGATCACAATAGCTAATGTAGTAAATCAATCATCCAAAAATAAGAAATGATCTATATGGAATAACAATTATTTTGGAAGCTGGAAAAGACCAAAAGTTTGTCCCATTCATGGGGTGGGAAATTCAAACTTTGCTCAAAATTGTACAGTTGTAAAATTGCCACCTCCAAAACTTAACTTTGATGGTCCAACCAAAGAAAATATATGGAATCAAAGGTTGGTTGTATAGTTTGGAATTAATAAGGTGATTTATTTGATGTATGTAATATTGAAACAATCAAAGAACATTTCCAACAATGAAGTTGAAGCACATGTCATTTTATTTGGAGTAAAATGAAATAAGATACATTTAAATTGAAGGATACTGACAAATAATAAATGTTATTGGGATAAAAAGGCTCACCAAATTGAAAACTAGTTAACATTCTAAAATTTATATGGACCCTGTTAGAATCCTTTAAGGATAACAAATTCCAAGACATGTATAGAGAGATTAATGAGGAAACATATTTCCTCACAAATTTTGATTATGATAAAGAATGTATAATTGATTTGAGATTATATGCATGCAATTATTTTGGACATAAATTCAAATTCATATTAATATAGGAAGACAACCCTAAGTGACACAAGAATTTTATTGGAATTAGAAAGAATTTGAATGCTCAAGTGTGGGGATTGTATCTTACTTTGGCAATTGATAAGGAAATTTTAATAATGATCACAAGTTGGATATGGTATTAATAGGACAACATATTAATCATTAAGTACGAAGGTTAAATTAGGAGGCTCTTGAGATGGTAGCCACTCGATCTACCTTCCCACTTGTATTTTATCCATTAAATGTAGTAACCAAGTTGATATCCATGGACACTAACATTAGGTTAGTTTGTTCTCAATACCAAATGATTTTTTTTTAGCGACATTTCAAAGCTCAATCAAAAGAATGTCTTTGAGATGAAAGCAATGATAGTTATATATATAATTTAATAGATTTTAAGTAAATAATTTCTAATAAAGAATTGTAGAAACATGGCCAATTAGATGTTGCTTCGATGTTTAATGGATTCCTTTGGAATCTTTAAAAAATAAATAATTAATAATTTTTTTTGCTACCCATCTAAAGAACACTTTTTGGGAGGACTAGAAGAGGTGCAATAAGGGGTTGTTCTTGATGTAGGCACACCACTAATTGAAGATGTTTTTATAATAAAAGATAACAAGATTGTTGGGCCTTTACATTTCTTCTTCTTCTTCTTCTTCTTTTTATTATTAGTGAATGCAAGAATTTTAGCATGGTTCAAATCAAGTGAGGCCACAAATGAGGGATCTCATCCATGGCATTAACACACAACATCATCATGAATAGTTTGAACTTGTGAACATGGTAGCTCAATAGGGACACAAAGTTTGTGAGCATAACAAATCAATGAGGGTTTAGAGAACTGAGTCACAAACATGAATGTTTGTCAGAAGCACTAAGTCTCTTGACATGAACACTAACAACATCAATGTTAACTAAGGTAAATGCTTGCAAGCACATTAGGTCAATGAAAGTACGATACTTGCAATCACAATAGCCCAATGGAGTTTTGAACCTTGGTGACAACAATAATAATGCCATAACTTAACCATCACACTATAAGATGAATTCTCACATCCTTTTATTCTTATGACCTTTACACAAACAAAGTTTTAAGGGAAGAAAAAGGCTTTAAAAGTGACATAATTTTTGAAATATGCCACATGGGTAGAGGTGATAGATGAGAATTCACATTTGACAATACTAACATAGAGAATAAAGGAGAAAATAGAGTTTTGCATTATTGTCTTCTTTAATGCTTTTTTGTTGGGTATTCTATATAACTAAGCCCATTTGCAACTTTTAGTATATAGTTTGTAATCAGTTTTAGAAAATTATAAAACCTTTTGAAGTTCTCATGCCTTTTGGACAAAAGTGAAGAATAGTTTCTAAGATGTTTTGTAATGAAAGAGAGAGTTATTCTATCGAAGCTTTTGTAATATTTAATATTTGAATACAAATAGCACAATTTCTACAACAAAAATTTAACAACAAAAAATATTACATTATTTTATACAATAGTTTAAATATTAGTATAACATCCTTTCTATTATTAAACTATTTGATATTATATGTACATCATTATATAGTCATAATATTTTATCACCTTATATTTTTATTTGTATAATTCTTATAGACATTAAGTTTTCACAATTCATATGTTAAGAATCAGTTATTTCTAGATTAAATTATGTGAATTTTTTTGATGTCAACATTTTGAATCACAATCCATAATCTATTATCAAAATGATAGATATTAAACTATAATCATATATTACTTATATTATAATATAATTATATTATTTAATTTTTATTTAATAGATATTACATCAAAATGAAATTCATAGCTTTTAAAAAATCCAATTACCATAAACTTTTCCCTTCTAGATTGTGATCCAAAAACCTATACAATTAATATCTAAACTCACTCTTAAACACTATCAACAAAAATATCATTTTCTTATTAAAAACGACAAATAAAAAAAACCTCATCACGCCATAAAATATTCTGATTATGTTTTAAGTAATCAATTTCAATTTCGAATTTGGACAATCTTTAACCGTTGATGTTCTAAAATCGACAAAAATACAAAAGTTTTAGCGGCATCATTCTTCACACGAAATGGATATGGTTATGCTTAAATCTATTGAGCAAAGCCCTTCTGGAAAACTAGGAAAATGGCAGCGTTGAGAGCTTTTGTCTTAACGCCATCACGATCCACTGCCATTTCCAATCCGAAGCGCTCTCAAGGAAGCAAAATTTATGTTCCTCTGTCTGCCAAAAATGCCGTCAGTTCAAATTCAGAAAATCCCAATTCTTCTTCTTCAGAAGAAAAAAGAGTCGAGAAAAGCTCTAAAAAATCAAGTCAATCTTCATGGGACGCTAAAAATAGCGAAGGCAAAGATTACTTATACAGATTAGGGCAAGAAGCTGACAATTTAAACATCACTGTCGGGGCACGCCAGGGCTTGATTGATGACCTCTTTGTTGGCAACTTCCTTGGAAAAGATGGTAATTCTCTTCTTTACCCATATACATGTACGAAATTCATTTTGATATTTTGTAAATTCTCTTTTGGAAGTTGAGCTCAGAAAATTTGGACAATCTAAGAAACAAGTTATATAAAATCTATGTATGGTTTTTTTAACATAAAATTGCAGAGCATATAAAGAAGTAATTAGTTAATTATGATATTGTCAATAAATAAAGAGTGAACCCGATTAAGGATATGATTAGTTAAGATATTTGAAAGCAACATAGGAAGAGTTACAACTCCTCACATCATGTCCACTTGATGACTATTTGAGGAGGTTCATGATTCATCCAAGAAACTGTTGAGACATGGACCAGCTACGACTCGAACCTAGGACCTTCCATACGCTGCTGGAGTGCTCTACAACTGAGCTACTGGCCCCTCTTGGACCAGTCCATCGTCGGTCCGGGTGTGGCTTATTTCCAACACCAACACCCCCCTTAAGCCACACCTCTCGTGTGCTTGAGGCTCCTAGCCTGGACTTGGCTCTGATACCATGTTGAGACATGGACCAGCTAGGACTCGAACCTAGGACCTTCCATACACTGCTGGAGTGCTCTACCACTGAGCTACTGGCCCCTCTTGGACCAGTCCATTGTCGGTCTGAGTGTGGCTTATTTCCAACACCAACAGAAACATGGAAGATTTTTGTTATTTGAATATTGGAACTCAGACCAGGTAGGCGTTATTTGAATGTTGGAACTCAGACCAGGTAGGCACTCATAAGAGCCTTTGAGCAGCCAAGAGGGGATGGTATACCATCCATCATCTGCAAGGCTAAGGACGCACACGAATAGAGTCTAATAATAAGGAAAGGCATCAAACAAACCACAGGTTTATAAAGCACATATTCAGAAAGAGCGATTAGAAATAAAGATTTTATTATTTTCATATACGATCAGATCCCTAATTACTCAACACAGAATTATAAGGATACAATTCAGAAACAGCTATCATACGTTTTGCTCTAGTCATTATCATATAAGAACAGATCGATTATCTCATACAAATATATATCTTTGCTGACCAGTCACATTTATATTGCATTGAGGAGATCCCACTGTTGGATGGCCAAAGATATATCAGATTAATATTCTTATCCGACTTTCTTTCTTGGAGCAAAGTTCCAGAATTTCTGTCAGATCCTTAACCATTTGCATGCATGGTTATCAAGACAATATTCAGGAAGGACGAACAGACTGATACAAGGGTCATAATCCCAATTCCTTCATACAAAAAGTCGCCTACAGATCAGGAATTCAGTCAATCATATTATTATTGGAAGGAATCCGCCTAACACATCCCACATAGCAAATAGCCCTTAGCAGACTTCTTGCATCAGATCTTCTTTGTATCATATATTAATCATTCGTACATAAAGGAATTACATTATCTTCCTATTGATGCATGCATTTAAGGTTGCCCAGTAACAAGTATCTTGTTAATCTCATTAGAGTTATACTTGAATTTCCTAGAGGATCGTGGGAGTCATATATGTCAATCTCTCAATTTTACAATCTCAATCAAGACCTAAAAAACTAATTATAATTGAATCAATAATTGACAAAATTCTAAGAGGTTCCAACTAGGGTCATTAAAGTGGTACCAGAGCTAGTGAACCTGCCAGCCTTTGGCTAAATGTTGTAAAACTTGATTAATCATGGCAATAGAAGATATCAAACCATTGGCAAGATCATTATATGAAGCAGGTGACAAGCTTAGCACTCAATTGCAATCTAATGGCAACTACCTCACATACACACGCTCTGATACCAATCTGTTAGCACAAACACTCACACACAGGCCTACTGTCCAAAACAGAGACAGGAACCAAAACAGATTCTTCTTCATTACCCAACCACATACAGACTCACACTGTGTTGCAGTCTCAAGGAACATCAAATTCATCAGATCAACATGGGAACAATTTCCAGAGCAGTTCAGGGTTCATAGAGAACCAAATTGAAACACAGAAACAGAATTTGAATGCTAAATATTTCTATTCAAAATGGGAGATACAAGCTGCAGTCAATTCCAAATAAACAATCTTTATTTTATTAAACATTTATTCTTTCCAAAAATCCATTACGAGTCTCCTTCAATCTGGATCCAACTCTCTCTGCTACCGAATGGTCTCCTTATTTACGACTTTTCTTCTACCATCCCTTCTCTACCAAACTTTTCTTTTTCCAGTGCTATTCTGCTCCATTCCTTTACCCTTCATTGCTGTCATCTTGCATTCGTTTCCTTCCAGCGTGAACTGCTTCTTTAACTTGTTTTCCCTATCGGCCTCAAATTAAATTACTGTCTTCATCGGCCCATTCTTCTTCAACGTTCCCAGTACTATCGAGATCCTCGTCTGTTTCCTCCCCTCTTCGATCTTCCTTCTACAACTGCTCTTCTCAGTAATTCATTGTTGTCTTGTCCTCACGGTCTTGCGTTTTCTGTGCCCTCAATCTCACTCCATTAGACCTCTCTGCCGCCTTCCTTGTTCTCCTCTCTTTTCCAAACCGGTGGCCTCTTCCGACCAACCCCCTCTTTCTTCCTCCGTTTACCCCTTTTATTTCTTGGTTTGGTTTCTCCTGCACAACCGTCCATTCCTAACTGTCTTCAACTGTTCACCTTCCCTTGCCATAGGCAACTAATCATTCCTTTCGAACTGTCCAACTTCCTGTCCATGTGGTGAGAAAAACTGTATCTGTCAAAACTGAATCCTGCCAATCAAAATTAAAATAACACCAAAACAAAATAGGTAGCTCGATTATCCTGCATCACAATCAAGGGATGATATCTTGAACATGCTTAAATCAGTAGAAGAATGTTTGATACACATTGAGGAGACATCCTCTGAAGTGTTAGATATAGCCCTAACCCCTACAGTGACCACCTTGAAACAACACAAATGGTTGAGGCATCGTGATGAGGAGATCAAATTGTTGGTTACCTCTTGTTTAAGTAGGGTAATGAGAATTTTGGTACCTCTAACTCCCTATGACGATGATACAATGAAAGAGGTAGTATACCTGCTTGCAGATAGTTTCGAAGATTTTGGTGACACTAGTAGTACACGTTATTCAAGAAGGGTAACCATATTAAGGATATTTGCGGAAATCAAGACCAGTATCCTTATTGTAGACTTGGGGTTACAAGATTTAGTTGATGACATGTTCTATTATTTTTTCGCCACGATCAAGGATATCCATGATAAAGATATTTTGGTAGCCATGAAAGATATTCTGGTTCTAACTATCAATGAGAGTGATACTATTCCCCAAACCATCACATCTATGCTAGGGACAGTTTGGAAACGAGAATGGTCTATCTCTTCATCTGCGTATACATTATTCCATGAAGTCTTCAAACAATGTGAGGACAAACTTAAACCTCACTTGAATAAGGAAGAACAAGAAAGAATCAAGTTAGAAAATGAAGGGAACGAAGATTCTCCAAATCTTTCCTTAGTTGTACATGCAGAAAATAAGGATAATAACATACAAGGAGAGGAATTAGTTTTTGACACTTCTAAAAAAATGGAAGCAGTTGATTCTTCATGGACTTCTTCTATCACAAACGAAATGGGCACTTGGATCTATAAGGGTTATGAGACAGCCACTAATGCGGAATCAATGCATGATGAGTGAGCTAAAAATGACGATGACTTCAAATTCACTATAAGTGATGACTCCTTACATTTCAATGATAAGGGAGGCTTCTGGTTTGACTTTCGAAACAAGTCTTTGGAAGACAATGTTCTTTCTGATTCTAATACTAATCCAACATCTTCTCAAGAATCATGTATTGAGGATAGTGAAGAAGGGATTAAATCTATCGCTCACAAATCAAATCATCTGTAGTCACCTATAGATAAGGATTTTGATCATAGTTCTCCCTCGCCTTTTGAGGAGGACATGGCCCCCTCCAATCAGTCAATGATTGTTTATGAGAAGAGTACTCCTTCTAATGGAAGTGAATCAAAATAGATGTTATATGGCAGTTCAAGTCACCTTGAGGCAAATAAACAAAGAAATCCGGCAATGCAAGATTGGAAAAGACAATTATGGATCACGGAAGAGAGAACAAAAGGAAAAGAGTCAACAAAAACACAAAATTCAAAAGTTGATAGAGACAAGCAGATGAGAAAAATCTTTGAAGAATCAATGGCAAGCAAAGAACTAGGGAAACTAATGGATAGTGCTGAAGATGTGGAAAGGACTCTATGACTATGTGAATGGTGGAACGAGAAAGCTAAGCATGCCAAGATGATAGTTTCTCAAGCAAGAGAGAACTTTCAGAAAATCAAGCAAAGGCATGGACACTTAGATGAACAAAAGATGAATTTTCAAGTCAAGCATTGTGATTCAAATGTTGCATCAAAAATCCCACACACACATTTACCTAGCCAAGAAGCTCAACATATGACGTCAAAAGCTTTGGAAGTTGATACACCAAAGGAAGAGAGTGTGAAGAGATTAGCAGTTGAAGGTCACAAGGCCTTAGACCTATACAAGCAAAAAGAAGCTAAATTGACATATGATCAACAAGCATTGCAAGAAGCAAAAAATCGAGATGTAGTCACTAAATGATTTAGGGAGCAACAAAACAAGAGAGGGACTAAGGAGATAAAAGAACTAGACAACATCCATGAAACCTATGATGGTTGTCCCAAAGAATCAGCTAATAGAAGTTGGGAACAGCAAAAAGGTAGGGATGATTATGGGAGCAAGGATAACTTTTAGGTTGTTGATAATTCCTTGTTTAAAGTCGAAGCAAACGCAACCTATGATTATCTTGTTTCCGAGTTGGATAACAAAGCTACTTCGGAATCCTGTAATGAGATTGGAGTCAATCATAGAACTTGGCATGCAGGTACATTTTCCACCAATGAAGTATTGAGGCAAGATAGGAGTTGTGGGACAAATTACTTTCCAAACAAATTGCAAGAGATTGCAACTCACAACAGGTCAATTCACTCTTTTGATCAACAATCAAATATTGGATGCTTAAGTTTGGTTGAAAGAAGAGATGACACTTGAATCCCTGTACCTCCTATACAAAGTAGTTTCTGTTGCCATTGTTTTTCCCTGATGATAACATCAGTTTATGACCAAGTGGTTGTTGAACCATTACTAGCTTTATGGCAGCTAAATATGAGAGATCCTTTAAGTACAATTCAGATTCTTGTCTCCACGACAGTGAACAATGACCTATGCCCACATTTAGGGTATTGCTATACATGTTTGAACTCTATGATGATTGTAATAGGTTGGAGAACTTGGAATTTTCCTCTTGTCACATTGAGGAACCCCTTTATGCATTTCAGTGTGGAACTAAACAATGAATACTTCTTGAAACTTCAAGAGAGGAGTATGCCGTTTGGATATGAGAATCAGATTGATGTAATCAGTTTGGCACAACGTCAGCATGACGGTACTTTTCTAAGGTTGATTTGGAATCTAGGAATCGTTTCAAATTCAGAAGTTGTTGAAAATAAGATAATCTATGAGGAATATGGTAAAACGTTTGAGATCATCAAAGGACATTTTTTTGAGAAATAGTTAGAATTTGTACAATTTTGGATTGTTCTTCTTCTTCTTGGCAGTTTCTAGGAGATTACTTTTACTGAACAATATTATGTTTTGAATAGATGGTGCTACAAACCTTGGGACCTGGGAGCTTACATGATGGGTAGATTGCATGAATTGCCTCATAGAATGATGGAGTTCGACAAATGTGATGAGTTCGTTGGCATTCATGTGAAGCGAGGAATATGTGTTGGAGCATTCTACAGACTTAATTGAGGTAGTGGCATTGTCATGATGATTCAAGATTGCTCATGGGCAAGCAATTCCAAGGAGGGGAGACTATAATGTGCCCATTCGATTCCTAAAGCTAGTCAACCAAAAACAATGCCTTTGACCAGGGCATGGCAAACAATGGGCGTTATGCATATCAAAGGAGAATAAATCAGAGCAATCAAAGGAGAATAAATCAGAGCAATCAAAGGAGTAATTAGTTAATTATGATATTGTCAATAAATAAAGAATCAACCCGATTAAGGAGATGATTAGTTAAGATATTTGAAAGAGACATGGGCAGAGATACAACTTCTCACATCATGTCCACTTGATGACTATTTGAGGAGGTTCGTGATTCATCCAAGAAACATGGAAGATTTTTGTTATTTGAATATTGGAACTTATACTAGGTAGTGCTCATAGGATGTCTCGACTCTCATTTTGAAATGCACTTTGCAAAGGTCCCTTTGATCTTTTGTGTACAATGGGTTCTTCACTTCCATAATCAGCTATGGTAAAAAATGGGTGGTCTTCTACTATAATATTGGGATTAGATGGGAGCTGCATTCCCTTTGATTTTTTTGGAATGGGCTGATTTGATCTACGTGCCTTTCTCTCATCTGCTTCATCTTGCTCCCAAATATATTTTCACACTGTCTCTTGTGGTATAGGTACACCATCTTTTCTAGGGCAACTTTTGATGCCTCTTCATGATATTTCACACAAATGGCTTTTCACCCGACAATATGAACTAGCACGTTGTGTATCACATTCCATGCATTTCCAAAGGAATCCCCCACCTCTTGGAAGCGGTCGTATAATATCAACATATTTTCATAGAAGAGAGTTTGGATTTGTTTTTTTTTGTTGTTCATTTGTGGAGGTAGAGCTAGTTGCCATTGTAGTTCCTATGGCATGAAATTTTATGAACACATTCAAAAGAATATAATTTTTAAAAGAATGGAAAAAATAGAGGAAAACAAAAATGGAGGAAAAGAAAATGAAAAAAATCTTACCTGTTACAGCCAATGGAAGGTTGCAAATGCGTAGGAATGAGGCTACAATGCTTGATGAAGCTTCACTCTTCGATCTTCAACTTTCTACTTGGATGCAACAAGCAAAAAAATTATGCAACTCTATATGGGATGAAATTATTGTTTGCAAAAGAAATGACTCTTATGAGTTTGTTTTGATGTCTTAAGTGTTTTGGGGGCACTTTTTGGGGCTTAGGTCAGTCAATAAAGCAAAGCAGACCTCAAATTATTCTTCAAAATGGCAATTTTTTTGGTTTTTTGCCGGGCTGGGATCTGGGTTCACCTTGGGTTTTCCCAAGACGAACCGTCTTGCACACCCTAGCTGCACTCATAGGCAGACTGAACCAGGATCGGGACCGGGTTCGAATTGGACCGATACCCAAGTTATCAGGGGCCAGACCCTGTAATGTAGTTTTTACCTTTTGGATGTGTTCCATTGCAAATAAATATTTCTTCCATTACTGTGAAGTTTCTGTCATGTCTCCTTGGAAAGGTGCTTTTAAAGTGCTGTTTGTTTTTGATTGGCTGATCTTTGACAAATTATTGTAGCTAGCTTCACCAATTTGAAAATTTTTAGATGAATATTCTGAAATCTTCTCCTTTTATAATTTTCCAAACTCTTGTGGATTTCAACTGAAGACCTTGCTATGAAAAGTTAGAGGTTTTCTCCACTTGAGCTTATCCAATTGGACACAGATTTTGAATTGTTCATTCCATTTTGGGCTTGAAGTATTTTCTTATTTTACATTTATTATGTCTCTTGGAGAAACTAGGAACTCCCTTATGAAAGGCACAATATTATTACCACTGAGGTTCCATTACAAAATATCAACTTTCATACCTGTGAGGTTGGTATAGAAGTTGCAATGCCTTACCACTTGAGTTCATCAAGCTTGGCACCAAATTAAAATACTTTCACTTTGTTGGTTTTCAAGTAATTATTTTTGTTTCTACTTTTTGTTTCTTATCTCATGGGAATATGAAGCTGCATATCTTGTAAGGAAAATATTGCATTTGTTGTAGTCTAAGTATTTTCCAAGGTACAACAAGATTAGACTAGCCCCTTGCAAGGAAAACATTGCATTTGTTGTAGTCAAGTATTTTCCAGGGGCCTCGGGTCTGGTGAATATTTGCAGTTGAAAAGGCAGCCTTTAATTGGTCTCCATTCCAGCCTTTTTCTATGCTTCCAACACTCCCTCCTTGTTGCAAATGAATCACCACCTAGCACTGCCTTTAGTACTGTTGTGCCTTGCACACGCTCCCTGTTGCCGACAGGGTCCCCCTTTCCTGTTTTGAGTTTTTGATCGTTGTCCCGAGGATCCAAGCAGAGTTTCTCGTGTCTCTTCGAGCGAGTTCGTGACCAGTCTGTAAGCTGATTGACGTTGGAGTAATGAACCAGTGAGTCCTCCTGACTGATCCGGCTTTCGGGCGTGAATGCCGAAAGCTTTCTTCCAAAATTTTAAAGATTGCCTTGGATAGGCGTAAGATGGTAAGAACTAACGGACCCCGCCAACCCAGAGCTATAAGGCCAATTGCATAAAGTTTGCTACCCGACCCTTGCGAGGTTTGGGCAAGAGATGATTTTCGCCTCCTAAAGGATCAAATTGCTCGGCCGAGTGCCTGGGTATTTTTATGCCTCCCAAGTCCAAATTTGTGGAGTCTGGCGAAGTTGGTGGGAGGTCCGACATTCTGTGCAAGTTTCCAAAATTCTCTAAGGAGTAGATTCCCCCCCCCAAGATCACAAATATAGGAGAACGATTTTCGGACCTCAGGTCCGAAGTTTTTAATGAAGGCGGAATGTTCTGAAAAGGATGCATTCGGTCTGAAAGTCCGAAAGACAGATAAAACCATTTTCGGGCCCCAGGTCCGAAGTTTAAATCATGCAATATTTCGAAACAAATGGTGCTTTGCTCCGAAAGTCGGGTAAAACATTCTCGGACCCCTGAGTTTAAAGTTTATGTCGCGAAACGTTTAAAAACGGACCCCAGGTCCGAAGTTTAAAAGGGCAGACCTTTATTTTTCGGCCCCCCCGAAGAAAGTTTTAGCAGAGGGCGAAAAGCAAAAGAGACGCTTAGGGTCCGAAAGCCCGAAAAGGCGTTTAGTTCCCAATTTTCGGACCCTAAGTTCGAAGTTAGCGCGACGTCTTTTAAAACACCCGAAGTCACGCGAGGCACTCACTTTCGGACCCCAGGTCCGAAGTTTTAACAAAAGCGAAGTTTAAAACTCGAGGCGCTCACTTTCGGACCCCAGGTCCGAAGTTTTAACAAAAGCGAAGTTTAAAAATTAAGGCGCTCACTTTCGGACCCCAGGTCCGAAGTTTTAACAAAAGCGAAGTTCAAAACTTAAGGCGCTCATTTTTTTTCAGACTTTAGGTCCGAAGTTTTAAAAACGAAAAACGCGGAGGCGAAAGTAAAGCACGTTCAAGTCCGAGTTTCGGACCCTTTAACGGAGAGCAAAGTTATATCGGACCCCTGAAGTTATATTGCGGAGCTCATTTTCGGGCTTGAGGTCCGAAGTTCGTAAAGCGCAAGGAGCTCATTTTCAACCGAAGGTCCGAGGTTGCGAAGCCAGTAAAACGTGTTGAGGTCCGAGGTTGCGAAGCCAGTAAGTTTTAACGCAAAACCCGAAGTTTTAGCGCAAAGCACAGTTTATAACGGAGAGCCAAAGCTTTTAACGCGAAGCCGAAGTTTTAAACCATAGAGCCAAAGCTTTTAA
The DNA here is from genome assembly GCF_030272615.1 of Cryptomeria japonica. NCBI lineage: Eukaryota > Viridiplantae > Streptophyta > Pinopsida > Cupressales > Cupressaceae > Cryptomeria > Cryptomeria japonica. The sequence goes on from NC_081407.1 coordinate 231,705,514, forward strand.
CGCGAAGCCGAAGTTTTAAACCACGGGGCCGAAGGTCGTATCGCGAAGCCAAAGTTAAACCCAGGTCCGAAGCCGCGAAGAGCAAGTGCGAAAATTTTTTTTTAGAAACAAAAGCCCCGAAGTTTGGGCGGGCATTCAGCATAAACGGCGAGTCCTCCGATTCGTCAAAATTCACCAAGGCTTGAACGAGCAGATTGGATCTCCAAGGCGTTCCCAACTTCGAAAGTGTCTCTAGCCCGCGTAAACCCCAGAAGCTTCCAAAATTCGCCAGCAGGTTGAGATCTCCATGGTTGCAAATAGCGTCCAAGCTCCGAATTTCGTGCAGACTGAGTGAAGCCAGGTTAAATCCGAAGCCTCAAAATTTGTCAAAATCCAAAGTTAGAAAGAATGCAATTCAAAATTTGAAAGAGCTCTCAAATCCGAAAAACAAGGAGGTAAGACGCCGCATTACCCTCCCGTCAACCATTTAAAATTCAGATTGCCAAGGATAGAACCGTGTGAAATTGATAAATCCTCTTTCATCCGCCAAGCCGCGAAAATTTAAATAGAAAGGATAACCGTTGGGATTCAAACTTTGCAGGATCGTCCGTTCGCTTCACGCGACGAGGTCGGGCAATCTCTCGCCATTCGCTCCCATCAGGTAAGTACGCTTTAACGCGTATGGTCATTTAAAATGTGTAAATCAAATAGGCAAATGCGCGAAATTTGAAATGCTTGGAGTCTGCATCTCCTTTTTATAAAGCGTTATTCGAACATCCGAAATTTAGGATTCATTCCCGAGGTTTAGCCAGAAACTGCATCTCTTTTCAAATTCAAATTTCTCATGTTTTGCCTCTGTTGAAAATTAATCTAAAAATCCGAAAGTGATAATGCGTAGTCGTAAATCTTCAAGAATATGATGCTGTTAAAGTTAATCAAGTTGTTAGCCAAAATGATATTTAAACTAATCCCGGCTTGCTGAAACACTTCTGTTATTATCTAACCCGCATTATCGTTCTTGTATCACCTTGTAATCCGTGTCTGGCTGTGCAAGATAAATGCCTAAATCGGCGGCAGAATCATCAAAAACACCCGCTGCAGCCGAAACTTCACGAGCATCCAAATCAGACATCCCGCGGAAAGTTGAAAGAATGAAGTATCAATATCAGAGGGGAGGATTAAGAGAGTCGAAGGTCCTGAGCGTCTGGGACAACATTGGTGACACCGACCTTGGCCACATTGATATTCAGGACTTCAGGAATCGGGTCTTCTCACCCAACGCATATGGCAGGCCTAGGCAAATGGTGGAAAGTGGCATCGCCCAAGCAGCAGGTTTTCCTCCAGCAATCCAGAACTATGAATTAGTAGTGGAGGCTGCTCGGCATTACAAACCAAAGTCCAGATTAGTGCTTCTGGAAGATATGACTATCGCCGACTTCTCCCCTGAGGCTATCGGTGATGCATTTGATATCCCCTTTCCAAATAATCCCATAGCTACAACAATGGACGAGGCGCAAGGGGCATATGATATGAACCCCGATGCAGGGCATTGATTAACGAAGAATGGTTCAAGGAGAAAAGGCCTCCGAACACCAGGATTGTGAAAAAGACCCCCAGGAGTGACTTTCATAATGAACATGGGGACATGGTCACCTTACTCAGCCGAGTCATGGGACTTCCTAAGTCCAGCTACTTTGAAGAGTGGATGTTCTATTTTACAGAGCAGGTCTTTGCCGGAAAGTCTAAGTTTGATTGGGCCCAGATCATAAGTGATAACATCCACGCTCAGCTGATTGAGCTCGAGACAAAGAAGTATTTCACCATGACCTCCTATTTGGTCTATATGTTCGCAAAGAACCAGCCACTGCCAGGGTTAATAATGAAAGGTGAGATCGGGAATGGGCCTGGTCAGGTGAAGGTTTATGATTGCTACCCGCAGCTGCATTACCAGGATATAGCTCAAAGGGAAAAGAACAGCCCGGCTTACGCGGTTGGTCAGTACGAACGCGTCAACGACGCCTTCACAATGCGCCTAGTCAGGTTAATGCAGGGAGGGTTACACATAAGGCTCTCGGAGCAAGCTACCACTTTAGTGCAGAGGTATGGGGCCTGGTTCATTCAGTTCCCAAGGTTCTCCTACATCCGAATAGCTGGCTTCGATGGTGCCCCCCTTTGACTTCCGCGGTACCCAACCGATAAAGTAGTCCTCATGGAGGTGGCAAGGCAATCACGCCCTGCCGGCATATTACTACGAGAGAGCAAGCAGGCTGGATTCGCATTTCCTATGATCATAGGCAGACATGATGTCCAATTGAGAACCCCCACCCTAGCAGAGGAGTCCCTTGCAGAGCTAGCCTCTTATGGCCTACAGGAACATTTCCCAAGGAAATGTTTTGATCATGACAATTTGGCGAAGAGAGCCTACGGTAGGCGCTACAGAGCAAAGGAGTCAATTGAAGATTATTGGAAAAATTGCTCCGATGACTACAAAGTCAGGCGACGGGAATATTCTAGATTGAGTGTGCAGCAGATGCGACTCTTTGAGTATTGTCAGGTCCCGGATCAGCTCACGGACTCGGGGAACTGCCTCCAAGTCCGAGAATTCGAGGCAGTAAGGCACCTCTTGCCAGGCGTTGATTGGTCTCAAGACCCAATCACGGATTTCGAAGCAGTTATGGCAGCCCCGGCAAGACACAGATCAATGGTTACATCACCAGATCGAGAGGCTAGTCCATGAGGGGGTCCAGTTTACTTACCATCTGATGGGCAGTTTCGACTCTCAGTCTTCCGAAGACGAAAGGACATCAGCTGAGAAACCAGAGAAAAGAAAGAAAGCTAAGGCTTGCAGAGGGACTCGGACGTCCAAAAGAACAAGAAGGGAGAAGATTCCCATAAGGAGGTCAGAGGCCACTTCATCTTCAAAGGACCCCAGTTCGTCTGACGACGCCATAGAATTGGATTGCATACCTGCTCTGCCTTCCCAGAGCGACATAGATGCATTCGAGGCCAATGATCCTCCTGCACCAGATATGCCGGACACCGAGCCAAAAGGCCCCAATTCGACCAAGCTGGGTGACCAAATAAAGGAAGGAGAAATCCCATCCACCCAGGGGATCGAAGTGCATGAACCTACCCAGCAGAGCTGTCACGAATTGCTACTCCTCCATGCAGCCAAGGACGACTCGACTGTCGAAGGGGAACAAAGAACAGACGAGATTCATGAGCTCGAGAGAACCAAGGAGCAACCTTCACAGGAGGATGTCAGACAATTGTTCAGTGAAATAGGGGAGAACTCAGATGCAAACAAGGAACTTCCTCCTTCTTTCACCCCTCCGATGGCGGGGCAGCTACTAATTTGTGATCAACCGGTTGAGAGCATGGGAGAACAAGGTGCTAACTTAACCCTATCCTCAACCCAGACGGTGCCTCAAGAGTGGCTGATCGCCAGAGCTCAGCGTAGGGCCGCCACCAAGGCACCCATCGATCTAGAGGACATCTTCTCACGAATGGATCAAGCAAAAGCTAAAGGGAAGAAGAAACCAAGAACATACTCTAAGATAACCCGGGATGAGCAAAGGAACCGCACTCTTCACATTGCCACCCCGCCCGTGGACAAGCCAGCAGATCAAATAACACTGGCAGATTATAGCATTACGACTGTCCCCATCGGACGAGCTACAAAAGAGCAAGAAAAGGAGGAATTTAAGGACTCAGTGCAGAACATACTCAGACAGCTCGAGGAAATCACTGCCGAAAAGGATATGTATCGGGCCCGTGCTGAACAAGCCGAGGGATACATCGATAAGCTCCTACGGCCATTACACAACCCCTCTGAATCCCATATTCCCCCAATAGCATTGGCGCAAAGGACCACAACTGAATTTGAAGGAATTCGGGATACCGCAAAGGCCGTCAAGGAATGGATGCAGGACATCAAGAAAAAGGGAGAACAGATCCTTAGAGAAGTAAAGGAAATGGCTCTCCATCGAGAGCTCACTCTAGTCAGGCTGTTGGAGGTAAAGAGGGAATCCCTTCACATGCATGAAGTAGCGGCCTCTACCCTTCCCCTCATAAGAGCTCTTTTTTGGACACATACACAGATTCCCACACTGCCTGACATCCTAGATCCCCATGGCATCAGTGTTCTCAAGGAATGGTACTGGACCGTCACCATGAAGAACGACGCCCAGGAAATTATTGACAAAGAAAATGACGCATGTGAGGCAATTCTGGGGAACATGCAAGAACTAGGCAAGACCATCCTCCGATCAATGGTTTCAGGGTGGATAAATGACCTATCCGACAGTGTAATCCGGCCGGATTGGGAGGAAAGGTTGGGAGCAGATCAGGTTTCTTATTCCATTGAAGACTTGAGTTTTGCTGGTCAATTCCATTCAGACATATTGTCCTTCGAGCGTAATCGCTCCAGCTGGAAGGACGGTTTAAGGCACGTGGACCAGTATCTCGAAGGCATGCAGTACAAAATTCGCCACCCTCCCATGCCACCTTTTAGTCTCCTCTTCCAATTATGTATCAAGTTTCAGGAATATGTTCGCAAGGAACGAGCGGCAGGTCGTGATTTATGGCGGGAATACCTGCATGACGAAGACCAGTTTCTAAAGAAAGAATGTGAAACCAAAATAGAGAAAGTAGTTTCTCAAAAATGCCTTTTTTCTTCCAAGTCTTAAAAGTGCACTTTTGTCCCAAAAAGGTGACAGTTGACTTCTGGTCAACATATTGTAAAGTTTTTTATACACCTTTTTTTGGATTATTCCAATTGTTGTAATTATCCTTTTTTGGGTAGTTATTGCTCCCTTTGGGGTGGTTGTTGATATTTACCCTCCATTTATGGGTGTGGGTCCCCCTTTTGTAAGGATGAATCTGGGCCACTTGTCTAGATTAGATCTTGGCCATTCATCTATTTTTGGAAACCTATTTAAAGGGACTGGTTTTCCCTCATTTTGTAAGAAGTTCTTGGATTGTTGCGAAAGCTCTGAAGGAATTTGCAGGAATTAATACAATGGATTAAAACTACTTTCAAGTTTCCTTGTGAGTGCATGGTCTCCTTCTTCACTTAATTTTGAAAGCTTTTAATTATGTCTATTCATTTCGCACAACAGTTTTTTTTACCAAGCATCTGATAGAACCTTCACAGTCCATACCATTAGAGGATAGCTGATTGCTTTTTTCCTTTCCGCATGGTTAATCTGGGCTATTTTATGATTCAGTTCGATTATCAAATATATACATATCATGAATGTAGAAGTTCTAATATTGTATTTGGTAATATGAAAATCTGGTTTCTCCTTTGAAGATTGCACTAAGTTTATGCAAACATTGCGTCTGAATGACTGATGATGCCTAATTTAGTTTCCTGGAGGTGTCTGTCTGCTTGATTGAATCTGCTGTCCTAGTTAGAATTTACAGTTCTCTCTCTCCCTATCCTTCCTTTCTTTCCTCCCAATTTTATCCTTTTTTTTTTAGAAATCTGCAGTCCTGCTAAATCAGCTTCAAATTAACCAACATCACCTGAAGGAAAACCGTAAAAGGTCCCCGGGAATTTATACATGGAATTGCCAATTAAACGTAAGTCCCCTTGTGTTTCCAGCATAAACACATCAAGCCACTGAGAGATCCCGCAGTCAAGACCTGACAAAAGAAACCTTGAGGTTATCCCCATTGATCAAAACGTAGAAGATAGCATTAGGGATTCCCTTATTTCAAGAGAGGGTAGGATACTCAGTGAGTTTATTCTATTCTGCGTTGGCCGTATGGAGTTTGCAGCGATGCGATTCCATCCACGTCAACAAGTACCTAGTTAATGAATTGGGATCCTAGGAATCAAAATTCTAGGCTTCTCCATCAACGATCAAATTGGGCTGCCATTCTAGTTTTTGTTTCCGTAGATTAGCGTTATTTCTTGGTAAATTTTGGATGAAGTGATGCATCATCTAGTTGCAGAGTGACATATTTCACCTGAATTTTAAAATTTATTAATTTGGATCAGAATAGAATGGATAGTGTAATTCATTATTTGGTTCTTATAAAAATAATATTAATTCTTAATTATTAATCATCTTGAATTCTTGAATGTGATGATGCAAATGCTAAAATTACATTTGATGCAGCGGACATAGTGTTTGATTACAGACAGAAGGTGACCAGGTCATTTGAGCATTTACAAGGAGACTATTATATTGCGCCTGCATTTATGGTTAGTTACTCTTTGAACATTTTCTCCCTAGTTTTAGAATTCTAAGGTTAATGATTTTTTATATTTCAATAGGGAAATAAAAAAAAATGGAAATATTTACTAGTATAGAATGGTTGGAAAATCTTTGCCATTCAAAATGTGAGAAATATGCATATTAGGGGTAGGTTACAAGGAAAAACATAGAATTTTCTAGAGAATAGACATGTTTTGAATTTTCTAGAAATATATGTATGTTTTGGGGAGTCTAATACTCGATGCATATATACTAATGAATTGAATAATTTTGGAAAGTTTTACTTGGAGTATTTGATTTTTTATAATTTTGTGGCAATTTAGCCCAATTAGTGAAAGAAAGCCAATAAAAAATAACATATATTGAAGTTTTAAATTTAGCCAATTAGTGAAAGAAAGCCAATAAAAAATTACATATATTAAATTAAAGTCTTACTCCCCTAATTTTATTTTCTCAACATTCCATTGGCTACTAACGTGATGGGCATAGTTCCATGGAGTTTCTTAATGGGGAGATGGGGCAATGGGTTTTAGGGATGGGGGGACCAAGGGCCTAAGTTTTGGGGACAATGGCGCTGGGGTGGAGTGAGTGCACAAATACATGTAGTAATTGTAAAATTAGTTATAAAAAGATGTGTAAGGAATAAGTATAAGAATTGTAAATGAAAATTTGGTATGCTATGTAAAGTTTAAACTAATAAACAGTAAAAACATGACGATGGTTGCATTGAATTTGAACATTAATAGTGGTGGGCAAAGTTTTGGAAATTTGGGAGCAAACCAAGAATAAGTATAAGAATTACAAATGAAACTTTGGCATACTAAGTGAAGTTTAAACTAATAAACATAAAAACATGGCAATGATTGCATTAGCAATAACAATGTGGGTGGATATTTGGGGTCAAGGGGTAGTGCCCCTTGTGGGGATTTGAGGCAGAGCTCCCAATAGGGTCAAAGATAGTGTCCCTTCCCAGGGTTTGGGCATAGAAACCCTAGTGGGGTCGAGGGGTAGCGCCCCTCATGGGGTACGGGGGTAGTGCACCTAATCTGCTCCTTATCGCGATACAAGGTGGGGTCGAGGGGCGAATTCCCCATCAACAAGCACAAATAAGGCCTCCAAAATTGCACAAATCTTCATTATGAATGTCATCTTCACAATTTTATAACCTATATTTGTTTTTAGTTGGAGTTTTTAATTAGGGGCCACGAACGATCAAGGGACTCCTAGGAGTCCGTGGTGTGAAAATCAGAGATTCACTGGTAAAATTCTTAAGTCTATTAACTGAGAAAATATTACAATATATAGAAATAACATACTACTGCAGATATTAAAGAAGTCACCTACTACCTACAACTATAGACATTTAAGATGTCTAACAACCTATACCTACTAACTTGACCATTAACAGTATAAAGAAATATTATTCTAACACCCTCCCTTAATGGTCAATCGATCAAAAACACCAAGTTGCCCCCTGAATTTTACAAACTTATCTGGGCTCAGAGACTTGGGTGAGAATATCCGTAGTCTAATCCGTTGTCGGAACATATTGCAACTAAACTGATCCGTCTTCTACTAGCTTACAGATGTAGTGACAGTGAAGCTCGACATGCTTGGTATGTTCATGGAAGATTGGATTTTTGGCTAGTTTGAGCACCCCTTGATTATCAGTATACAAGGGAGAAGTACCTGCTTGCGGCATTTGCATGTCAGAGAGCATCCTCCGGAGCCAAATTACCTCACATGCGACCTTGACTTTTCCTCGTTATTTGGCTTCGGTCGAGGAAAGAGCCATGACTTGTTGCTTCTTGCTGCTCTAAGTGACGGCACCAGTACCCAAACTGAATACGTACCCAGAAGTGGATTTTCTGGCATCCATTGATCCTGCCCAATTTGAGTCAGTATAACCAATCAGCTTTGGATCGTTGCACTTGCTATATAGAATGCCATAGTTTGAAGTGCCTTTCACATATTGTAGTACTTGCTTCGCTGCAATTCAATGATCAACTTTTGGGGCCGTCATGAAGCGAGAGATGTAGCTGACAGCAAAACAGATGTCAGTTCTAGTGGCAGTGAGGTAGATGAGGTTGCCTACTAGTTGCCTGAATTCGGTCTCATCTACTTGTTGATGTGTTTTTTATGCACATGCGAACACAGAATAAAATACCTAAAGGTACCTTATCCTCTCTTGAATAAAGTCCCCGAATGCTGAAGATGTCGCAAAAAGGATCAATCGGGATGACTTCAAGGTTCTTTTCTGTAGGATCTCTACGTGTGGATAAGCTCTTTGTGGTATGATGTGATTTTGCTGGAATCACAAGGGGACTTACACTTGACGATCTAAACGTCTGCTGTGCTGGAATCACCAGTCCTACTAACTAACTGTTGACGAGGATGAAATTGTATCGCTGCAAACTCCATGCGGCCAATGCAGAATAGAATAGCCGACTGATTATCCTACTCTCTCTTGAGATAAGGAAGTCTCTAATGCTGTTTTCTAAGTTTGATCAAAGGAGACTACCTCAAGGTTTCTTTTGTCAGGTCTTGACTGCGGGATCTCTCAGTGGCTTGATGTGTTTTTGCTGGAAACACAAGGGGACTTATGTTGAACGGGCAATTTTATGGATAAGTTCCCTAGAACTTTTACGATCTTTCCATCGAATGATAGTGGTTAATTTGATGCTGTTTTAGTAGGGTTGCAGATTTTTTTTGAATAATAAAAAAGGGGGAGAAAAGAAAGGAAGGATAGAGAGGGAGAGAGAGAGACATGAACTGTAAATTCTAACTAAGATAGCAAATTCAGTCAAGCAGACAGACACCTCCAGGAAACTAGATTAGACATCATCAGCCATTTAGACACAATGCTTGCATAAACTTAGTGCAATCTTCAAAGGAGAAACCAGATTTTCATATTACCAAGTACGATATTAGAATTTCTACATTCATAGTATATATTTGATAATCGAACTGAGCATGAAATGGTCCAGATTAACCATGCGGAAAGAAAAGCAATCAGCTATTCTCTAATGGTATGGACTGTGAAGATTCTATCAGATGCTTAATTGAAAAACTGCTATGCAAAATGAATAGACATAACTAAAAGCTTTCAAAATTAAGTGAAGAAGGAGACCATGCACTCACAAGGAAACTTGAAAATAGTCTTAATTCATTGTATTAATTCCTGCAAATTCCTTCAGAGCTTTCGCAACAATCCAAGAACTTCTTGCAAAAAGAGGGAAAACCAGTCCCTTAAATAGGCTTCAAAAAGGATGAATGGCCTAGATTAAATCTAGATAAGTGGCCCAGATTCATCCATAAAGCAGTGCTGCCCATACCCATAAATGGGAGGCAAATATCAACAACTACCCCAAAATGGGCAATAACTACCCAAAAAGGGATAATTACAACAATTTGGAACAAATCAAAAAAGGGGGCACAAAAGTTTTACAATTTGTTGACCAAAAGTCAACTGTCACCTTTTTGTGACAAAAAGTGCATTTTAAGATTTTGAGGGGAAAAAGCACTTTTGAGAAACTATTTTTTCTATTTCGGTTTCACACTCTTTCTTTAGAAACTGGTCCTCGCCATGCAGGTATTCCCGCCATAAATCACGACCTGCTGCCCGTTCCTTGCGAACATATTCCTGGAATTTGATACATAATTGGAATAGTAGACTGAACGGAGGCATGGGAGGGTGGCGAATTTTGTACTGCATGCCCTCGAGATATTGGTCCACGTTCTTTAAACCGTCCTTCCAGCTGGAGCGATTACGCTCGAAGCATAATATGTCTGAATGGAACTGACCAGCAAAACTCAAGTCCCCAACGGAATAGGAAACCTTATCTGCCCCCAACCTTTTTTCCCAGTCTGGCCGGATTACACTGTCGGATAGGTCATCTATTCATCCTGAAACCATTGATCGGAGGATGGTCTTACCTAGTTCTTGCATGTTCCCCAGAATTACCTCACATGCGTCATTTTCTTTGTCAATAATTTCCTGGGCGTCGTTCTTCATGGTGATGGTCTAGTACCATTCTTTGAGAACACTGATGCCATGGGGATCTAGGATGTCAGACAATGTGGGAATCTGCGCATGTGTCCAGAAAAGAGCTCTCATGAGGGGAAGGGTAGAGGCTGCCACTTCGTGCATGTGAAGGGATTCCCTCTTTACCTCCAACAGCCTGACTAGAGTGAGCTCTCGATGGAGGTCCATTTCTTTCACCTCCTTAAGGATCTGTTCTCCCTTTTTCTTGATGTCCTGCATCCATTCCTTGACGGCCTTTGCGGTATCCCGAATTCCTTCAAATTCAGTCGTGGTCCTTTGTGCCAATGCCGTTGGGGGAATATGGGATTCGGAGGGATTGTGCAATGGCCGTAGGAGCTGATCGATGTATCCCTCGGCTTGTTCAGCACGGGCCCGATACATATCCTTTTCTGCTGTGATCTCCTTGAGCTGTCTGAGTATGTTCTGCACTGAATCCTTAAATTCTTCCTTTTCTTGCTCTTTTGTAGCTCGTCCGATGGGGACAGTCGTGATGCTATAATCTGCTAGTGTTATTTGATCTGCTGGCTTGTCTACGGGCGGGGTGGCAATATGAAGAGTGCGGTTCCTTTGTTCATCCCTGGTTACTCTAGAATATGCCCTTGGTTTCTTCTTCCCTTTAGCTTTTGCTTGATCCATTAGCGAGAAGATATCCTCTAGATTGATGGGTGCTTTGGTGGCGGCCCTACACTGAGCTCTAGCGATCAGCCACTCTTGAGGCACTGTCTGGGTCGATGATAGGGTCAAGTTAGCATTCTGTTCTCCTACATTCTCAACCGGCTGACCACAAATTCGTACATCAGAGGAGTGAAAGAGGGAGGAAGCTCTTTGCTTGCAGCTGAGTTCTCCCCTATTTCACTGAACAACTGTCTGACATCCTCTTGTGAAGGTTGCTCTTCAGTTCTCTCAGGCTTATGAGTTTCGTCTATCCTTTGTTCTCCCTCGACGGTGGAGTCGTCCTTGGCTGTATTAAGGAGTAGCAACTCGTGACGACTCTACTGGGTAGGTTCATGCACTTCGACCCCCTGGGTGGATGGGATTTCTCCTTCTTCTATTTGGTTACCCAGTTCGGTCAACTTGAGGGCTTTTGGCTCAGTGTCCAGTACATTAGGTGCAGGAGGATCATTGGCCTCAAATGCATCGATGTTGCTCTGGGAAGGCAGAGCAGGTACGCAATCCAATTCCATGGCATCGTCGGACGAACTCGGATCTTTTGAAGATGAAGTGACCTCTGGCCTCTTTATAGGAATCTTCTCCCTTCTTGTTCTTTTGGACGTCTGAGTTCCTCTGCAAGCCTTAGCTTTCTTCTTTTCTCTAGTTTCTCAGTTGATGTCCCTTCGTCTTCGGAAGACTGAGAATCAAGACTACCCATCAAATGGTAAGTGAACTGGACCCCCTCATGGACTAGCCTCTTGATCTGATGATGTAACCACTGATCTGTGTATCTTGCTGGGGCTACCATAACTGCTTCGAAATCTGTGATTGGGTCCTGAGACCAATCAACGCCTAGCAAGAGGTGTCTTACCGCTTCGAATTCTCGGACTTGGAGGTAATTTCCTGAGTCCGTGAGCTGATCTGGGACCCGACAGTATTCAAAGAGTCGCATCTGCTGCACACTCAACCTAGAATATTCCCGTCGCCTGACTTCGTAGTCGTGAGAGCAATTTTTCCAATAGTCTTCAACTGACTCCTTTGCTCTATATCTTCGACCATAGGACCTTTTTGCCAGATTATCATGATCGAAGTATTTTCTTGGGAAATGGTCCTGTAGGCCATAAGAGGCCAACTCTGCAAGGGACTCTTCTGCTAGGGTAGGGGTCTTCAAATGGACATCATGGCTGCCTATGATCATAGGAAATGCGAATCCAGCCTGCTTGCTTTCTCGAAGTAAGATGCCGGCGGGGCGTGATTGCCTTGCCACCTCCATAAGGATTACTTTGTCGGTTGGATACCGTGGAAGTCGAAGGGGGGCACCATCGAAGCCAGCTATCCGGATGTAGGAAAACCTTGGGAACTGAATGAACCAGGCTCCATACCTCTGCACTAAAGTAGTAGCTTGCTCCGAGAGCCTGATGTGTAACCCTCCCTGCATTAGCCTAACCAAGCGCATCGTGAAGGCGTCATTGATGCGTTCATACTGACCAACTGCGTAAGTCGGGCTGCTCTTTTCCCTTTGAGCTATATCCTGGTAGTGCAGCTGCGGGTAGCAATCATAGACTTTCACCTGACCGGGCCCATTCCCGATCTCACCTTTCATTATCAATCCTGGCAGTGGCTGGTTCTTTGCGAACATATAGACCAAATAGGAGGTCATGGTGAAGTACTTCTTCGTTTCGAGCTCAATCAGCTGAGTGTGGATGTTATCGCTTATGATCTGGGCCCAGTCAAACTTAGACTTTTCGGCGAAGACCTGCTCTGTAAAATAGAACATCCACTCTTCAAAGTAGCTGGACTTAGGAAGTCCCATGACTTGGCTGAGTAAGGTGACCATATCCCCATGTTCATTATGAAAATCACTTCTGGGGGTCTTTTTCACAATCCTGGTGCTCGAAGGCCTTTTCTCCTTGAACCATTCTTCGTTAATCAGTGCCTTGCATTAGGCCGGATTCATATCATATGCCCCTTGTGCTTCGTCTATGGTTGTAGCTGTGGGATTATTTGGAAAGGGGATATCAAATGCATCACCGATAGCCTCAGGGGAGAAGTCGGCGATAGTCATATTCTCCAGAAGCACTAATCTGGACTTTGGTTCGTAATGCCAAGCAACCTCTACTACTAATTCATAGTTCTGGATTGCTGGAGGAAAACCTGCCGCTTGGGCGATGCCACTTTCCACCATCTGCCTAGGCCTGCCATATGCGTTGGGTGAGAAGACCCGATTCCTGAAGTCCTGAATATCAATATGGCCAAGGTCGGTGTCACCAATGTTGTCCCAGACGCTCTGAACCTTCGACTCCTTCAATCCTCCCCTTTGATACTGGTACTTCATCTTTTCAACCTTACGCGGGATGTCTGATTTGGATGCTCGTGAGGTTTCGGCTGCAGCGGGCGTTTTTGATGATTCCACTGCCGATTTAGGCATCTATCCTGCACAGCCGGACACGGATTACGAGGTGATACAAGAAAGGTAATGCGGGTTAGATAACAAAAGAAGTGCTCCAGCAGGCTGGGATTAATTTAAAGTTTAGTCTGGACATGGAGCAATATTATTTTAGCTAACAGCTTGATCAACTTTACCCGCAGCATATTCTTGAAGATTTGTGACTACGCATTTATACTTATCACTTTTGGATTTTGGATTAACTTTCAACAGAGACAGCATGAAAATTTTCCTAAGTTTGAAAAGAGGTGCAATTTCTGGTGAAGCCTTAAGAGTGGATTTCTAAATTTCGAGCAATTGAACAATGTTTATGAGCACAAGAGATGCAAATTTCAAGAATTCAAGAATTGCGATCAAATTTTACGATTTGCCCATTCGACTTAAACATTTTCTAAATGATCATATGCAACAAAGCGCACTTACCTGATGGGAGCGGAAGCTCTTGCAAAGTTTGAATCCCAACGGTTATCTTTTTGCCTTAAACTTACGCGGTCGCTAGACAAAGAGAACTTATCATTTTAAATGGTTTCCTTCCTACCTTGGGTAATTGGTAATCTGAGCTTAGATGATCAGGAGGATTTAATGCAACACCTTACCTTCTTGCTCTCGGACTTTGGATGGTTTTCAAATTCTGAACTGCGCTTTCCTCCTTGCGAGTTTTGCAAATTTCGCATCTTCCACTTCGCGATTTGCACACCTCGCGAATTTCGGAGGTCTGACCCACTTTGGTTAATTTCGGACCTCACACTTCCTCTTTTGCAAACTTGGAAACTCTGCGATCTCCACCTGCTGGGGGCTTTGGGTGTTTGGCGGTTTTCGGAGCACCGACACTGTTTGCAAGTAAAACCTCGGACCTGAAAGACGATCTTGCAAATCTTGGAAACTTTGAATGCCCTTGAACTCCCTTTCGCGATTTACAGATAAACTTCGGGCCCTCTGCAGCTTCTGGCGCCTTGGAGTGTATTTCGTGATGACTTCGGGGCTCGAATGGAGAACTTCGGATTCCAAGCGCTACGTTGCCTTGGGCGTTCGAAGTGTATTTTGTAAATAAACCTCGGAGCACTCATCCTTTGTATTTGTCGCAATTTCGGAGCTGGGAACGCGTTTTGCCTATTTTGGAGCTCTTTGGAATTTCGGAGCAAAGGTCCGAATTTGGGGCTTTCTAGCGAATTGAAGTTTTCGGACTTTTATGCCCTTCTCGCAACTTATAACACTCCTTTCTAATTCTCGCACCCAGGTTCGAAAGTGATGACTTTGTGATTTCAAACGCTTTTCAGACCTGGAAGCATTTGTGCGATTTTGAGAATCACGACGCCTCTATTCGTAAAAAACTTCGGAGCTGGAGGCGTTCTCGCGATTTTTGGACCAAACGCGTCTGTTTCAAATATTTCGCGTTTTCTTCATTTTTAAAACTCACTCCAAGGTCCGAAAATGATGTCGCTTTAAGGGTTTTCGGATTTGGGGGCACTTTCACGTTTTTCGGACCAAGTGCGTCCCTTTCAAATATTTCGCGTTTTCGGAGCTGGAGGCGTTTTAATCTTTTATTGTGTTTTCCTCACTTGCTTCCAAGGTTCCGAGAAAAAGGACTTAAGTGATTTCGGAGGCTAAAGCACTTTGGCGAGTTTCGGAGTTCAAACGCGCTTTTTTCTTTTTAACTCGACGCCCTTTTACTCTAGGTCCGAATTCGGAACTTAAAGTGATTTTCGGGGCTAGGAGAGTCCTTGGGATATTTCGCACTCTTTCCATCTTTTAAAAAAAAACAAAACAATTTGCTCCAAGGTCCGAATTTGGGACTTTCGCGTGATTTCCGAGCTTTCATGCATTTTGCAAAATCGTGTTTTAAACATATCGCCCCTGGGTCCGAAAATAGACGTTTGAAGCGACTTTCGGATCAAAACGTGCCTCTTACAGGCTCCAGTTTCGCCCCAGGGTCCGAATTTGGAATTTAAAGTGATTTTCGGGGCCTAGAGCTATCTTTGCAACATTTTAAAAGAACTTTTGCATTGTTTTTGGACCAAGTAGGGAGCATCCATTTTTGAAATTTTCGCCCCAGGGTCCGAAATCTGCCCCTTAGACAATTTTGAAAACTTGCACGGAACGTCGAACCTCCTACTAGCCTTTTGCCAGGTTCCACAAATTTGGATTTAGGAGGCATCAGAATACTAAGGCACTTGGCCGGGCAATTCGATCTTTCATCAGCAGGAGAAAATCATCTCTCGCCCAAACCTTACAAAGGTCGGGTGACAAACCTTATGCAATCGGCCTCACAGCTCTGGCTTGGCGGGATTCGCCAATTCCTACCACCTTATGCCTATCTAAGGCGATTCTCAAAACTTCGGACAAAGCTCTTGGCATTCACGCCCGAGAGCTAGACTAGTCAGGAGGACTTATCGGTTCATTACTTCAACGTAAATCAGTTTACGGATCGGTCATGAACTCGCTCAAAGAGACATGAGAAACTCTGCTCGGAACCTCAGGACAACGACCGAAAGCTCAAAACAGGAAAGGGGACCTTGTCGGCGACAGGGAGCGTGTGCAACGCACAACACTAACTGGAAGACAAACAAATGGCAAAAGATGCAAGGTTCAAGAAGTCTACTCTACTACCTAGAATGCAAGAAGATGGATGAACGACTAGGTGGAGTCCTACTGGGCTGGGTCTCACCATCAGGTTGAACAATTCGACACAAACTCAATGCGATCTTCTAAGGGGTGCTTCCAATATGTTCAAATCGTACACAATCAGACACTGATCACCTTTCAAGATAATGCATGAAACAATAGACGTGTAACGACTTAAGATTAAGCTCATTTTATTCCAGTTGACCACGTAAGGCGCACTTACCATCAGCAAGAGACTAGTGGTTTGGATTAGACGGATTCCACATAGGTGCATTCAACAATTTCCTTCATTTGATCTAATCATCTACCATCTAGAATTGAAGATTCAACAAGAAACCATGCATATTGCAAGAAACGACACACTTCACCATTACTTCAATGAAAATGGAGTTTATTTACAATCAATGGCAACAATTTCTTGCCTTGTCCTCCTATTCTACTCTAATTGCTATTCTATCAATTGACTACTCACCTTCTAACTATTGACTAACTATTTTCTATTCACTAACTCTCTTCTATTAGCCTTTACAAAATGAAGAGTCGGGGCTTATATAGTGCCCTTAATACAATTCAATGGCTAAGATCAATTTGAGATCAATGGCCAAGATTCTACAATGAAAACCCTAATTAGGGTTTGTTACAACAAACTCAATTCTGACCAATGAAATAATTGTATTAATTGGACACATGTCTTCTCTGGAATATTCGACCAATGGATAGCTGGGGTAGGTACATCGAAGTTTGTGCCATCTCCCATGAGTTAGGTACATTGAATCTGGACATGCTGAGGTCGACCAACCCGACTGGAGGAGCGATGACTGGGATGCCACCTTGTCTGACACTTGGTTGATGCCAATTTGATGTTGCTGAGAAGCTAGCTTTAATTAATTCATCTGGAACTATCTGCTTCTTCAACGAACCCTTGCTCTGACTTCTTTTGTCTTTGATGTGCAGGATGATGATGTACCTCGCCTTAGAATGCTGGATTGGACGATGATGCTTGACCGAAGAAGGCCGTCCTTGTCGATGCTAGACGGGAGGAGGTCGTCCTTGTCCTGTCTTGATCTTCTTTGATGAGGGTCCGCCAAGTAGTTGATCTTCCGACTCCGGGGTCGCCATTCGATGCCTACACAAAAGATCAAAGTTAGTCTTTGAGCATCAAACCTTAAAGCATAGAATTCCAAACCTTTCAAAGGAATAGCTCAAAACATTAATTTGAAAATGACATGATAAATCCAGAAATTCAAAATCTCCAAATTAATTATGAATGAAAATTGGATTTTCAAGACTTAGACCTATGAAAATCAAAACAAATCTTAAATAAGAACTCCAAACAATTTGATTCTTCATACCTTCCCTTGAATGCTTAACTATAAAACCTTGGAAAATGAAGAAAGAAGACCGGATTTTGTTAGACAAGGTTTAGATTGTAGTCCTCCCTTGGATGAATTACGCCTCCATTAGTCTTCAAAAGAGCTCCACCTTCCACTAGCTTCTTCAAAATCTGGAAATTCGCCTTCAAATACCTTCCAAAATTTGGAAATTATCCTCCAATCTAGCAAGAAATTTGCCTCTCCAATTTGCTCCTCAATTTCGTACTTAGAAGGATGAATGAATGATTTGAAACTTAAAGCAACACTCCCCCATTATATAGAGCGCTCACCCTAATCAACCATGAGGCCGACCTAGCAAATAAGCCCTAAAATAAAATAAAAACCACTAAGAAGAAGGCCGACTTGACAAATAAAGGCAAATAACAACTATTGAGCGCCCCACTTAATTTTTTTCATTTTCAAAATTAATTTCAATGCCTCCAAGGGGAATTTTTTCATTTATTTCAAGGCCTAAAAATTAATTTATTAAATTGCCAATGCCTTTAATTCAATGCGAATTTGATTTAATCTTTCCAAATGCTTCGAAGTTAGCAATTTTGGGGGATTTGAGGAATATCAATGTTTGATTAAGACCACAATGAAGATTGACAATAATTTTGCCCTGGACCCTCAGCAAGGGTCAGGAGCGATTTTCAAAATTAGGCCTTGAATATCCTATTTTTGCAAATCCAAAATATCACCAAGGCACTCCAAATGGCATCCTTTACTGGAGTTTGGGTTTGATTTTACTTGAATTTTGGAAGAAAAGTGCGTTTAGGATTTTTTCGCCTTGGACCCTCAGCAAGGGTTAGGAGCGATTTTTCAAATTTGTGCTTACTCCATTAACTTTTCTTGAATCCACCCTCCAAGGCTAGGCAAAGGTCTTCTTCTTTCACTCCATCCAAGCTTGGTTCGTTCCTGCAAGGCAAAATAGGGGATTTTCAAATTTTCGCCCTGGACCCTCAACAAGGGTCAGGAGCGATTTTCCTTCCCTGGCTTAGAATCATTAAGTTTTGGAAGCAAATCCTTATTCATCATGTTTTTGAAGGCCATTTTTACCTTAGTGCATCCTTGCCTTAGCCAAAACTCAAAGGAAATAGGTTGATTTTGCAATTTTCGCCTTGGGCCCTCAGCAAGGGTCAGGAGCGATTTTTGCAATTTTGACTAAAAATCTTCATTTTTCAAACTTGAAACTTCTTCACTACGCAAGACCATGTTCATTTCTCTTTTCAATATGCCTTTGAGACTTCATTTCAATCAAACCAAGCCAGAAAAGCCTCCTTCCAAGTTTTTCGCCCTGGACCCTCAGCAAGGGTCAGGAGCGAATTTTGCAATCTAGACTCAAAATGTTTCATTTTTCACCTTGAAACCTCTTTGACATTCCAATTCAACCAAGACTAAGCAAAAAACATCTCCCACAAGATTTTCGCCCTAGACCCTTAGCAAGGGTCAGGAGAGAATTTTAAGTTTTCAACAAAATCCTTCACTTTTTCAAATTGACACTTTCTTAGGTGGGTAAAGGGAGATGTCCTCGTTTCATCTATGTCCAAAACTTGACTTTTTTCATTGCAAGATGAGAGCTATTTAAAATTTCGCTCTGGACCTTCAGCAAGGGTCAGGAGCGATTTTACCTTTGTTGCCCAAAATTCATCATCTTTAATGCTTTCCAACCTTTCAAAGGCAATAAGAATGTCCAAGCTTCCCTCCAAGGTACCTTGCACAAAACAAGTTAGCCAAAATTAGTGAAAAATAGGCTCCAATAAGATTTTCGCTCTGGACCCTCAGCAAGGGTTAGGAGCAAAATTCACAATCTAGGCTAAACTGCTCAATCTCTTAGTTTCAAACCACTTCACAGGGCGAGGTAAGATCATTTTCAAGGCCAGGAACAAGGTTTCAAGCTCAAACAAGGTGGCAAATGAAGTTTATAATGAATTTCGCTCTGGACCCTCAGCAAGGGTCAGGAGCGAAATTCCTAATCTTGGCCAAAATCCATTCATTTTTTCAAGGTTTTCAAACATTTCCCACTTTCCCTTCAAAATGCCTTGCAAGTCAAAATTTGGTCAAATAAGGCAAGAAATGAGTCCTAGATTGATTTTCACCCTGGATCCTTTGGAAGGGTCGTGGGCGAGATTCGCTTTGGACCTCTTGAGAGGGTCAGGAGCGAAATTTGACTTTTTGAACTCTCTGTCAGGATAATTTTATGAAATATAACATTTAAGTAAGATAGAAGGAAATATCACTTATACTTTAAGTTATATTCCATATATACTTTCAGGATGTTTGAGAGTGGTTTCAGACCTCCAGGAGTTATATTGCAAAATCTAGTTTTTGGAGGATTTTTCAGTTTTCCAGACTTAGTCAAATTTCAGGATCAGGACATTCCAGACTTAGCCAATTTTCAGGATCAGGACATTCTAGACTTCATCACTCACCAACTTGACCTAACTCAAGTAGAACCTGCTATCCAGGTGATCCCCTTGGCGACACTCGAAAGTTAAAGGCTAACAGACAAAACCCTAAAAGACCTAAAAAACAAACCCTAGAAAGCAAAAAGCAGGGGTCCCCATTTGCAATGGGGCGATGTGTGAAATGGTCACAACACTACTGCAGGTGAATCAAACTTGGCTGATAACTTCAGCCCTTTCTCCATAGGTGTGGAAGTAGGTTTACAATCCTGCATTCAACACTTGTCAAGCAAACTGCGGGCATACTTGGACTGTGAAATAAAGATACTGTCATCAGTTTGCCACACTTCGACACCTAAGCAATAATGGAGAAGCCCCAAATCTGTCATGTCAAAAGCTTGACACAAGTCCTGTTTGATGGCTGTAATCAAAAGTGCTGAATTACCAATAATGATCAAGTCATCCACGTAGACAACAAGAAAAAGGATATCATCATTGAAGAGTTTGACATACAGATTAGTGTCAGAGGGACTACGCTGAAAACCATGGTCAACCAAATACTGATCAATCTTGAAGTACCAGGCCCGAGGGGCTTGCTTCAGGCCATAGAGGGCTTTTACCAATCTGCAAACTTGATGTTCCTTACCAGGAACTGTGAAGCTAGGAGGTTGAGTCATATAAACTTCTTGCAACTCATTGTTGAGGAATGCACTCTTAACATCCATCTGGTGAAGTTTCCATTCAAACTTAGCTGCAATGGTGAGAGGAAGACGAATTGTGCTCATCTTGGCAATAAGAGCAAAAGTCTCCTCGTAGTCAAAATGCCCTGCCGTTGTGTAAATCCCCGAGCAACCAATTTGGCCTTATACTTAGCCAAAGTACCATCTGCATGATACTTGACTTTGTAAACCCATTTACAGCTGATAGGTTTTTTCCTAGGAGGCAAATCAGAAAGAACCCAAGTGTTATTCTTCAGAAGACTATGGTATTCTGTCTCCATAGCCTTATCCCACTCAGGAATGCTTTTAGCCTCTGGGTCTCGTAGATGTTGTGGATGTTGGCCATAAGTGCAAAGTTGACTATATTCTGCTGCTTTCTCTTTCGATGAACTAATCTATCCTCAAGAAGCTCATCATCACGAAGATCTTCGGTGGTCTTGGCCCACCATTTAGGCCTGAGGGTAGAAGCATCGACATTTGGCATTGGAGGAACATCCATTGGAGTTTCCAGAACAAAGTCATCTAGATGTGAATCCTGTGAAAAAATCAGGTTGTGCGGGATCGGTAGATTCTTCATCTTCAAAGTCAGAATGCTCTAAAGCCCTCCCATCATGGGAACCAAGAGGAAGACGAACACCAACATCAGAAGTCTGCACAGATTGAGTCGTAGGACTAGGAGTAGTAGAAGTAAGTGGAACAAAACTCTCCCCCATTATTTGACCTTAGAGTGACAATCTGAGAACCAAATTCTTTCTCAACTAAGGCCTTAAACTAGTGAAATGTATTGAACACATTTGATTTTTTCAGATAATACACCCACATTTTCCAACTGAAATCATCAACAAATAATAAGAAGTACCTGGATCCAGTAACAGATGGAGTGTTCATTGGTCGACATACATCAACGTGAACCAATTGAAGGACCTTGGAGGCTCACCAAGAATCGCCATCCGAGAATGGTGTCCGATGCTGCTTCCTAGCTTGACATGCTCCACATACTCCATAATTTTGAGGTTGGATCTCAGGTAGACCAGCAACCAAACCCTCCTAAGATAACTGAGAGAGATGGTGCACATTTAAGTGCCCATAACGTTGATGCTAGAGTGCTTTGATGGATGTACTCCTAGCAGCCAGAGCGTGCTCCTGAGAATCGTCGAAATTAGCAAGTCTATACAAACCATGATCCTCAAGTCCCATAGCGATTGTAGTACGAGTCTCCCTATCAACAATGCCGTAGGGGGACGAACTGAAGACAACATCTAATTGAGGAGAATGCCTCATGATCCGGCTGACGGAGAGAAGATTATGTTCCATGCCTGGAACACAGTAGACATCAAGAAAAATTAAAATTTCTACCTTCTGAGTGAATCTGGACAGTGCCCTTACCAACAATTGTGTACTCTTCTCTACCTCTGAAGATTACTGAATCCGAGAATGGTTCAAATTTTGTGAACCAATCCCGACGATGAGTAAAATGCCGTGAAGCCCTTGAATCAATATACCAGACAAAAGAGTGTACTGGATTTGTTGTTCTCTTGGCCATAAAAGCATAGAATGCAGATTCTTTCTGCTTTGAGTTCTCTACAAATTTGACTTTGGTTGAGACCCTCCCTGCTTGTTTTGTTCAAAAGCCAATCGAATTCGACACTCGACCTTCATGTGACCAAACTTATGACAATAATTGCATTGAACGTTCTTGTTGTTGTTGTTGTCCCGAGAAGAACCAAAGCCTTTTGGTCTAGAAGATTGAGCCTTCCCTTTGTTATTAGCAGAAGATTTGGCAGAGAACGCTTGCTCGGTGGAGGTGAAGTTGGTACTACTTCCAAACTGCTGTGGCCACCGATCTTGCTGTAATAGCTTGTTACAAAGATCGACAAACTTCAAATTGACGTTAGTGGAAGTGATATTGAGCGTTTCGATGAAATGCTTATAAGATTTGGGCAAACTCTTCAGAGTGATGACGACCATGTCCTCCCTCCATTGTGCGACCAATTGCCTCAAGTTGGTCACAGATGTCCTTGATCTTTGTCAAGTGATCGTGCAGAGGTCCTCTTGTCCATCATAATCGAAAAGAGCATGTTCTTCAAAAAGAATGCTCTACTCTTGTCAGAGGTTTCATGAAGACTCTTCAAATGATCCCATATTTCCTTCGCAGTTTTTTCGGACAGTACCTGAGGTAGTTGCTCATCGGTGACGGAGAGTTTAATGAGCATGACTGCTTCCCGGTTGCACTCATCCCATTTGTCCTGATCTTTTCCGGCAGTATTTGGATGTTGAGACGTGCCCAGAACAACATGTGCTGCTTCTAGGTGTTGTAGTTGCGGCCGTTGAATTTTTGACTACTTTCGAGCATAATGTTTGTTAGAGATGCCATCACGTACCTCGAGGTCGAATGAGTGAAGGCACGAATTCCAATGCACAAAAACCAGCAGATGAAAACAAAGGGTTTTTAAAAAATTCTGCAAGTTGGATTCTAAGGTAGAAACTGAAACCCTAGCATGTTTTTTGAGGCAAAATTTTTTCGGCTAACCCAAAAAAACCGGATAGGTACCTAGAAAAGCTTGCGAAATGCCCAGAAAAACCTGGGTGATAGTTTTCTAAGAATATCTCCAAAAAACCCTAGCCGCGAAAAAAGATACTGAGAGTTTGTAGAAAACCCTAGGCGGCAGAAACACCACCCAAATCTCAAAGAAAAACATAAGTTGTGTGGAAAAAAAAAAATGAGGGCACGCACAGGTTGAACAGAGTCGCAGAGAGAGAAGAAGAATCATGGACATAAAATCGCGCAATAATCTCAGGTGAAGCAGAAGATCAAAACGACGCCCAGATGCAAAGTCACAAAAAACGACAGATACCACCCTCGTGTGGTATATGCAGACACAAAATCATGATTTAAAAAACTGCTGTCAGTAAGAATCGTTGTGTGGGTAGAAAGACGGACACGAAAATAAAATCGCGAAATGCATGAACGACACCAAAAAAAACATGCACGGGCTCAGAAGAGCAAAAAAATGACTCGAAATGGAATCACGTGATGGGAAAAACTCAAAGGCCGAATTTGCACGGGTGCAGACTAAAAAAGAATGAAAAAACCTAGAAAGTCCAGACGCGAAAAATCGCATTTTCTGAGCTTTGGAAAAATAAGGAACTCGCACCAACCATGGATGAACACAGACGAAAATCTGACTGAAAAACCCTAAAAATTTGTAGAAAAGGGTTTTGATTTTTCATGAGAAAGACACGAAAATCAGAAAACAAGAAACCCTCAATTTTTCTTTAGAAAAAATCCGCAATTTTAGGGCATAAAAACAGAAAAAATGATCTTCAAAAGCTTTAAAAATTTCTTTTGAAATTTTAGAAGACCAAATTTTTTAGTCGCATGGGCTCTGATACCATGTGAAAATTAGAGATTCACTGGTAAAATTTTTAAGTCTATTAACTAAGAAAATATTACAATATATAGAAATAACATAATACTGTAGATGTTAAAGAAGTCACCTACTACCTACAACTGTAGACATTTAAGATGTCTAACAACCTATACCTACAAACTTGACCATTAATAGTATAAAGAAATATTATTCTAACATGTGGGACGTTCCACCATCCTTGGCGTCTTAGCGATGTCCAAGTGGTGGTGGCAGTGCGGTGGGGGTTTGTTTTGCCCACGTCCCCACATCCCTGAAATGTCTGTCCTATAAATGCAACGATATTTGGGGGTACATGTCACCATGGAACTATGGTGGTGGGGGAATGCCACAACCAGCTCCCATCTTCTTGTAACACAACTGTATTGTTGAAAACAAGTGAAAAATCCTCCCTAAGTAGAGTCTTTGCTACATATTGGCCTAGCAAATATAATTGACTTCCTACAAGGGCTGTTGGCTGCAAGAGATATAGAACAAAAGGAAAATTAATCTCTTCTGAAATTTGTTTGTCTTTTAGTAGTACACATCTATGAGCAAAATACTTACCCACTTTTATAGGAGTATTCGTTGAAATAGATTGACTGTTTGGACCTACTGAGGCAAAATGAATAGCCTCTAAAGTTAAATAAAGGCCATAGAGAAGATATTTACCACCAAATGTCAAAGGCATTAGACCATGGAGGTTATGCAACACAACTGACAACAAATCACCACTTTCGTTGCTACAAATGCCATAAGAATTTGTCACATTCTAGGTAATGGTTGATAACCTATACAATACACCTCCCAAATCAAGAAGGTGTGGCTATAGTAGAAGCTTAAATGTACCACGACTATGATGCTTAGAACGCAAATGAAAATTTTGACAACAAGAGGCATGGTGTGCACCACAATGGATTGGCCTAAAGATTCCATTTTTGTTTATATGCATAATGACTAAGCTCCGTTTTCTTTTTCATAATTTTAAGATGGTCACTGCTTTTGTGGACAAATATATAGATATAAAGTGTTGTAGTATATGTTACTGTTGTCTTTGTCCTTTTCCAGTTTGTAGATTTACATAGGTGTAATTTTCTCTTCTCTTATGCTTTTCCCTACTTATTGGGGCTTTTCCTCTTTTCTTTGCTAAGGATTTTTGTACTTACTTTGATCCATATTTACAAGACTTAGACTTGACAAGGTAATTTTTGACCCAGGCTTGGGCTTGGTGCTCAAACTTGGTCAAGGCTTAATAAATCGAAAACACTATGATGTATCGTTCACCCTTCAATAAATAAACTTTAATGATAGGATATACTAATCAAATAGAAGCTAGTTTGATCACATACACAAGTATACATTGATTACAAGCTAAGTTGTAGGGTTCGTCGGTTTGTGGGCTTGGTATTGGTCTGGTTTGCTACGGGTATGAGTCTTGGTCCAGTATGCTTGTGGGTTTGGCTAGGGTTCGTGCCCGGGCGAGCCAGTTCATCTAGGGCAAACTCGGGCGAACTTGGATGCCTGGGTGCCCAAATCAAGGTTTTTTTGCAAAATTTAATAAAATTTTGACATCCATGACTTGAATCAAGACTTATCCTAAAAGTGACTTTTAAAACACACACCTAGTTCATTTTTGCTCTTTTGTTTTGCAAACTTTTTTTTTTTTTGCAGGTTGAGCAAAGTTTGGCTTCTAGTATCAAATAGAAGGAGTTGAAGATCGATTTTTGAAGCTTGATCAAGTGTTGCAGCTTCATTCCTTTTCATTTGCAAGCTTTCATTGGCTGAAAGAGGTAAGTTTTTTTACTTTTTTTTCATCCATTGTTGTTTCACAAACATGAAAAATTAATTGTTTAGTTTACCTATTTTTTCCCCTTTTGTTTTTGTTTTAAATGTGTTCATAAAATTTCTTGCCATAGGAACTAGAATGGCATCTACCTCTTCCTTTGTAGGCGCAAATCAACAACAACACAAAATAGATCCAAATTTTCCTCTATGGAAATATGCTGATATTATACAACCACTTCCAAGAGGTGGGAAATATGTTTGGAAATGCCAGGGATGTGATTAAGAACGTAATAGTTCATATTTTTCAGGTGGTAGGCCATTTGTGTGGAATACCAAGAAGGGGCTTCAAAAAAGGCCTTGGAAAAAATGGTGTGCCTATGCCACAAGAGATAGTGTTAAAATATATTATGGAGCATGAAGAAGCAAAAGGGAGAAGCCTGTAGATTATATCAACCCATTCCCAAAAAATCAAGGGGAATGCAGCCCCCATCTAATCCCAATATTATGGTAGAAACCACCCATTTTTTTCCACAACTAAGCCTGAAAGTGAAGCACCCATTGCACGCAAAAGATCAAGGGGCCTTTAGAAAGTGCATTTCAAAATGAGAGTCAAAACATTGTTGACCATGATGTACCAAGATGCATATATGAAAATGGGTTGGCTTTCAATGTTGTTCGCTCCCCATATTGGAAAAAGATGTTGAAAAGTGTTCATAAAGCTCTAAGAGGGTATAAGGGCCCAGGTTATGAGAAGGTACGTGGCACCTTGTTGGAAATAGTGGTCAAGGGGGTTGAAGATGCATTGAAGCCCAAAAGAGATTCACGGAGTGAGATAGGTGTATCCATTATTTTAGATGGGTGGAAGGATTCCAAAAATCGTCCCTTGATCAATGTCATAGTGGCGTCTTGTTGACGTGGCTAAAATCGTATCGCTACAACTTTCTCCGGCCAACGCAGAATAGAATGTTCTAGCTGAGTATCCTATCCTCTCTTGTATAAGGAAGCCCTAATGCTGTTTTTAATTGATCAATTGGGACAACCTCAAGGTTCCAAATTTCAGTTCTTGACTGCGGGATAGCTCAACGGTTGATGTGTTTTGCTAGGAGCACAAGGGGCCTTATGTTTGCAACAAGTTGATCTACCGCGATTCTCAAACTGTGAAATAAAAGCAAAAGAGAAGGGATAGGAGACCTAAAATTAACAAGACTGGTGTGTGGGTAGACAGATTCGACATAACCAATCCCTGCTTGGCTAGAATAACTCAACCTCACAAGAACGGTGCAATCTTCAAGGGAGACTTGGAAGATTTTTAGACTGCAGGTGCATACCTAAGCACCCAATTCTGGCGCAACTCAGACGGACACCTGCAATTGAACTAAACATAATTTTAATGGCTCAGACCAACCATACACAAGGATACACAATCAACATATCCTGAATGGTATGAACCTGAATCCATCAAATACCTGCACACCAAAAAAGATCTATCTAAACCTACTGAAGGAAACCATGCAAACAGAAGAAAACCAAGACAACAAACACCATTCTTCAATGTTCATATATTGATTTTGGCTGGCAATACAACAATTTTTGCAGCAGTTCTACTCTATTCCTAACTACTAAATTCTAACCTGTTCTAACTGTCTAACTCTAAAAATCTAACCAGAATCTAACAATCTAACCGTCTAACCCTTTACAATGAGAGGCATCTTGCCTTTTATAGATTTTACATATTGAATCAGAGGCCAGGATTGACTGCATCCAATAGTCCTGATCTGCCTTCTAGAACTTGGCAGCTTTAGTCCATGCCCATTCAATCCTTAGTTATCCCTTCAACCACATTTCCAACTACCTACAACTGTTTGGCTTTAATCTGGTCAATCAAGTAGTTGGAAATAATTGACCTGTGTTCCCTTGTTTTGAATACATTAGGTAGGGCCCACAAGCAGTTATATACAATAAAGCATTTCAATTTTTTTTTAAAAACTGATTCTTTGGAATATCTTCCAGCTGTGCATTTATGAGCTTGCACATTTTGAGTGTTCTTGCGCGTTCTTGGTCTTCAATCTCAAGGATGGATTTCGTCTTGTGGTCTTGAGGGGGGGATCTCAACTTTGCGGTTTAGGTGATGACGTGCTTCCCCGTGCTCCATTTCATCCTCTGTGGAACGTTCATCCCTTCCAACTTCAATCATGATCAGGTCCTTGATTTGCGTTTCAAGCCTTTGCCTTAGCTCTTCCCGATGTCACTGATCGGCAAATAATCAATTTCGACTTGGATTAATTATTTTGAAAAATTAAATAAATTAATTTAACAAAAAATAAATCTATTTAGATAACGTCGGGCTTTGTTTGGCGAAGACGAAAGATGTTTCAATTTAAAATAATTAAAATCTCCCCTTGCAAAATTAGGGTTTCAAGATTTAAAAAAAGCGACCCCTTGTTTAAATTCGGCCAATTGATTAAAAATTCAAGATTCAGTTGACACTTTATTGCTCCCTTTTTGAAATTTCGGGTCTCCTAGCCTTTTTGAGAGATTTTCTATTTTAAAAGAAACTTGGCATTTTGTTAAAAAGGCGTGATTCTTTTATTACTTCACCCCCTTTGTTTTATGAAATTCGGGCTATTAATGTGAAGAAAGCGAACCTAGCCTAAATTTGGTGTTTCCATTAAAATGCAAACTCTTGTGTCCTTTGCAAACTGTGGGAAAAGGCCGATTTTGGGTGATTCGTTTGAAATTTCGGGCTACTAACCCCTTTTGTGCGATTTGGTCTTGAAGGCGCTTTAAGTTGAAAAGGTTTCTTCAGTGATTTTCAACCAAACAGGGGGGTAAGAGTGCAATTTTAACTAAAATGTTCCGCATCTTGCAAATTCGGGCTCCTCAAGTCTTTTTGCGTGATTCTCATTTTGAATGATTTTTCGGCTAAATGAAGTAGATTGTGCAAATTTGGAGATTTTCGATTGAAAAGGGGCTTTTCGCGACTTAGAACTTTTGTTTCATTTTTGGCCTTTGAGGTTGTCTTTCGCAAAGTTTAGGGTTTACCCTGCCTTTGGTGCGATTTTAACTTATTTTTGTTCAAATGCCCCTTCATGGCAATTTTGAGCTTTTAAGCCAAAATGCACATTTTTGTATTAAATGATCCTTTTCGGCCATTTAAACCCTTTTGCAAAGTCAAGATTTTGTGAAATCGCGTGATTTTGTTTTCCTCCACTTTTGCAAAAATATGTAGTTTGGCCGATCTTAGATTTAGATGCCCTCTTCCTTCATTTTTCAGGCTTTTTATCTACTTTGGGTGAATTTTATTGTTTTCAC
This sequence comes from Cryptomeria japonica, assembly GCF_030272615.1. Lineage (NCBI taxonomy): Eukaryota > Viridiplantae > Streptophyta > Pinopsida > Cupressales > Cupressaceae > Cryptomeria > Cryptomeria japonica. Next base: position 231,734,485 of record NC_081407.1, read on the forward strand.
AAACTTCGACACTCACTGCAAATCGCACGATTTTGCCTGATTTGCAAACTTCACGATTATTTTGTGTGAAAGTGCGCGGCTTTCCTTTCAGTCTGCAAACTCGGGATTTGGTGAGTTTGGGCAAAGTCGTCGAACTCACCTTAAAATGCCCTCTTTGATTTGGCGATTTCACCTGAAATGGGCGATTTTGTGTTGTTTCCTTCTGCAGACCTCTCTCTCTTGTTCTATCAGGCAAACTTAAAAAAAAGACGGGGTCCCCTGTGAAGCAGGGCGGGTGTGCATAACGCACAACACGTCCCCTAAAGGGGCAATGTTTTTGAAAGCTGTGGATTGTGAGGGCCATGTAAAAGATGAGCAATTTATTGCAGATATTCTCATCTTTTCCATTGAGGCAGGGGACCCCGTAATGTTGTTCAAGTCATAATAGACAATGTAAAAATTGTAAAGCTGTTCATTTGTTGGTTCAAGAATGCTATCACCATATCTTCTGGACACCTTGTGTAGTCCACTCACTCAATCTTATGCTACAAAATATTGGGAATAAAATTGATTGGAACAAAGAGTTGAATGTAGAGGCTAAGGTTATCTAGATGTTCATCACAAACCACCACATGTCTCAAGGGATATTAAAACTCTTTTTCAAATTTGGAACTATTGAAGGGTGTCTCAAGGGATTTTAAAATCTTTTTCAAATTTGGAACTATTGAAGGTAAGTGAAATAGTAATTTAATTTTACATTTTCTGATTTTTTGATTTTCAATGTTCATAATGTGATTGTTTAATGTGTATTCTTCTTTAAAGTTTGTCTTTAATTTTTAATCATTTTGTCTTTTATTTCTATATAGGTTGTAGAGACCCCTTTTGCATCTAACACAATCTTCTTGAGACGACTTGTGAAAGTTAAAGTGGCACTTTAAAATATGGCGATCAGCTAAAATTGGGCTATATGGAAGTAAAGAAGCATTGAGAGGGCAACAAGAATTAGGCAAAGGATATTGGATGTCTCATGGTGGGATCGTGTGAAGTATCTCCTTAGTTTCATTGAGCCCATTATAAGCATGATTCACTACATTGACATGGATACGCCTTGCATTGGAGATGCCTTGACATCTCCAACGCTCCTTGGGAGACTCCTAGGCGTCTCCAAGACTCTTTGGGAAACTCCTTGGGAGACTCCTAGGTGTCTCTTGAGGGGTGGGGAGACTTGCAGGAGTCTCCTATTCGAACACATCAAAAAGCAATTGAATTTTTTATTTTTTTATAATTTTGAGCGATTTTTTGGGGTTGGGGGGTAACCCTAATTTGCGTGGGCCCCATCCTTTCCCCCAATACAATACAAAACCGCTAAATTACTGATTTCATTCATATTTCTAATTCTGATTTTTTTACCAGCTAGCTGAAGAGGAGAAAAAACTGAGAAATCTTCGTATTTAGATTTAGTATTTCAAATTTTTCTATTTATAATTTTACTAATTTCCTATAGTTTCATTTGAAATGTAATTCTTATACTGTTATACTTCTTTCACAACTAGTTTTTCAAGTACTATAAGTATATGCTAAGTCACCGGGTTCGTCGAACTTCATGGTTGAAGTTCAAAATTCAGCGAACATTTAAATAAAATTCGTTGAATTCGTCGCAAAATTAACGGAATTTTTCGTTGCTAGGGCACAATGTATTTCTTCGAGGTGCAACAACAAAGAAACGGTGGGTGAGAGGAGATGCTTTGCCAAACAGGCCATGCCACCACTAGATCACATGGCATTAGCGTCAAATGGAAACCCGCATATTTGTGCTAAGTCACAGTGCTCTCACTGACATCCACGACCACGAACCTTGCTGTGTATTCCTTCTCCCTGGCGCACAACACTTCCCATTGCAGTCTGCTCGAAGGTATAATGGCGCAAAGGCCGTCGCGACTTCTTGACTTTTCTTAGATATAATTGTTGTAAAGCATTTCTATAGTTTAAATTTTTTTAAAGCATATATTTTATATTTTAATAATTTACTTTCATTAAAAAATTAATATTATTTTATTTATATTAACATTTAATATATTTAAATTTAATATTATTTTACTTGTTTATTTTTCCTTTTTTAATATTAGTATTGAAGAATTAAACATCTAACCTAAATTTTTTAACTGATAAATTTAATATTATATTTTTTTTTGGACTTTAATATTAATAAATTATAATTTTGTGAATATATTACTTATATTTTAAAAAATTAAATTATTGAAGGCGAATTTAATGTCAAATTTTTTTCCGAATTTTTATCCTTGCCGAACTTAATCCGAATTTTGTGGTTGCCGAATTCGAATTCGAATTCGAACCTGGTGACTTAAGAGTATATGTATAACTATATAAACACCACCACCTCGCCACCCCCCCACCGCTGTCCCCCTGCTGCCCCCAAACTTAGGCCCTTTGTCCCTCCGTCCTCGAAACCCGTCCCTGTGTCACCCTGTCCCCAACAACCGTGGAGCATTGCGTTTTGACCTAGAACGCACATGTCTGCAGTAAGAGAGGATGTGAAAAGGTTTAGAACAGCTAAACGACCTGCCTTGAAGCTCAAACGACCTCCAATAAACTTCCACAAATTATATTTTTCCACTCATGACCTGCCATACTCCCTACCTCTTTGCCTCTTGCTTTTGCTTCCAAAGTGTGAGAGGGAAATAGTAGAAACATCCCTCAAAAGGAAAAGTGACCAGAATATACTGAGCAAACAGTGGTAAACCTTCAGCCACACCCCCAATAAGATCAATGAACTCTTCATTCAAACATTCCTCAAGCTTGCGCTACTAGTATGAAGACGTTCCAAGAAGTATTTCACTAATTCGACTCAGCTAATAATCTTTTCTTAGCGTCTTGGCGTCCACTTGCATTAAAATATAAAAATAATCTTCAAGACTTGTAAAATTTGTCTCCGTAGGAGACTTTGCAAATTTTACAAGCTCCAATCACTTTAAACCACTGTGAGAAATTTGAACAATCTCTCCAACAAACTAGCTAGATTAGAATCATTGCACCATTGAATCTAGTTACGTGTAGGGTTTTCGTCCTAGTGTTTCTAGCTCCTCAAGAAGCTCTCCAAATCCAATATGAGAAAATAACCAAGCATATCTCTAATGAGCTTCTCATTGCTCTTTTATAACAATCTAGGGAAGCTTCTAGAACAAATTCCAAATTTCCCACACTCCAAAAATTTAAATTTAGCTTGGGGAAATAAAGTGACTTTATTAAATTCTTTCATAAATAACCACCGAGTCACTTTGTACAACGTTAAATTAATTAAATAATATTACCCTTGAGTGTTGGATAATATAAAATAATTAAATTAATGAATTCTCTTTTTTCCGGCTATAGCCTACGGGAATTAAATAGGCTAATAAGTCCCACCGGATAATTCAGCGGAAAGGGACATTACATGCTCGAGGTCTAGTGTGGTGGTGGGGTTGTGAATGAGGTGGGGTAGGTGATCATTATGTTGGAGAAAGATTTTTCTTGCCTTAATTATCATCAAATATTAGAAACCATATAGAAACAATGATCTTTCTGTGATTGTGATAAAGGATATAAATGTTTTTGATTCAGGGTAAAAAATTTGACAGTCATTTCTCATTGTTTATACACATATTGTTATCATAGATTCAAAATTTAGCACTTGAATTACCACCTTGAATATATTTCCTACTTATATTTCATTATTGAATGTGCAGGAAAAGATTGGTAAGTGTACATGGTTTGCTGATTAGTTATTTGGAACTTCATATACCAATCCTGGTTAGTGATTGCTCTATTAAATGAAAAGTTTACCTCCATTTTGAAAATCATTTAGTTGCCATCTTTATTTATTTGATATTTTTTTAACATTCCTTGGTAGATAGCTCGAAATATATTCTGTATTTTCATTTTGTTTCGAGATACAAGTAGCTCTGATCTTTATATACTTTATCCATGGTAGATAACTTGAAATATATAATTTATTTTCATTTGGCAGTGGCCTCATAATGTTATTAGCCACATTAGCATACCTGTAGTTATTTTCCACTTGAACCTAGTCTCTTCCAGTTAATGATCCCAATGCTCATCCTTTGGTGTTTCTGATTATTCGTGGAAGGTGTAATATGATTTTACAGAAATGGCTCAACTGGGTAAACCAAATATAAGAAAATGGGTCACCTACACACCCAAGAAATAAACTCCTTGCCCACCTGCAATCCCCACGTATGAGAAACTGTTGTTCTCTGTAGAGATTGTCCCACAAGATACCTAAATAACCACATAGACTAGACAATGTATCTACCCATCGCTTCTCAAACAAGTCACTTACACAACCACACCACTACGTGCCACCACTGACGTAAATAATATACAGGACAAAATTCAGACTTATTAAAAAGTAACTATTTTACATAGAGAAAATTGTTGTGTATGCACATGATATGCATCTTTTACTTATTCTACTTCGTTGTCATTTTCTTTGAGATCACGTGCATCAATTTGATTGCAAAAAAGACTTGAGAATGATTTTTTGGATGACATGTATTAACCTGTTATTGAACTCTATTGTAGATGCTCAGAGAGGTAATGCTGATCTAGTCAACCAAGAAATCTGCCATATTAATATTACCATTTGTTTTGGCGTCCAATGCTAGTGTGGTGATGCAAAGAACATATTTTGAGTATATGAACAATAAATGGAAGTCCCAAAAAATCACCGTTGTTCAATGTTATTTCCAAAGGAGAAAATTTAAGATCAATAATCTCCTACCTTACTTGCTTGTTACTAATCTCCTGCATAACCTCCTTAACTTCCCATTTCATAAATAGATTGTTGTCATAATGAAAATATCATGGACAATTGGTGGTTAATTTCTGCACATATTTATTAGGATACTCATTAATAGAGCTGAAAATTTACCAAGCACAGGCCAAAAACGTTTTTTCATTATACATGGGCAATTCATCAAAAAGAATGAAAAATAAGATACCTTCAACTAGCTGGAAGAAATTCTCATGCCATTCAATGAAAGCCAAGTAAAAAATTACTTTATCAAATTCAGTATCAAACTTATTCAACATTCTTTTCAGAATTTATTTCCTGACCTTGTTCTAATGTGACTTGCTCCTTTGCTTCATCTTTTTTTGACTAATTGAGGCAAAAATGAAAGATGCCAAACAGAATACTTGCCCAAACTTAAAGAATAGATTAGTCGAACCAATAATATTAATACCAGTTTTATAACAACCTTCAAACAGACTGTAGCATACACACAAAATTCATAGAACTCATAGTATCTTAATATTTTGACAAATAAATGGGCAAAACAGAAGTCATAAAATATATTATCTTCTTTCACGTTGATTGTAACTAGATTCACAGATGCAATAAGCATTCACACTTCATGGGCCACAGAATTTGCATACTCTATAGCTATAGATCGCTGTTGGTGAAATGCACAGGAAACAGATTGACCTGATGAAACTTGCCACCTCCCAAGCTGGCCTTGCTTGCTGCTGTCTCCAGACAAGCAGAAAGGATTTCTCCTCTGCCTGCCTAACAAATTGCCATTCACTGTATCATTGGATAGAATGTATGTGGTTAATGGCAGACAGTCTTGATCTCCTGAAATAGTAGGCAGAATATAATAACAATGGTAAGAATTTCTAGAAAGATTGCAGATAGGGATTTCGTTCTATCAAAGGGATCTTTCCAGGGTTGCATCTGGAAGAAGACTGCATTCATTTAATGCAGATAATGACTGAATTGTTCATTGCTTTTCCCCTATGACAGCACACGCACACACACACACAATGAATGCAGATAATGACATAATTCTTCATTGCTTTTCCCCTACTGCAGCACGCACACACGCACACACATTGCAGATAATCACTGATTTTTTCATTTCTTTTTCCCTACCACAGCACGCGTGTGCGCACACACACAAAATGAATGAATTCTTCATTGCTTTTCCCCTACCACAGCACACGTGCGCGCACACACACAATGCAGATAATGACTGAATACTTCATTGCGTTTCCCCTACCACAGCACGTGCGTGCGCGCACACACACACACACACATGCGCGCACGCACACACAAACACACATACACACACGCATGCACATGCACGCACACACACACACGCACATACACAAATGCAGATAATTACTGAATTCTTCATTGCTTTTTCCCTACCACAGCTTGCACACACACACACACACACATGCAGATAATAACTGAATTCTTCATTGCTTTTCCCCTACCACAGCATGCACACACACACACACTAATGCAAATAATGAGTGAATTCTTCATTGCTTTTCCCCTACCACAGCACGCACACGCACACGCACACGGACACCCACATGCACTCCTTATCCAAGGTTGGCCCATGTAAAACCGCCACAAGGTTGCTTAGGGAAAACTGTTATAACAAGGCAGATTTATTTAATTCCACTATGCAAGTCGGCCTAGGGAAAAATATTCATAATTTTTAAAATTTATTTATTTAATTAAAAATATTAGCAAAAATAGAAAGGTCGACTCAGTTGCTCTAATCGGGGACATCACCGAGAATAAAGTTCAACTTGTAGAAGTTTCTTTATTTTAGCATTCCATACAAAATAATCACGAGATATTCATTGTCAAGCATAATAAAATTAAAATATTGAACCCTAGTTGGTACATCAGGGTACCAGAAATTGTCACATTTTCTACAAAGAAACAAAACAGTAACTTGCAGCAGCTCTATCTCCTTAATATTTTTACAAATGATATGTTTAACCACTCATTAGAAGTGGCTTTGAAACTACTTTCCAACTCATTTGATAAATTTATGGTCTCTGCCATGCATGGTACCCGTACTTCTGTATAGATCTGAAACTTGCTTTGATATTTCTTGCAGCATACTTACAACCCTAGCAAGGACAATTGCAAAATAAGAACATAAAATAGAGTGTGTTCAAACTTGCAAGCCCTATGTAAGAGAAAATACACTTCCTATAAAAGATGTGAAATGTGTATGGATTCATATTGCTATCAACATAGGATGTTTACATAGAGATAGTAAACCTTCAGATATGGGAAAGTAAATAGCTTCTTACACGAGCACCTAGAAAACCAAATTGACTATGAATCTACTAATAGCTTCTCACACAAGCCATGCACATAAACACAGTAAAAGTGTTTGTAATGTATACCCCTGTTTTTTTTGAAAGTTGTTTGCTGATGTGACTGATCATAAGGAAAGGATAATGCACTTTTGCTGATTGTTCTTTATTGTTTTCAGATTTCATCCATGTTCTCATTGCAATGATGTCTAGAAACATTCAACATGTAATGTAATGGTGCATAGAATCACCAAGATGTCCATTATCTCATTAAATCATATTACATAACATCAAAGTAGATTAAACATAGATATGGTAGACATGTAGAATGCTGATTTGACTGGTCATTAGTAACCACCAACACATGATAGCTTGGGGTCTATATCGTGCTCTCAACAAGGTCAATGAGAGGAATTCCAAACCTACTCCAGAAATCTTTCATCACCATTTAATGAACTTGCATGCTTGAGGAGTGATATCAATGCTTATTTTGACCTTCCCAACTTCTGAAAACACCACTGGGCAATCTGTGACAGCAACCTGGGCACCTAAATCATGAAAGGAGATTCACATAATTTGATGATAATCACTACCCTTGACAACAAACTGTTAGAAACTACATTCCATGACATTTCAGGGACGGGGATAGGGATCGTAGGGAATGTGTTGATGTGTTTTTTAGGCACATGCGAACACAAAATAAAATACCCAAAAGTATTTTATCCTCTCTTGAACAAAGCCCTCCCAAATACTAAACTTTGTGATCAATTGGAAGACTCCAAGGTTCCTAATGTTGGGTCACGATGTGTGGATAAGCACAGTTGGCCTTTGTGATTGCTATTACTCCAAGGGGCCTTATGTTGAATAATTGAATGCTTGAGTTGCTGGAACTTGAATTCTAACTACTTGCTTGGAGAATAAAAAGGGGCAAAAGAGATGGGTTTAGGAAGATTACGCTACTCCTAAGAATGCAAGAGACAATGAACGATTAGATGAAATTCAACCAATCTTTGCTTCGCCATCAACGAACAACTCTACAAAGCTAGTGCGATCTCCTAAGGTAGGCACATGATGTTTAAATTAGTATCAACAACAAAGACATCATCAAGGCAATGCATATCCAAGTGTGAATACCAATTGAAGCTAAGCTCATTGACCACACAAGGCAAACTTACAATCAGCACATTGCTAGTGGTGTGGATAAATGAATTTCATCATTAATCATTCACAACTCCTTTCATTCATCTAATTACTCATCATCTAACATGAAGATCCAACAAGAAACCTTGCACTTGTAAAGAAACAACACATTCCACCATAACTTTGGCAACAATTTTTGCTTTCTCCTCCTAGTCTACTCTAGCTGCTATCTACTATTCGCTATTAACCTCCTATTCACTATTTCTAAACTATTGACTAACAACTATTTCTAAACTATCGACGCTTAACTATTGACCTTTACGAATGAGGAGGGTGAGCCTTTTATATACTCTTTTTACAATGAATGGCCTGGATTGATCCACAATCAACGACTGAGATTACAAGATGAAAACCCTAATTAGGGTTTGTTAAAACATTTCCCTTTGGCCAATGAGACAATTACATTTAGGTTCAATGCTGAATGTGAACCAATAGAAAACGGGGGTAGGTACATTGGAGTTTGTGCTCTCATGGACGAGTCAGGGGCATTGCATCTGGACATGCTGATGTGGAACCCTTTGATTGGTTGAATGATGACTAAGATGCCACCTCAACTTGCACTTGTAGACCTGATTCATTACCATGAATGAGTATTGAGCAATGTCTCTTGATACTCAACATCTCAAGCTCGCTCAATGTGGTGATGATGATAGGAAGTATTGTCGACCTTCTACTCTTGCTGCCTATGTAATGTCCCCTTCCTAGGTGACATGCAGTTGAGCAGGGTGTAATGTCCCCATCCTAGTCAGGGACTTGGGATTGAGGAGTTAGCTTATTTTTGGACCCTTGTAGGCTAACAGAGTATGGATAAAGGGGTCAGTAATGTAGTATCTTGAGGAGTGGTCTGTCTATTTGTTCTAGTTCAGTGTTGAGTTCAGTTCTAGTCTTCGTTTCATCAGTTTCTGACACTTTATGAGGATTTCCTATTTTTTAGGGAAAAATTGCTAAAAAAAGACATGGTCCAATTTTCATTGGCATGGAGAACTGTGACCCTAGCTTTTGACAGATTCGGTTTTTGAGCAATAATGAGAGAGATATGAATTTTTTAGTGGTTCCACAGGCAATTAATATTTTAATGAAATTTTAATATAAAATCATAAAGTGCATCACTTAAATTTATTTAAGTGAAGATTTATTATCTCCTAAGCTAGGCGTGGCTTTTAGGGTTAAGTTGGAAACCCTAAAAGCAAGTTATTATTTTTAAATCCCTAATTGCCAAAAATCTCACCTTTTGGGTATTTAGGCAGCCAAGATGGAAATTAAACCTCATTCTTGACATTGAGCATTTGACATTTTCTTCTGAGCACTTGGCTATAGCGGCTAGGGTTTGGACCTGTTTTGGAGAGCGTGCATTCTTCAGAATTCAGTAGCTTTGAGATTGTGAAAGATCAATCGAATTGTTGCGGCTTGGTTGGCTTCATTCAAAAGTCAAATTGAATTGAATTGGGGCAGAATTGGCTTCTTACAAGGCAGATTTGTTGTAGGGTTTTCCTATTTATTGTTTTGTTGTTGATTCTTTTGTGGTTTGGAGGCTTCTTTTCCCAAACACATAGCTTGCTCATTTATTGGCACCATCTTCCACTGTTTGGGTGTCTTAGTATTTAAATAAGAGGAGATTTGAATTGTTCCAGAATAAAAATCAGAACTTTGTAAGTTGCGGATTTATTCTTTCTTTTCACTAAATTGGCTAAGGACCTACGGGTATGCTTCTAAATTCTCCAATTCATTGTTTCAGTTGATTAAATTCATGTATTATTCAATATGTGTTGCAAATTAAAGAAACCCTCTTCTGCAACTTCTGTCTATTTCTGAAAGACCATCTTAATAATTAAAAATTACAAGAAGATCTACAAATTACAGCAGGTTGAAGAGTTGAACCAGCAAGGGTTCATCACATAGGGATTGGCCTATCATCTGGTTTCCGTAGGCCAGTGGAGTGAAGAGGGAACCCATTTAGGAGTCATGGAGCCTTGGATGGGGCTTTGTGAGCTGATTCAGACGTTCAGATGGTAGTTCCTACTTTTTAGGGAGGTCTCCTATTTTTTAGGGAGAACTACTAGTTAATAGGTTGACCACTTGGGGGACCACAAAGCTGAGCAGGAGCCTCTCGGACAGTTTCTAGCACTTTGAGCGAGGTTCCTATTTTTTAGGGTGAGAACCTATTTTTTAGGAGGAACTGGTAGTCAGCCTGTAGGGGTTCAGTCGTCAGTAGTGATCATAGCACTTCAGACGGAATTCTAATCTGAGCCCCGGATCTCATTTTATTAATAAATAAAGAAATATTAATAAAATAATAATAAATTGATATTATAATCACTTTATGGGGAAATAAGTTATAATAATTCATTGGTCCTCTTACCTAGGCGTTTTAGCAAATATTATTAGAATAATGAGGGGGCCAAATTAAAATAATGATGGAGGCCCTTGTGATTCGTTTTTCATAAGGAGGCATAAATAAAATAAAGTTATTTTATTAATAAAAGGGGAGATGAAACCCTAATTCGAAATTAGGGTTAGAGCTGAAATAAAAAGTGAATTTGACAATCATTTTGGCATGGAGTTGTTTATTTTTTGAGAGAATATTATCTTCTATAGGTCTGCAACGAGATTGGTAGAGTTTTGGAGCAAATTTGGGGATGGAAACCTCCAAATTTCAGGTGTAGGACGAAAACCCTCACATCTATCAATATATTGATCTTCACTGGAAGCTCTTTTCAGGTCTTTGGGACCAAATTCAAGAGCTTTTTGGTGGATTACAGCAACATTAGGGTCTGAAATTCTGATCTGAGCAAAAAAGTCACAATTTCAAGCAAGCATATACTCCCAATCAGTAGGCTGTACCTTTCCCAAGCTAGCCGTACCACCATATCTTGCCTGGAGTTTTCAATAAAGTAAAATAAGGGTATTTGCTGCAGTTTTATTGTACAAATTTCATTGTTAGCAGCAAATAAAGATTCCCCATAGTTATTTGGTGAAATCAATTCATGCTGGAGCTACAGGAGCAAATTAGTGGGTAGAAGGCACACCAAATTGGGGTTTCTCCTATGGGAAAGTTCAGGAATCGCATTGGAATAAGGATTTCGTCACAAATTTGTTTTAGATAATTTTTCAGTAGGTGAATAAAGCTCATTGAAGCCATTAGTTGCAGCTGGAGGTGCTTCATTCAATCTTTCCACCTGTTCAGGCCAATAAATCACCTTCAATTCTCAGCACTGGACTCCTAGTAGGCCATTATTGGCTTGGGATGTTAAAGATAATCATTTATTTCCATTTGTTCTTTGCTGATAAATAAAATCAGAAGTCTCAAATTCTTTTTAGTCAATTATTTTATGTATTGCGTTTGTTATTCATTTTACATTATCAAATTCTAAAAGTCAATAACACGCAAGTTATCCAAAAACCTCAAACTGCATTAAAAAAACCAAATTCCAACCGCTGGTCAAATAAATCAGACTCAGAAAAACATATCAGATTGTTCCAATCAGCATTCGGGATCTTTCAGCCTATCTTGCCTTGAGGTGATTGTATGATCTCTCCTTTATACTTTGGAGTTTTGCCTTCTTCATGTCATTACGATGCAATGAGAGTTCTTGAATACCTCAAAATCCTTTCTGTGAAGTCACCCTCCTTGATACCTTGGTGCTTGCTGATGAAATCTTTCCTCTTGAAGATCCTTGTATCCTGGACCTTGACCTTGATGTAGAAATTTCCTCCTTGGAGTACTGTGCCGATTTTCCTACAATCTGCCCCCTTTGATCTCCTCCTTTGCCACCTGCAAAACAAACAAATTGTCAAATAGGTATCAAACACACATAACATATACCTAATTTCATCTATCTTTTATTCCTTATGTGTTCTGATTTTGTCTGATTTGGACGATTTTAATACTGAATTGATGCACCTGATCCAAAGATATGTCTGATAGTGTTTAGGAATTTTCTGGTGCTGAAGGTGGATGACTGAACTCGCCTTATATCTGCTCCAGTTTACTTCACGAATGATCAAATTTGCTGCCCTTATTAACAAATTCGCCTTCCTTGTTATTGAATGCGCTGCTCTGCTTTTGTAGAGAAGAAATTTGCGTTGAAATGATGATTGAAATGAACATTTTGAATGCCCTTTTATAGGCATCTAAGGGAAAGGGTGTGTCTTTTCCTTGGTAGGCTGACTTCAAAAGGTTTTGCACTAAGATCATAATTGTTTATAGGTCTGACTTGATAATGTTTAATAAACCTTTCCCATTCAAATTTAAAACCTTGGCGCCAAACAAATACTTGTTCAATCATACCTTTCAATGAGCAAAAGAGGAACTTCACTTCAATGTAAGAGCAATGGAAGTCACTCCAATTGAGGAGCAATGGAAGTGCATAAAAAAAGTTTGCTCCAAAATTAAAGCAATGGAAGTTCGCTCCAAAGTGAGAGCAATGAAAGTGCATTTCGCTTCAAGGCATGGGCAAAGGAAATCGCTTCAAGGAAAGAGAAAAGGAAATCGCTTCAAGGCAAGAGCAAAGGAATTAAAGTTCATTGTCATTTCTATCAACTTCTTTACCAATTTGATCCTTTGATTAGATTATGCTGTAATGTCCCCACTTTAGCAGTTGACCAAGTGTATGTGCGTTAGCCTAGCTCTACATGGTCCCGAGGGCTAACGTAACGAAGGGTTTAAGGGGATCCTGGAGTGTTTTGGCATAGTCATTTCTAGTTTGGGCTAAAACGGAGTTGATTTACTTAGTTTCAGTCATACTTACTATTTTTAGTAAGTCAGCAGGACACAACGGAGGCTAGCTTTGGTGATTGGATTCGATACTCCTCGACGAGAGCTTTCTGACGCGCTATCTGTAATGTCCCAAATCCGCAGTCTATAAAAAAAACATATAAACAATGCAATTCAACATTTGTTTGTGATACGAATGATTGATCTAAAGTGTAGTTAGCAAATTCTCTAATGGTTACATGTTATCAATAAGTCAATTCCATATTTAGTTCCTAATGAGATCAAGAGGACTAGATGCAATAGGATGCCCGTAGTGCTTGTTAGGCCCAAGAGCGGTACACTCCCCCTTGGCCCAACTGATGGCAGACGTTTAGTCATCCGCAGTGGGTGGCCTAGTTCCTGCTATCCTTGTTGCTCTATTCTTCATAAATCTCACTGGGTTTTGGATATGCAATTGCCTCATTCATCATCATGATAATATCTTAATCCATTCCTACTAGTCCTTAATCGAACAATGCCATTTATTCTCAATTTGTAGTTGTGATTCATTCATTAGTTAATTGAGCATATGGAGATTCGTTCATACACATTGTATACCCATATGTATTTACATATATATATATATTTATTTATATATATATATTTTATGTGTTAATGTATTATATTAATATCCATTATATTAATCTCCATTTATATATAAATGTATGTTTGCCACATCTATGTATATGCAAACGTATTGAATTAATAACTACATATATTTATGTACTAATGAATTGATTGAATATCTATCTATATGTATGTAACCCTACTGATTTATGGAAATCCTATTGATTTATGAAACCCTACCACCAAAATAAACAAAGGCGGGTAAGTGTCTTACCTGCGTCCCTTGCCGCTTTTTCCTTTGTCGCTATCCTTCACACTGCTTCTAATACCCTAATCCGTTATTCATTTAATAATTTTGGACATTCTTGGGTATGATATTGTATTAAAATAATATTTAATATTGATATGATTAATATTATTTTTATATTAATGAATGATTAATATTACTATTAACATCAATAATTAATTACCCAATAAATGATAATTTATTATTATGATTAAGAATCACAAAATCTATTATTAATTACATCACCGGGATGTGGGGTTATGATAACCCTCTCACTTTAGAGGAAAATCGTGAAGTCTCATAAATGAGACGTTTTTCCAATATTATTAAATGTTAATTAATAAATGTTTTAATTATCGTATTTATTTAATCACAATAATCCAATGTCCAAAGAGGGGTTATGACAGTCCGCCCTTCCCGAATTTGCTTGTCCTCAAGCAAATGTTTATTTTAATTTCCTCAACTAAGTTATCTACCAACATGAGTTAAACAACACAGAGCATATATATGGGAAACACGAAGCATGCACGTGGAGGGCACAGAGCATACACATGGAAAACACGAAGCATACATATATGCAAACATGGAGTATACATGTGAATACACACATTGTGAAATTTCTTTCTTGTTATGAGTAGAAACACAAATCAACGCCAACTTGATGCAAAAACATAAACACTCAATCTAGTTTGTGATCTCAGGTAGAGTATTTAAGAATTTCAAATGGAGTAAATATAATGAGTCTGATTAGCCATATCGACAAAGAGGATAGATAGCACAATGTTTGGATATTTTCCTCAAGTATTAATTAAATGGACTATGCTTAACTCCCTATTCGCCATTAATGAAAGAGAAAAGATTTAGACACAACGAGACACCTGTAGCGCTTATCAGGCCCAAGAGCGGTACACTCCCCCTTGGTCCAACTGATGGTAGACATTCAATCATCCACAGCGGGTTGCCTACCTGATAGAGGCCTAGTTCCTGCTATCCTTGTTGCTCTATTCTTCATAAATCTCATTGGGTTTTGGATATGCAATTGCCTCATTCATCATCATGATAATATCTTAATCCATTCCTACTAGTCCTTAATCGAACAATGCCATTTATTCTCAATTTGTAGTTGTGATTCATTCATTAGTTAATTGAGCATATGGAGATTCGTTCATACACATTGTATACCCATATGTATAAACATATATATATATATATATATTTTTTGTGTTAATGTATTATATTAATATCCATTATATTAATCTCCATTTATATATAAATGTATTTTTGCCACATCTATGTATATGCAAACGTATTGAATTAATAACTACATATATTTATGTACTAATGAATTGATTGAATATCTATCTATATGTATGTAACCCTACTAATTTATGTAAATCCTATTGATTTATGAAACCCTACTACCAAAATAAACAAAGGCGGGTAAGTGTCTTACCTGTGTCCCTTGCTGCTTTTTCCTTTGTCGCTATCCTTCACATTGCTTCTAATACCCTAATCCGTTATTCATTTAATAATTTTGAACATTCTTGGGTATGATATTGTATTAAAATAATATTTAATATTGATATGATTAATATTATTTTTATATTAATGAATGATTAATATTACTATTAACATCAATAATTAATTACCTAATAAATGATAATTTATTATTATGATTAAGAATCACAAAATCTATTATTAATTACATCACCAGGATGTGGGGTTATGATAACCCTCTCACTTTAGAGGAAAATCGTGAAGTCTCATAAATGAGACGTTTTTCCAATATTATTAAATGTATTAATTATCGTATTTATTTAATCACAATAATCCAATGTCCAAAGAGGGGTTATGACACTATCACTCACGCTATTCGGAGCCCGATTGCCAATATATTTTAATGCCTGAAGTGTTATTAAAGTAACATTTAATTTAATTGTAAAATATTAAAGTGTTACTTTAATATTTATTTTATGGGGATGCGTGCAAATCAAAGGGGCACCCAAGGGAGACATAAGTGAATATTTTAATATGTTTTATATTGCACATCTTTTATCCCACATTGCTCAAGTGAGTTGGGTCGACCCTTGGAGAAAGAATAAAAGGAAGCTTTTGTGGCTTCATTCAACATGTTGAATATGAGAAGAAATTGATGTGTGAGTTGCAGATCCGTTCTTG
Organism: Cryptomeria japonica; assembly: GCF_030272615.1. Lineage (NCBI taxonomy): Eukaryota > Viridiplantae > Streptophyta > Pinopsida > Cupressales > Cupressaceae > Cryptomeria > Cryptomeria japonica. Next base: position 231,750,591 of record NC_081407.1, read on the forward strand.
GCATTAGAGGACGTCTATCCTCTCTTGTGACATTCTAGACGTCATTCCCTTGGGGTTTGGCCTTTGGAATCCATTGCTATCAGCTTCATTAACAGGCAGATTGGGTGCATCTCCAGCTACAGGCAGATTTGGTGTTTTGCTCATACCTTCTTCACTTCTTGACCAATGCTTATGCCATTCTGAAGGATGATTTTATGAAGATATTGGACTGATTGAAGACTAATTAATACTGTAGCAGCACTGTAGCGCAACACTATTCACATTACTGTAGCACGACACTATTCATGCTACTGTAGCACGACACTATTCATGCTACTGTAGCAGCAAGATGGGAAGTCATTGTTGGAACATTATGTCAAAAATGCTGGAGTATTTAGTGAGTTGAAAAATCTGCTATGTATTTGACTTTATTAATTCTGGAAATAATATCATATCAGCAGTAGTTCAATCTTCATGTTGCATATTACTATAATTTCCTTCTAGTTCATGTTATGTGATTTTAAACCTATGCAAAGACTTAAAAACAAACAAACATTTCATTTCCAAAGCCATAAGAGGTTTAAACATTAAACAGAGAAATCAGGAGTTGGATGTAAACTGTTTGACTAAATTCCTATCAGCAGTTGGTTTAGTTTTTGGGCATTCTAGGGTGTCCATTACATATGCCATGTTAACAAGCAAAGGGAAGGTGGTATTCAAGGTAAGGCACAAGGATCGCCATCTTAAGGAGCAATGAAAGCAAGATCGCTCTTCCCAAGGAGCAAAGGAAGTGGTCCAAAGGAAGTTTGCTCCTAACGAGGAGCAAAGGAAGTGCAATTCGCTCCTTAGGGAGAGCAAAGGAATTTCACCTGTCATCTAGCTTACTTCTAGCCATCTTTTCATCAATTTGTCTTTTGTCGCCAATTCATACCCTAAGTTTCTTATCCTTCTTGCATGGAAATGCTTTAAATGATCTTCAAAGAATGTCTTAGAAGTCATTTCGCTTTCATGAAGGAGCAAAGGAAGAGAAGTTTGCTCCAATTGAGGAACAATAGAAGTGAATATTGCTCCTAAGAAGGAGCAAAGGAAGTGACCTCAATTCGCCACTTAGCTAGGTTTCGTCAATTTGCCCTCTTTTCATCTACTTAGATGCATCAAATTACCTTCAAGGAAGGTCTTGGAACATATTTTGCTCTCATGAAAGAGCAAAGGAAGGCAGGTTTGCTCTTGAGAGGGAGCAATGGAAGTGCATTTCACTCTCATGAAGGAGCAAAGGAAGTGCATTTCGTACTCATTGAGGAGCAAAGGAAGTGACTTTAAATCATCATCTCCATCCATTCCTTATCAAAATCATGATGAATTTGACCCCTTCGATGATCAAAATGAGGTTGCATTGGTTTAAGCTCATCAAATCACCCTTAAGTATGCAAAGGAAGCCAAATTCGCTTCTAGGAAAGAGTAAAGGAAGTCAAGTCGAGTTCACTCCTGAGAGGGAGCAAAGGAAGTGACCTCATACTTAGTGAAATTCAAGGTTGCTAGTTGAGAATTGAGTTCATTGCTTAACAAAGGGCATCATATGATGATCAAATGTGTTTTAGACTTTATAGAAGGTGAGGGGAGGAAGTTCGCTCCTAAAGTGGAGCAAAGGAAGTACACTTCGCTCTTAGGAAGGAGCAAAGGAAGTGGAATTCGCTCCTAGGAAGGGGCAATGGAAATTTTCATGTACTTAGCCAAATTTTGCCCTTTCAACCTGCCTCTCAATGAGGTGTGATCAGACCACTTGGATGACGAAGGAAACTTTGTATATTTAGTGAAATTTGATCCAAGAGATTTATCTATCAACTTCCTCCTAATCTTGTTCAACTTGACCTCTTCTCACATCACCTAATCTCACATCATCTCACGTATTGCTTCTATTAGGTCAGAGGAAGTGATTGTCAATGTCAAGGAAGAGCAAAGGAAGTGACTGCGAATGCCATTGAAGAGCAAAGGAAGTCACTGTCAGTGCTATTGAAGAGCAAAGGAAATTTTCCTATACTTCAAATTTAGCATTTCATCCCTAGCCTTGCAAGTAAAAGATGAGTCATTTATCCTAAAAGTCTGGATAACTGACTGTCTTCACTCCATCCTAAAGAGACAAACTTGACTTAATTAACTTTTGACCCCTTACACTTCCTCAACACAAAGGTTAATAGCAAAAGACTCTGTTCAGCTAAGGTAAGACAACTAGCCTAGAAAGCGAAAAAGTGGGGGTCCCCATTTGCAATGGGGCGATGTGTGAAAACGTCACAACATGATGCATTTCTAGGATCTCCCCTAGAGGGCCATTTTTTAGGGGACGACAAGGGACAGTGATATGTATATATATGTGTGTGTGTGTGTGACAGTGATATACGTATATATATATATATACATATATATATATACATATATATATATATATGTATATATATATATATATGTATATATATATATATATCTATATGTATATATATATATATATATGTATGTGTATATGTATATTTATATGTATATGTATGTGTATATGTAATATATAATATACATACACGTATGTATATACCTATATATGTATACATATATGAGTTTTTCAAAATATTTTAATATATTATAGAGAGGGGGAGGGAAAGAGAGAGAGTTATGTTAGTAAATGATAACAACATATCATTATGTAAATAAATCACGGGAGCAGTACATAATAAATTTCAATAAAGCATTATAACAGCAGTCTCAAACATGTATCAAAAGTCTTAGACATCAAAATACAACAGTCTATGAAACTAAGCCTCATTTGGGCTATCAATATCCAAAGATTCAGAACCATCTGAGTCACTATCGTCCTTTGGGAGAAGTTGATTATCCAATGGTATCTCGACTAGTCTTGGTTGTTGGGTTAGTGTTTTGGTTTGGTTTTAACTCTTTATGTTATTTTAGGGTTCCTTTGTTGTTTAGAAGTCCTTGTGGGCCCCCCACAAACCAATAGAAGCAAAGAAAAATTAAAAAAACCTTAATTTTTTTTTGTTTTGTAAGCCTGAAATCATTCCTAGCCACAGGGGATGGTTAGCTGTTTCGGGGATGGGGTAACATTAATAAAAATAATTTCCATCACCTTATGGAAACTTGCCAAGGCATCGAAAACATAGAATGAAACATGTTGGAACCAACTGAAGCTGACAGATGATAACTGATGCTGACACAAGTGCATACTATAAATAGTAGTGTTCTTTGAGAACCAAAGATAACTAACCTAGAAAAACCCAAAAAGATCAGTGCCATGCAACTTTTTACTATAAATAGCAGTGTTCTTTGAAGACCAAAGAGAACCCAAAAAAACCCAAAAAGATTGGAGCCACGCAAGCACTTACTATAAATAGTAGTGTTCTCCAAAGACCAAAGAGAACAAGCTTAGGAAAACCCAGAAAGATTGGCACCATGCAGGCACTTAATAGCAACTGCTGTCAAAACCCACTAAAATTGAGAATTGAACTCACCAAGAACACTATAACCCTACTAGTGCATCAAGAAACCTACGAAAAACCTTGAAAACTAGCTAATGTCTACAAAACAGGATGTCGTAAAGATGGGGACATTACAATGTTAGTCACCCACTTTTACTAATTATATACTCACTGCAACTGCACATTTAAATAACATACATTTTTCAAACTATGAGCTTCATAATAAAATAGCTAATTTATATTATATTAAAATATGTTTGAAAATTTTATTTTTTCTGGCATGCAACAAAACATGATCATTCATCAATCATTCAACATATAATAAACACATTTGCTGTTACAGACGAATTCCTTGATTTCCTGTTTTTTTTACAAGTTTGGTTATAATCCTAATAATGAATAACGGGCAAAGTAGGTAGTTTATAATAGAAGCATTTGACTTGAAAATATTATTTTTAATTTGAAATAATCACAATCCACTATGTTTGTTGTTTCACAAGTTTTTATGAATGTTTAAAACCCGTGTTTGGAATGTCATTTATGCATACATTTCTTTTATTTGGTTTGTTTTGAAGCATAATAACAAAAGAAAAAAGTTAGGGCAGGCTAATATTTTTTTCGTTTAGCATTGAGGATAGGGCTTTTTGAATTTTAGTTTGAAGTTCAACTTCGGATTGCTCTATGTTTGAGATTGATTTTGATTAGTATACTTCACCATTCTTTGTTATGCTTTTTCTATTTGCAACTATGTCCAATATACCATGTTTGTAGATGGTGTGATTGTTTGATTCTTTATTCTCTTAGGTGATGTGTTTGTTATATTATTAATTCTTTTTAAATTCAATTTTTTTGTTCATGTAGTTGTTATGGACCTAGAGATATGATATTATAATGTGTATTGATGTATAGATATGCCAACATGTGGCACAAATCTCGTAAATTAAATTGTATCATGTGTGCAACTTGTGTAATTAACTGTATTAGGTAATGAGTAGGCTTGCATTGGTTTAGTGGTTTATCCCTCCATTATATTGTTAGGTCTATATAAAGATGATGAAAATCATTGTAAGGGTGAAAAGTATGTTATGTATTCAGGATCTCTTGGACATGTAGTCTGTAGTTTCTTCTTCCATATATATTAGATATAAGAGCATCTTGGCCCACAAACTTCTTGTGTTGTGGTAATGTCTTTTTCTACATTAACTGATTGCAATTATTTTATTTGTGGATGCTATCAAGTGGTATTAGCATAGCATGCAAATCCTTTGAGTACTCGCCGAGTTGTTGAGTACTTGTGGGTTTTTTACTACGCGAGTATGTGCAGTTTTAATTCACCGTCAACTGCTTAATCAATGCTGGATAACCAAAACTTACTTCACATACTAACATGATTTCAAATTGTTATATTTTTTAACTACTATTTTTTGTTAGTTATATTTTAGATTAATATATAATCACAATGGCATCTGCCTTTTTATCTGGTTTAGACTCCAACATTTTGTAATCCATATGTATTAAAGAATCAAATTTAATAGAAAACACTTACTAAGTTTGAAGATTTGCTTAATTATTTATGCATTATTTTCTTCTTAAAATTGTGGTTTAGATAAGGAAGCTATAGTCCAAAATTTAGTATTTAATCATCTCTTCCTATTGTCCATCCTCCTTGGGTTGTGTGTTCCAACTTATTGATTGCCAAGTTGGGTCCTTTTCTCTCTTGATAAGCCTTGAACTTGGATCCGTTGATGGGTTCTCGGATGGGTTTGTTGTCCAAGGTTCCCAATTTGATTGCTCCATTCTTGCCAACCTCCCTGATTTTATACGGTCCCAACCAACAAACTTTAAACTTCCTAAGCTTGATCTCCTTATGACTATTATATTTTAAAACCAATTGCCCTGGCTTGAAGATCGCTCTCCGGAGGTGTTTGTCATGCCAGAACTTATGCTGACGTTGCATGGCCTCGGTGGTCCGTTGTGCCATTATTCTCCGCTTGTCCAACTTGCTCAGGGCGAAGAGTCATTCTTTCAAGCTCTTGGTGTCACAAAGATCCAAATTCTCATGAGATAAAGATAACCCATCAACTAGTTTTTCATTTATAATGGTTTTTAAAGCATTTTCACTTAGGTGCCCAAAACATTGATGCCACAAAATACAAGATGTTTTAATAGATACAAGAGCTGATTTCACATAATTAGGAGCATTTAGCTTAAACAATGTGCTTGTCCTTGACCCTTTAGCTATGACAAATCTTACCCTCACTAATCTGCAACCAGACTCATCTAATGTCACATGTATTCTTTTATCACTAAGTTTCAAAACAGAAGTTAAATTCTTCGCTAACCCAGGAATATGCAAAACATGATGCAGATATTTAATTCTCCCTTCACTAAAAATCAGCTTTACTTTATTTTTACAAATTATGTAGCAGGTATTGTTGTCACTGAGATGCACGTTTCCACCACCATACTTTTAATAGGAGTTGAACCACTCCTTATAAGGAGTCATATTATATGAACATCCTCAATCAATTATCCACTTCTCCTTAGAAAGAGAATTGCAAGAAATAACAAGAGCTTCTTCACTTGAACCAGAGGACTTTTCTATGCTAGAATCGCACTGCTTCTTTGTACCCTTGTTGTCTTGTTTGACATGCCCTCTTTTCTCACAATTCCAACATTTTATTCTGTTCTTTCTGGTGCTAGATTGACAATCAAAATTTTCAACATCGAACCTTAAAGAATTTGCCATGATTACTACACTTAGATCTGCATAATACACAATATCCAAAAAAATCCTCCTGCAACACAATAAGCACAAATCCTCCAGCAATAACTATGCTTTGATACCGAATGTTGGGTAATGAAGGCAACCGTTACATATGGAATTTTTAAATTTACTGCAACTCTGAAATTATGTTTGCTTAATGATTGAAATGCCATAGAAGATTCAACTCCTTTATGTTGCTAAAATCAGCCACTTTACCATTCTTAAACAACAACCTTATGCGAAAATAAAAACAGCAATATAATCATTTTATCATCACCATAAGAGAGCAGCAACAAATAGAAACAAATCAGCAACCATAAGAAACCATGGGACAAAAGAACAAACACATAACACTGCTTATGTGGAGAATCCGAGAAACCCTTTTGCGAAAAAACTCCACCAGGAAGAGATGTCTATGCTTGCATTATCTTCGTGAAACAAAGATTATACTTCTCTTTAGTCTTCAATCCAGTAACATTTGTGTACAAAATAAACTACCATAATGTCTTCATCTTAAGCCTTCAATATATAATTCCTTCTTGCATACAACATGCAAAATAGAATATGCAAAGCATATGCCTATACATCAATAGCTTATGGAAAGATTCTCAGGTCTAAAAAAAACTACCTTATTTTTAGCCCTTATAGTTGCCATAGAAACTGTCATACCATCTAAAAGAATAGGCTTTTCATGTTAGACCACTAAAAGGGCATCTTTTGACAACTAATAACTTATTTATCAAGGTAATTGACATGTGACAAAAGTGACAACTCAAAATCTCACGCCCCCTTTTGATGGAGCACAAATATTTAATAATATAAATGCTAAATAACCATGGGAATAAATAAATAACTTAGGAATTACCAAGTCCAAGACACCTTAATCCTCAACATGATTTTTTTTATTTAGGTCGAATGACAAGCATCATTGAAGTCTTGTGTTGCAAAGAGAGCTGTTAACATAAATGCTCCAATTTCAAAGTGAGAATCTGAGGTAGAAAAATCTTATAAGTGAAAGATTCAACGATATTCATTTTGATCTTCTCCCAAACATAACTGACATCTGTGTTCTCCTGATGAAAAATTCTGCTGTTTTTCTCCTTCCAAATGTCACAGAGCATAAGGGTAATACCAGAGCATATTTCTGGGAGGAAGTTTTGACCCTTACATAGATGGCTTTGCCATGCTCTAAAGTCTAATCATCTGTTCAAAAGATTGAATGTTGACCCATGGAAGATTAAACACTGTGGATAAACACTGCCATAAGGAGACCATCCCTGGGCATTGGAAAAACAGATGTGTGATGATATCTTCATTGTCCATTGTCTTAAATGATTTTTCTTGCAATGATTTGTCCTTAGTTTGGTAATTTAAGGACTTTTTGCATTGAATAAGTGTAACCTCTAATGAAATGTAATTCATAACTTAATAATTTTTATTGAGATTTGTCAGTCAGTTACAAAGGGTGTGATTTTTTTAAGAGATGCCTTCCCCTACAAAAGAACCTCCAATTCTGTCCATTATACTTGCAGGCCCCGAGTGAATTATATTGCATGTTTATGTTTTTTTGAGTAGGCAGTTTGATTTTCCATTAGGATATCCTATTCAGATTTTGTTGGTCTGCTTCATTTTTGACGTATCGGATCTTCTTATTACCTAATATCTAAGCACACTGGCTAATGCAATCTATTTCAATAGTGTTGTAGCGGGCCAGTTCTAATTAGAAATCACTTTCTTCTCAACCATATTTTCTATCAGAACCACGGTAGCATTTAAGAACACTATTTTCTTGCTATGTAAGTGAAGACTTAAAAATACTTAGTTGCTATATGGAATATCTTTAATTTTAGTACCCTTAGGTTTCCTATATCTGTACCTTTTTGACTTTTCTTGAATGGTATTCACATAATAAAATTTAAGTGCTTTTATTCTTCTCTTTACTTTTATGTTATAAAATCATCATGTTCAATATACAAAAGTTATCTCTAGAAGTAATACTTAATTGGTAAAAACAATTCATTGCTTTCTACATGGTTGATCCTGGTCATATCTTTTCTCTTGGGATCTTTCTTCATAAATTCAGCATGTGGAAGATTCACGTTATTTCTTTTCAAGGTTTTCACAAGCCTAATGAACCTAATTTTTTCATTGCCTAAAAAATATTTTTCTTTCTTTCATGGTTGTTTTCAATAGTTCACTGTCTATCTAATATCTGATTAACACATTAATATTTTTTGTTTCTGTAGTGTTACATATTGTGAAGAATTACATGGCACATCTTATGGATATTTCAATTCCGTTGATTTTGGGTAAGTATTAGTTTGAAGATTCTTCTCTTCCTTTTTAAGTACACATTTGTAATCTATTTTTGCCAAACATATTGTACTTTGATTCATTTTTTCTTTCAATAAAAAAGCTTCTCTATTATTTTAATTTAGAGGAAGATATTGTTAAGTGTAATGCTAATGATGCCTTATTCATTTCTTATTGCTCTTCATATTAAAATTAATGATGGCTTGTGTTTGTATCCTGATTCTAATCTGATGTATATTTTTGAGGACATGTATTTGATCTGATTTGAATGATGATGCAAGCAGTCAGAGAGGTCAAATGTTAAATATTTAGCTCTCGTGTTTAATGTTTTGGTATTCTCATGATGAGCATATACTGTTGAGAGCATCTTGATGTGTTTGGGCTGTGCATGATTTGTTTATCATACACGGAGCTAGAATCAATGATTGCTGGCATGAGGGAACGTTTTTCATTGATACCTGATAGCTTTGGGACTCAAGTCATGGACTTCTGTATTATGACAACAAATTGTTGAGTGTAAAGTTTTCAGTGCTGAATTCTGTTAAGAATGGCTAACAGAAGACTTCAACATTACTATAAATTTTTAAAAAGCCTTCCTAATCCTAGCCTCTTTAATTAGCACAGCTGCCACATCAATTACATTAAGATTCTCCTTTTTGTACATAACTTTTAGTTATTTGAAGAAAAACTTGGAACCCTTGTCACATCAGTGCAGCTACATTAGCCTTGACTTGACTTGAGCATAGCACCTCTATACTTGTAGAATTGGTCACATGTTACAGATGTTTAACTTCCAGAACCTTTTTTTATTATTGGAAAAGTTCATGAAAGGGATTTCTTTGAAGACCATTTTCCACTCTAAGAAGGTCTTTCTGATACCTGCTGAGCCTAACAACTTTTTCTTTAGCCTTGCTCTTACCAAAATTCCTCATTAACTCAACAACATCAATAGCTTTGTTCCACCTAGTCATAGTAGATCCTTTAGAAAGCTTCCCAAAATTCAAGACAACATATTGAAGAAATTATTACAGTACAAAGTGTCTTTCCAAAATGAGATATTGAGCTTGTAAAGACCTTTGAAGACACTCAACTCTCTCTTTAGCCTTGCTCTTACCAAAAGTCTTCATTAACTCGACAACATCCATTGCTTTGTTCCACCTAGTCACATTAGATCCTTTAGAAAACTTCCCAAAATTCAAGACCACATATTGAACAATCAACAAAGTATTACAATAGGAAGGGTCTTTCAAATGGGAGATATTGAGCTTGTAAAGACCTTTGAAGACAGAAAGAAGGTAAGGGGATTAGAAACAGAGAAGAACCTAAACTCACTAGGATGTTGAGTCAAGTGTAAACATGTCCAATGCAGAAAAAACCTTTGTACTTCCTTTTTGAAAATCAGACTAGGGGAATCGAATCCTCTTGTTTTCTTGCTCACAACCTAGCAAGGGGGTCAATTAGGTTCTTTTTGCTCTTAATCTAAGCCTATTTTTTTTTCCTCATTTCCTTTCCATCAAATTTACAACTTTTTTTTGTTTGTGCTAGACTCTACCATATTGAAATCACCAGCTCAAACTATTGGAATATCCTTTAAATTATTGGCTAACCAATTCCACAAATCAGTTTTTTCTTCTTGGTAATTAATTGCATAAATTGAACAGATACCAAAGTCTTTCTTGTCTAGATTAGGCTGAATCCACACCACCCTATTACAAGGAGAGTGTCATGACTAACCACTTTGGGGTCTAAATAGGGGTTTAGGAGAATGGAAACCCCACCTTTCCCTTTAATATTGTTTTAAGAAAAAATAATTGCATTAGGCCGGATAACCATATAGACACCTTTAAATTATAACCGATAGATTGAGCTTCTTGCAAGAGGAAACAATCCATATTTAACTTGGAGTTTGTAAAGGACCTTGGTAGATTTGACCCAATTTTTGCTCTTCTTTGAAGTTGTTTCATAGTATCAATTTCTAGTTTAAGGTTTGCAGGATTACTGACATGGATTTGATGTATTTAAGCATATTCTTTTCTCAGAAATATATGAACATACAATATCTAAACAATAACAGTATAATGCTTTCCAAAATACATGTAGACTGAAATTTAATAGCATTCCATTAATTTGCAAGACAGTTACAAGTTTGTATGAATGGAAATATTATTCCTGACCTTTTTACACGTCCAATTCTGTAGTTACATATAGAAGAACTCAAAGAATGCAAAGCAGCAACCAAAACGTCCAAGTATATACAACCAGATTGATTTCAAAGGAAGGAAATATGCGGAGATACGCCTTGCAGAGATATAGATCAAGTTTGGAATATCATGGAAGTGCCCAAATTCTCATAACAGCAGCAGCAAAATCTTATTAATGTTACAAGGTGTGCACCCTTGGTCTCCTTGTGTTGTGCAGCGCAGCGCTCGGGTTTGTGACATGGCTTAACCGCCTCCTGTGGATTCTATAAGTCTAGTGGTTGTATCGGGCATTAACAGGTCGATCTTTTGGTGCAATGGCAACCACACTTCTAACAAATGGTACGAGAGCTTGGTCACAGGTTCAAACCCCTCGCTTGCGTTGGGGGGGGGGGGATTGTTGCAAGGTGTGCGCCCTTGGTCTCCTTGTGCTGTGCAACACAGTGCTTGGGTTTGTGACATGGCTTAATCGCCTCTTGTGGATTCTATAAGTCTAGTGGCTGTATCGGGCATTAACAAGTCGATCTTTTGCTGCAACGACAACCACACTTGTAACAATTAACCCATGTTTGGCTCACTATGTGCCCTCATAGGTAGAAATGAAGCTCAGATAGCTGACGACTAGTAGGCAGAATCACTTCTATACTAAAAAGTGCACCACATATAGTAGGAAGGAAGCACACGAATGAGCATAGAGTATTGGCAGCTATAATGGAGGCCCTTTCCTTCAAATTCTGAGTTGAATCTGCTTTACTACTGCACTCTTTCACCCACGACCTGCCTAGGGTTAGTGGCCAATCAAAACACTTCCAAATGACTAGCAAATAATGCTCACAACCTCCAAAAAGATGCAGATTCAAACACCCAATATTACTAGGCCACCAGCAATAAAATCTCCATTAACAATTACTAATCGGCCAACATATTAAATAGTATATTTCAATGTTCAAGAGAATGCAGTCTAGATGGAAAATCAATATATCAATAAATCTTCAAGCTCTGAAACTTCTCTGTAAGGGACTTCACAAATTTTGTAACCTCAACCTATCAAATCCATTGCGAGAAATTCAAGTAATCTCTCCAACAGATTAGCTAGGGTACATTACTCGCACTATTGAACCTAGTTGCCCTTAGGGTTTCTGTCCTAGTGTTTCCAGCTCCAAAGTGAACAGCACATAGAAAATGCTCAGAGCGGGGGGGGAGATGAATCAGTATTTTAGACTTTTAAATGCATGAAACCTCAAGAACAAAGAAATAGAATAGATAGCAATTACTGACATAAAGAACACCAAATTTCACATGGGAAACCCTTTTGGGTAGAAAACCATGACACATCAATAGCTTTCAATTACCACATGAGCACCAACTCAAAAATACATAAGTGAGCACCGACTCACTGAGAGTATCAACTCTCCTTGAAGCACCAGCTTCTTTCAGCTTAACTTTGATTAACTTTGGTTACATGAGTGAGCACCGACTCACTGAGAGCATCAACTCTCCTTGAAGCACCAGCTTCTTTCAGCTTTTTATAATAGATATCAGACTAAAATCAATAGTAGCAATTGCACTCAATAATCTTCATGCCATACACTTCAAATTAAAACAGAGTAGAGTCTTCAGTAAAACTCATATCATACCCATTGCATGGTAACCCTTCTAAGTGTTCTCGGCATAAACTCTAATATACAATAGAATTTTTTTTTTCCGACAACAGAGTCAATTCATATATTATCAACCAGCACGCTATATTCCAAAAAAGTTGTCTTGTATATAAGTAACTTGATAGTCAAAGAGGAATCTTATTTTTCATCGCCATCTACTTGAATGATAGTCTCCTGTTGTATCACATTTCTACCTGTCAAAAACAGCTGCACACCAAAATTTCTATCCAAGACTTGAAACACCAAAACTTGTTACAGCATCTCAATCCACCTTTTTTACTAAAAGACAAAACACTACTGTCCTCTTTTTTAAAACCTCACATGCAATTATTTTTTCAGACAACATGATACTGAAAATAGTCACTCCCATAAAGTTTTTTGTCAAAAGCTTTTCTTATCCAACCAAGGAGATAACCCGTCCGAGGCACAATAGGAACAAATGTTTTAAAAATATATATATTTAACCGTAGATGTGGAAGGATTGAAATTCGGGATCCACGGTTGGGTATGCAACCCAACACCTAAAAACCAAGCTTTACATTTGTGGACTGCATCTCTGCCCTCTTTATTAGAAAAAATAGTTAAAAAAATCATTCCCTTGGTCTATGTAAAAAACCCTCGTAAACTCCTAACCAATTACTGTGAATTTAATTTAGAAGCTTATCTTTTTGAAGAAAAAAGTTCTACAACTTAATATTGTCACAAAAGGTTCCACTCTTGTTGAGCTGTCAACTTAGCAAGCTCATGAAACATGGAAACAACCTCGAAGTGTGGGACCTTGCACAAAGGGGTTGAATCTCTATAGAAGGCCGACTTACTTCTCAATCCAAGTGCAAGTGTCGAACTAACTCAACACTCCAAATTCTACTTCTTAACCTATCCTAATAGCTTGCAAAGGAAAAGGGAAGAAGGAGGTGATGCACCAATTTAAGAGATGTTTTTTTCCCCACCTTGAATTGACACAAAGAATCAATCAAAATACCCTGGAGATGCACAAACTTTAGTTGCATGAATGACCCCAAATGTATGTATGGAGGTTAGAATTTGCTAAATGTCAAAGGGAAAAAGATTTCCCACAAGACACGCTCAAAAACAAGTTAACACAACATATATGTGAGAGAAATCCACAAAACATACACTTATCATGAAGGTAAGAAAACATACACAACATGCATAATTCAAAAAGAGGCAAGAATGATGATTACAATTCATTCTCAGGTCAAGGGCCAAACTTACAGTTGCAGAAATGCAAGAAAATATAAAAATCTTCAAGAGAAGTGAAAGAGAAGAAGTAGCTTAAGCCAGTAGGGAGAGAACATTTACAATGAGGCTTAATACCATATATATAGCAAACTGGTCACAGAGAAGAGACCAATGGTCAAAGAGGGGAAGCCTTGACCCTGGCGTACGTAGAGGAATGTCAGTTTGGGAAGGTAGGGAAGTGCATGGTTGTGCGTGCAAGAAACTCATCCATACCCTAACAAGGCAATCCCAAGAAGCAAAGTAATTGTAGAAAGTAGATTATTTGACATTCCAAAGAGCATATAGACTTGACATGAAGGCCAACAAGTAACCATAATTATGCATGGCCTTGGACTCCACTTGATGGCAATCTTGCAAAAAACATAAAATGGACCCCTGTAGCTCCATGAATGAAAGTAGACAAGTCACAGTAGTTGGTGGAGCATTAAGAGCCTTGAGCCTTGAGCATTGAGCAGAAGTGTTGTAGTCATCGGAGGTCAGGCGTTGAGCCTTCAGGAAAACGCTACAAAGGGAGAGGAAAGGGGAAAATTGAAGTCCAAAGGGAGGAGAGGGAGGAGGTAGGAGAACCCTAGATTTTGGGGTTCAGGGAGACGATATGCCTCTTCCCAAAGAGGAAAGGGGTAGAACGGTTCCCCGCATTTCGTAATCTAGAAGGAAAAGGAAGTCCAGGTTACGGAGTCCGGGGAGACAATATACCTCTTCCCAAAGAGGGAAGGTGTAGACCGGTTCCCTGCATTCCGTAATTCATAAGGAAAAAGAAGTCTGGGTTACGGAGTCCGGGGAGATGACATACCTCTTCCCAAAGAGTGAAGGGGTAGACCGGTTCCCCCCATTTTGTAATCCGGAAGGAAAGGGAAGTCCGGGTTACAGAGTCTAGGGAGACAGCATACCTCTTCCCAAAGAGGGAAGGTGTAGACTAGTTCCCCGCATTTCGTAATCCAGAACTAAAGGAAAGTCGAAAGGACCAAAGGACTCCAAGGCACGAAGGCAAGACGCAAGGGAAAAGGGGAAGGCTCGAAGCCTACTTTAAAATGAAAGAACGCTGGAGCATTTTCATGATTCCTTGTCTTGGTGCTTGATCAATTGGGGCATAACTGGTCCATGGAACATATCTTTGATCGGTTCTCATTGATGGACCAAGGGTGTCATAAAATGACAACATTTTGGCGACCTTTGCGGGATGCTTGCCTGCTAAGCATGAGATTCATTAAGAGGACCCAAAACAGGTGCGTGCGAACACTTCGAGGGAAGCTGGAAACTAGAGCACGCACCCTCTTAAGGAGAATGTAGCAAGTGCAAAAGCACTTATGAAAGCAAAACAACTTCTAATCTAATATTTACATTGTCATCAAGACCCTCTTTAGAAGCAAGGCTTGAGATGAATCCCGTTCACTGGGATTGGAAGTACTTCACCATTGAGCTTAGAGAGATGAAATGCATTGGCCTCCTTGCAATTGGTGATGACATATGGACCACTCCAGACAACATCAAATCTGGAGTGGCGTCCGACTTTGGCTCTATATGCATCCCACTTGAGAACTAGACCTCCCACTTTGAAGATCCTATCAGTAGTCTTTTTGTCAAAATTTATTTTGACTTGCTCTTGATGAACCTCAAGTGTATGCATAGCCTGGTTTCTAACTTCCTCCAACTCCATTAGCTCAGCTAGCCTCATTGTCATGGCATCATTCTCTGTCAATTCCAGCTGATGTGCTAGTTCAAGAGAGGGTAACTCCAGGGAAGATGGGGGTCTTGCTTCCTTCCCATATACCAGCATGAAAGGGGAGTTATCTATCATCCTCTTGGGTGTGATCCTTTCAGCCCATAAGGCTGTCCTTAACTTAGTATGCCAAGACTTCTAATTGTCTTCAATTGTTCTTTTGATTATCCTGATTAGGTTTTTGTTGGAAGATTCAACTAAGCCATTGCCCTAAGGGTAATAATTGGATGATGTCTTTAAGTATATACCATGCTTAATTGCCTGTTGACGTGTCCAGAATCACATTGCTGCAAACTCCATACGGCCAACACAGAATAGAATAAACCAGCTGAGTATCCTCTCTTGAGATAAGGAAATCCCTAATGCTATTTTCTACGTTTGATCAAAGGGGACAACCTCAAGGTTTCGTTTGTCAGGTCTTGACTACGGGATTTCTCAGTGGTTTGATGTGTTTATGCTGGAAACACAAGGGGGACTTACGGTGAGATAGGCAATTGATAGATAAGTTCCCTGGAATCTTTATGATCTTTCTTATCAAATGATTTCGATTGAGTTGATACTGTTTTCAATGGGACTGCGGATTCTTTTGATTAAAAAAAGGGGAAAATGAGGGAAGGATAGGGAGAGAGAGATACATGAAATATAAATTTTAAGTAAGATAGCAGATTCAATAAACAGATGGACACCTCCAAATAACTAGACTAAGCATCACCAACTTAAGCACAATATTCGCATAAATCTAGTGCAATCTTCAAAGTAAAATAGGATTTTCATGTTATCAAGTACATTAGAACTTTTACATTCATAGTGAGTATTCAATAACCGAACTAAGCATGTGAAAGGTTCAGATTAACCATGCAAAGAGAAAGGCAATCAGCCATTCTCCAATGGTGTGAACTGCGAGGATTCTATCGGATGTTTGTTTGAAAATGCTATATAAAGGAAATAAACATAACTGAAAAATTTCTAAATTAGTGAAGAAGGAGACCATGCACTCACAAGGAAACTTGAAACAGTCTTAACTTTGCATTAAATCCTGTAAATTTTGCTAGAGCTTTTGCAACAATCCAAGAACTTCTTCCAAAATAAGGGAAACTAGTCTCCTTTAAATAGGCTCCAAAATTGGATGAATGGCCTAGATCTAATCTAAACAAGTGGCCCAGATTCATGCATAAAACATGGCTGCCCATACCCATAAGTGGGAGGCAAATATCAACAACCACCCCAAAATGAGTAATAACTACCCAAAAAGGATAATTAAAACTCATCCAAAATTATCCAAAAAGGTGCATTCATAAAGTTTTACATTTTAGTTGACTTGAAAGTCAAATATGACCCTTTTGGCCAAAAGTGCACTTTTCAAAATTTAAAAAGGAAAAAAGTGCATTTTTAGGAAAGCACTTTTTCTTTTCCAGTTTCAAATCCTTTTATCAAAAATTGACTTTCTTCATGCAAATATTCTCGCCGGAGATCCCGACCTGCTGCACGTTCCTTACAAACATACTCCTAGAACCTGGTACATAATTGGAAAAGCAGACTGAATGGAGGCATATGAGGATGGCGAATTTTATAGTGCATGCCTTTGAGGTATTGGTCTACCTGCTTCAGACCATCTTGCCAATTGGAACGATTATGCTCAAAGCACAACATGTCCGAGTGGAATTGACTGGCAAAGCCTAGGTCCTTAGTGGAATAAGTGATCTTATTTGTTCCCAATCTTTCCTCCCAGTCTGGCGGTATCACTTCATCGGATTGGTCATTTACCCATCTCGAAACCATTGATCGAAGGATTATCTTGCCAAGTTCCTGCATGGTTTTCAGAATTACCTCGCATGCATTGTGTTCTCTATCGATGATTTCTTTCGCATCATTCTTCATGTTGATAGTCCAGTACCATTCCTTAAGAGTGCTGATGTTATGAGGATCTAGGATGGTGGGTAATGTAGGAATCTGTGCATGGGTCCAGAAAAGAGCGTTCATGAGGGGAAGAGTAGTGGCAGCCACTTCCTGGATGTGGAGGGATTCCCTCTTTACCTCTAATAACTTAACCAAAGTGGTTTCTCGGTGGCGAGCCATTTCCTTCAGTTCCTCAAGGATTCATTCTCCCCTTTTTCTGATGCCTTGTATCCATTCCTTGACAGCCCTTGCGGTGTCCCGCACTCCTTCAAATTCTGTTGTGGTCCTCTGTGGCAATGCTGTTGGGGGAATGTGGGATTTAGAGGCATTGTGTAATGGTCTCAGGAGTTGATCGATGTACCCTTCGGCCTGCTCAGCACGAGCCCGATACATATCCTTCTTAGCTATTATCTCTTCAAGTTGCCTGAGTATGTTCTGCACTGAATCCTTTAATTCTTCTTTTTCTTGCTCCTTAGTGGCTTGTCCAATGAGGACAGTCGTGATGCTATAATCTGCCAGTGTAATCTGATCTGCTGGCTTGTCTACAGGTGGGGTGGCAATGTGGAGAGTACGGTTCCTTTGCTCATCTTTAGTCATTTTGGAATATGCCTTGGGCTTTTTCTTCCCCTTAGCTTTAGCTTGGCCTATGCGTGAGAATATGTCCTCGAGGTCGATAGGTGGTTTGGTGGTGGCCTTGCGCTGGGCTCTGGCAATTAACCATTCTTGAGGTATTGCCTGGGCTGATGATATGGTTAAGTCTACATTCTGCTCTTTGATGTTTTCAGCCGACTCATTACAGATTCGCAGCTGTTCTGTTACCGGAGGGGTGGAGGAGGTGCCAAGTTCCTTACTTGCAGCTGAACTTTCTCCCATTTCACTAAACAATTGTCTGGCGCCTTCGTGCGATGGTTGCTCTTCAGTTCTTTCGAGCACGCGGGTCACCTCTGCCCTTTGCTCTCCTTCAACGGTAGAGTTATCTCTGGTTGTATTATGGAGCAGCAGTTCATGGTGGCTCTGTTGGGTGGGTTCATGCACTTCGATCCCTTGGATGGGTGGAATCTCTCCTTCCTCTATTTGGTTACCCGGTTGGGTTGATCTAATGGCCCTTAGCTCAGCTTCTAGCATGTCGGGTGCGGGAGGATCATCAGTTCCAAACGCATCAATGTCACTTTGAGAAGGCTGAGCAGGTATATAATCTAATTCTACTACATCGTCGGACAAACTGGGGTCCTTTGACGATGAAGTGACCTCTGGTCTTCTTATAGGAATCTTTTCTCTTCTTGTTCTCTTGGACGTCCGAGTCCGTCTGCAAGCCTTAGCCTTTTTTCTCTTCTCAGGTTTCTCAATTTCTTCTCTGGGTGCACTGGACGTTCCTTCATCTTCGGAAGACTGAGAATCGAGGCTGCCCATTAGGTGGTAAGTGAACTGGACTCCCTCATGAATTAGCCTCTCAATCTGCTGATGTAACCATTGGTCTGTATATCTTGCTGGGGCTGCCATGACTACCTCAAAATCAGTGATCGGGTCCTAGGACCAATCAACACCTGGCAAAAGATGCCTTACTGCCTCAAATTCTCGGACTTGGAGGCAATTCCCTGAATCTGTGAGTTGATCTGGGACCCGACGATATTCAAAGAGCCACATTTGGTGCACAATTAGCCTAGAATATTCATGTCTCCGGACTTTGTAGTCATTAGAACAATTTTTCCAATAGTCTTCAACTGATTCCTTTGCTTTGTACTGCCTGCCATAGGCTCTCTTTGCCAGATTGTTGTGATCGAAATATTTTCTCGGAAAATGCGCTTGTAGGCCATAAGAGGCCAGCTCTGCGAGGGATTCCTCTGCTACGGTGGGGGTCTTTAGATGAGCATCCTGGTTGCCTATAATCATGGGGAATGCAAATCCAGCCTGCTTGCTTTCTCTGAGTAAGATGCCGGCCAGACGTGACTGCCTTGCGACCTCCATAAGAACTATTTTGTCGGTTGGGTACCGTGGAAGTCGGAGAGGGGCACCATCAAAGCTCGCTATTCGGATATAGGAGATCTTGGGAACTGGATGAACCAGGCCCCGTATCTCTGTACTAGGATAGTAGCTTGCTCTGAGAGCCTTATGTGCAGTCCTCCCTGCATTAGCCTGACCAGGCGCATTGTGAAGGCGTCATTGATGCGCTCATATTGGCCAACTGCATAAGCTGGGTTGCTCTTTTCCCTTTGGGCTATATCTTGGTAGTGCAGTTGTGGGTAACAATCATAAACCTTTACCTGACCAGGCCCATTCCTGATTTCACCTTTCATTATCAAACCTGGCAACGGTTGGTTCTTGGCGAACATGTAGACCAAGTAAGAGGTCATAGTGAAGTATTTCTTTGTTTCAAGCTCTATCAGCTGAGTGTGGATGTTGTCGCTTATAATCTGGGCCTAGTCGAACTTAGACTACCCAATGAAGACTTTCTCTGTGAAATAAAACATTCACTCTTCAAAGTAGTTGGATTTAGGAAGTCCCATAACCCGACTGAGTAATGTGACCATATCCCCATGGTCATTGTGAAAGTCACTCCTGGGGGTCTTTTTCCCAATTCTGGCGCTTGGAAGCCTTCTCTCCTTGTAACACTCTTCGTTGATCAGTGTTCTGCATCTGGTCGGATTCATATCATATGCCCCCTGTGCTTCATCTATAGTCGTGGCCGTGGGATTGTTTGGGAAGGGAATGTCGAATGCGTCGCCAATGGCCTCAGGAGTGAAGTTGGTGAGAGTCATATTCTCTAGGAGCACTAATTTGGACCCTGGCTGATAATGCCGGGCAGCCTCTACCACTAACTCATAGTTTTGTACTGTTGGAGGAAATCCTGCCGCTTGGGCGATGCCACTTTCTACCATATGTCTAGGCTTGCCATATGCTTTAGGGGAGAAGACCCGATTCCTGAAGTCCTGGATGTCAATATGGCCCAGGTCAGTATCACCGACATTGTTCCAGATGCTCTGAACTTTTGACTCCCTCAATCCTCCTCTTTGATACTGATACTTCATCCTTTCAACTTTGCGTGGGATATCTGATTTGGATGCTTGCGATGTCTCGGCTGTAGTGGGCATCTTTGATGATTCTACCGCCGATTTAGGCATTTATCCTGCACAGCTGGACGTGGATTACGAGGCGATACAAAAGAAGTAAGGCGGGTTAGATAGAGAACACTCCAGCATTCAACGATTAATTCGAAATTTAGATTGGAAACAGAGTGACATTGCTGGCTAAGAGCTTGATTGAGCAAAACATTTATTCATGAAGCTTTTGGTCGTGAATTTATACTTAAGCATTTTGGATTAATTTTCAAAAGGGACAAAGCTTGAAAAATTCTCCTAAGTTTGAAAATGCAATTTCTGGTTAAACCTTAGGAGCAAATTCTAATTTTCGACTGCTTTGAATGATGCTTTAATAATTGGAAAAAAAATGTGAATTTTGAAGACTTAAGCACTCTAATCAGTTTTGCACAAGCATGCATCCAATTTTAAAAAATAAAATAAAAATTTCAGATGATCAAGAGAGAAAAAGCATACTTACTTGATGAAAATGGATGGCAAGAAATTGCCCGACTTTGCTGCGCAAAGACGAATGGATAGCTCTGCAAATTTTGGAATTTCAACGGTTATCCTTCAATTCAAATTTTTGCGGTTGTTGTTTGAAAAGAATTTGTCATTTTTAGACTAAGCGATTTTACCTTGGGCAATTGGTAATCTGAACATGAATGTTTGGAATGGTTTGTGTCAGCGTTTTACCTTGAATGCAATTTATACTCTTTGGCTTCCCTTTCAAAATCGAACGTGATCCTCCCTTACGCGAAATTCGGCAGTATGGAGGGGTTTTACCAATTTCAAATTCCTTATTTGCCCTATGCGTTGCAATTTTGAGGATTTATGGCAAACTTCAGAGCTATGGCGTTGTGATCTTCGGAGGAATGGAGGGGTTTTGCAAACTTAAACTGCGCTTTCCTTGACATGCTTAGACGCCTTCACACAAACTTTGGACCTTGGCGATTTTCGGGGCTTTCTCGTTTTTTGGCAAATTCATCCAATTTTGGACCTTAAACGCATTTTTGAAACTTAAATAAACTTCAGACCATTAGCACACTTTTGTGATTTTAAAAGAATTTCAGAGCATTCACGAACTTCGGACCATTCACCGTTTTCGCCAACTTGGAGTTTTTGCGATTTTTGCCCATTTTAGAGTTTTCGGACCTTTAATGCTTTTTGGCGAACTTCGGAGTTTTAACATTTTTCGCAAATTTCGGAGACTTAACGCCTTTTGGCGAATTTATCCAAATTTCAGACCATTGGGCATATTTTGCAAACTTATCATATTTTTGAATTTCGGCCCCAAGGTCTGAAATTAGATGACTTAAGTGAATTTCGGACCTTTGGGGGTCTTTTGCAAATTTATCATATTTTCGAATTTCGGCCCGAGGGTTCGAAATTAGATGACTTAAGTGAATTTCGGACCTTTGGGGGTCTTTTGCAAATTTAAAGGCATTTTTGGACCTTTTGCCAGTTTTGTTAACTTTTGAATTTTTTGAGAATCTGACCCCAGGGTTCGAAATTCGGCCCCCTGGGCGGTTTTTGGCAACCTTTTAACCCTTTTAAAATTTTGGCCTCTGGGTTCGAAATTCGGCCCATAAGGCAATTTTGGCAACTTAAGTGAAATTTCGGACCTAGGACTAGTTTTCGCCAGTTTCGCAATTTTGGACCGCTTGGAGGTTTTGTGAATTTTAAGGCATTTTCGGACCCTTGGCCCATTTTGGGAATTTAACGAATTTTGAAATTTCTTTCAATTCGGTCTGAAAGTCCAAAATTTCACTCCTAGAGCGATTTTGGCGATTTTAACTTTCTCCTCGAGAAGCGCGAGCTTGGGCACTTGGGCAAGTTTTGTCAACCTTGGCATTTTGCCAGGAAATTCGCTCCTCCTCCTTCACCAGCAGGCGAAAATCATCCTTCATTCAGCTCCTGTAAACTTCGTAAAGACAAACCTCATGCAATCTATCTCATCGCTCTTATGCAAAAAAAATGATAATTTTGGGTCCTTGTGTGATTTTCAGTCGTGCTGCTCTTTGCTTGGCAGGCTTCGCCAACTTCTATCACCTTACGCCTATCCAAGGCGATTTCACAATTTTGAACAAACTCTTGGCATTGTGCTCGAGGGCTAGACTAGCCTAATGGAATCATCGGCTCTTTTCTTTTGACATCACTTCAGGGACCAGTCGCGGATTCGCTTGAAAGGACGCGAGATGCTCTGCGCGAAACTCAACAGGGTGAAGAAGAAAGGCTCAACAAAGGGAAGGGGGACCCTGTCGGTGACAGGGAGCGTGTGCAACACACAACACTGCCCAAGAATTGATTTGGGCTCCAATGAATGCCTTAGCATTATCTGATATGATGGTGGAGGGGCCACCAAATCTTGTTACAATTCCATCTAGGAATTCCAGCATTGAGGCCTCTGTGGCATCCTTCAATGCAACCGCCTCCTTCCATTTGGTGAAGTAGTCCGTATTTGCCAAGATCCATTTGTGACCAGAATTAGAAGGTTTGTTTATCATGCCAATGAAGTCTAAACCCCATTGTGTGAATGGCTGGTCTGCTTGAATAGGGTGGAGAGGAAGGGCAACTAGCCTTTGCTTTCTTGAGAAGAAGGCACATTTTTTGCAATCCTTCACCCATCTATGTGAATCATTGAATAAGGTTGGCCAGTAATTACCAGCCCTCATTATTTTGATAGCTGTAGTCTTTGCAGAGAAGTGACCCCCTGAAGAGCCATCATGAAATTCTTCTAACAATCTGCTGACCTGATTGTGCCCAATACATTTTAATAAGACTTCATCAGAGTCTCTTCAGAAAAGGGTGCTATTCTCAAATTTAATAAAATATGAATCACTATTGTCTTATTTTACAACATCATAATACTCCCATCCATCTTAAGAATAATATTAAGAAAAAATGAATTTTACCTTAGTTTCATCTTCTGCTGTAACTTTTGTTTCAACTACAATTAGTTTATCCCACTCTGCTTCCACTATTGCAATCGTCATTAGCAAATCATCTCTTTCTATTTTCATTTTCAAGGCATCACAAAGGCTTCACAACACAAATTTTAAAAACCCTTAGGTTCTACACATGTAAACTGCCTCACATTCGATGATCTGTTTACAAAATCCTCTCACCACATTCATAGATTCTATTGCAAATTGCCTTCTTCGGCGATCTGTTCACAACCACAAGAATCTCAGCTCCTCAAACCCTCTGAATAGTCTTTCTTGCAAGTTGCATATACACATTCAACAAATCTTACAATCCAAACCTTAGGTTTTGGTGCAAAGTGCCCGCAGTTTGGCGATTTGTTTACACACTTAGGAACTTCTGCTTTGATACCATTGATGCAGAGTGCTCCCCTATCTTACCACAACATTCTAATGCAACTTAGAAATGCAAAGAAATAGAAGATAAATCTGCAAAACAATTCTCTTATTTACCATTCGAATACTCCTGAAATTGAGCTATTACAAAAGAAATCCGATATTACATTGAATTGCAGCCTCATAGGCATACATAGCAATCTGAAATCTAATACAAATCTGATTTAAAATCAGTCATAAGCAAGAAAGAAGTACGAATGAAAACAATTTCCTTCTTGTTCTTCTTCTTTGTGAGTTGTGCAAAGTTGTAACTCCCAGAATCTATGCCCAAAAAGGCATAATTGCAAAGTGATTTATGTCAACTTATAAATCCCAAATGCTATGCCATAAAAGGAAAATTTTAAACATTTGAATTGAAAATTGCCTCCTAAATAATGCCAAATTACAATAAGGCTGCAACATTAAAGATGACCAAAAATATTTAATAAAATATCTGGCCATTTATTACAAAACTATTCACCTAGGACATTAAAATCTAAATTACAGTAAAATTAAAAGAAATTAATTTTTGGGTGATGCAAGATTTCTCTCACAGCCCACGATGCTCCTGCATCATTTTGTAATGACAGAATGAGGTTCAGCAAAAAGTATTTATACTGACAAAAGATAAGCTGAAAGAATATGGCGATTTCAATGATTTACAAGGAGAGAAACACAAAGAAAATGATAATACGACGTGTAGCATCAGTTAGATAGCGAAGCTGCAGGCAATGCAAAGAGAACTCCAAGAATAAACAAGGAAACACAGAAAGGAAAGACACCAATTTCAGGACTTGGTTGTGAGTACTGAGAACTAAATAAATCCCCATAATCTTCACTGTCACTGAACAGCCGAAACACATGGATGAGAAATATGAAGTGAGAGTATGGTAGTGTAAGGGATTTTTTTTATGAAAAATGAAGGGGATAAGCAAGTGGAAGCATCAAACGCTGCAGAAATCAAAGAGTTTAAGGTAATGAGCAATGATTTGGAGCGAGGTAAGATAACAAAAGCAGCCAAAGCTTCTCTTGACTTTTTGATTCAAAGTGTCAAGATTAATTATCAGAACATTATAGCTTTCAGGGTTTCTTTAGAGGATTCATCATGATCGGAACTGGAAAAGATCCATCAAAATCTCTAGAGCCAATTGTTGAACCTGTCTATTTTTAGCTGCACTATATGTAGCCTTCACTATTTTTAGTCGTCACCATTTTTAGGGAGATGGGATCATTTTGAGAAATCTGTTTTAGTAGGTATCTATAGACCAGCTATTTTTAGATGACCTTCTGGAAGGCTATTGTTTGTTGACAGTTATTAGGATATCAAGAATCTAACTACTGATTTTCCAAGTTAGATTTATTATTTGTGGACAGAATTTTGTGATAACCTTGCCTTGCATGCAAGAAATCTATTTTGTGTAGGAGTGTTAGTTTTTTAATCTATTTTTCATGCAACATATTGTACATCTCTTAAAAATAAGTGCCAAGGCACTTATTTTCGGGAATTAGTTAATGCTTATGTTGCTTCTAAGGTGCTGTTGAGATATTTTGTGCTATTGTGCTTCTATGAGTTAAATATTGCTCGACATTTATTGAAAACTTTCTATTGCAGTAGGTGTTAGGTTGGTTGTTGTATCTCTGAATGCAATTACCATGTTCAGCTTATAATGTCTTGTGTATGAGGTAAATTAAATTTCTAGTGCATTTGGGAGCTCTATAGTGCAGGTTTACGGGAAATTGGAGACTGGATTTGTATGTATTCCTTAATTCAATCTACTGAAGTGTTGTGTCCTTGTGTTCAAATGTCATCATGCCCCACTTATATCTTTTAATTTTTACTTTAAGTTAGAAATAGCGAATGTATGATTGTTATGTAGGGTCTATTTTCAGTCAAAAAACATGAAAACCTCTAGGCTTCAGCGAAAGTGCCTATGAACCTTTTCCCTAGACTGAAAGCAAGAAGACATGCCTTATTGTAATTTTTTTATATATTACATGTTTGAAGATGCATTTGCAGTTTTTTTGCAGTGTGTAAATTAGCCTAAAAAGCACACTAGTACAAATTGTAAATAGCAACTACATACTTTGTTGTTTAGGATTTGTTTGTAACGAGTCTCCCCTTCTAATTCAAAGGAGGGTTTTACTGGACATATTGTTTAGTTTTGTGTCACACTAAAAGGTTTGAATTAAAATGTTAACATTGACCTCTTTGTGTAAAGAAGATGAGCAAGGGCATCCAAGGAGTAATTATATATTTGAATATAATGAAGGATAAAACTGGTCCTTGGATACCAATACCACCAATGCATATATCATTCATTAGACAGCTCACCCTTATATTTTAGGTTTCATTTTCAACCTCACGTGCTTGGTGTTTTCCTTGTATTTCAAAATTTCCTTAGTAAATGTAATTATTCCTATACACGAATGAATTCAAACTTTGGAAACTTAAGACACCAGTGAATAAGAAGTTAAAAAGATGGGTTGATAATTTATAGGACTCCTAAGTATCACCTAGTATGTATATTATATTTTCCTTTTCTCTATGTAGGTGTTTGGGGAGGCAAGGGCCAAGGGAAATCATTCCAGACAGAACTTATCTTCAGAGCAATGGGGATTGAGCCAGTTATTATGTCTGCAGGAGAACTTGAATCTGAAAGAGCAGGTTGTATTTTAACTTGAAAGACAGTATGTTAAGATAAACTTTTTCTTTTAAGAAGTACAAATGGTATTTTGTTTGTTTGTCTTGCTTGCATATTCTATAATACTTTTTATACCTGAGAGTTTTGCATTCAGAAAATACACTATTGAAATGATTAGAAAATAACAATCGGTGGTGGCAATTATTGGCTCCAATACATGTGGGAGTTCAGAAATTAGCTCTTAAAGTTTGCTAGAGTAAATTGAGACTAAAAATTTCTCAAAATACTGAAAAGTTATTCTGCTTTGAAAGTCATAGTTACCATATTGATTAAACTTGGAAACTTTTGTTGATTGAACCAGTTCAGACTGTATCTAGCTAAGTTTGTCATTAAAAGACCTCAAATGACAAAATGAAAATGTAAAAAACGCCTCTTATGGGATTCAATAGCAATGCACTTAGCCTAAACGCTATAAACTCAGTTATAACATATTCTCAGTATTATTGTTGTAAAATCTTTCTCAAATTTTTCACTAAGGTCTTTGCACTTTTCCCAATAAAGATATATCTCTATTACTTTGTATTTATTCTGCAGTATAAGTTTCTGATACGTAATTTTGTGCAAGGTTTGATTCTTGTAAGAATTTTGATTTAATAGTCATACATAAATGCTCAAGACTGAACTAGGCACCATTAAATAAAATATTTGCAACCAAAAAATACAGTTTACAGTGGCAATATTTCATTCATTAAATTGCTGCAATGTATGGAATTTTCAGATATGAATTAAAAAAATGTTCTGACCTCTAAGCCAGTGATATGCTCATCATCATAAAGGTTTTAGCAGTACAATAAATAACAGCAGTTTGAACAATGAATATATAGCAGTGTCGACATGTTAGGAACCTCCAAATCTTCATGCCAAGGATACCAACTGTTGCCAGGGTTCATACAGCACTTTCACACTAGCTCATGTCACCCCAAATGCCAATCCTAGGCAAGGGTTTCGATCCAAAAACTCTGATCAGCTTTAGACCCTTAAAATGTCCCCAATCTGCCTTATAAAAACACACTTGGGGGTCTAATTTCTAGTCCATCGTTTGGCATGAAATTTTCCTCAAATGTGGTTTTATAAGGGGTATGCCTCACTTTCAATTTGGCAATATTAGTGCTTTTAGATCCACTTCCAAGTCCTGCACTCCAAATTATGCCTTTTTGATCCTATAATCAAGCCTTTAATTAAAAGTGGTTTGGAGGTTTGGAGACCTAGCTGGGGCTCTTTGATTGGGCCCCTATTGACAGGGTCCAAACTCTTATGCTATAATGACAATTCCTATAATGCATAATTCAAACTAAATTTGTTGCCGAACTAATACATTTTGAGACTATCTTTGGGCTTACTTTCTACATTTAGAGACTCATATTCATTGGGGCCTTAGCCTATGGTTGTTATAGATATCCATACTTAGTACTTTACTCTTCCAAGAGAATTGCTTCACTTGTCCCCATTGGTTCATTGGGCCCTGGGAGACATTGGCACCCTTGGTACTTGGAGCCTAGTTTACTTCTTTTTTGATTTGCATCAATATGGATATGTTTTTCTCTTTCTTGTACTTCTTGGATGCTCCCTTTAATTCATTCCCTTGAAGGATGTCATTACTAGAGTGAGCTAAAATTCAAGTTTTGGTGGTTTGTCTTCCTGATGTCTTTCAGGCTCCATTTGTACATACATACTATTTTAAGTAAGTATCTTGAGCATTTGGTCTAATACTTACTGTTTATTGTAAGTCATCTAGACTGTTGGAGGGTACCACAACTATTACTGGGTTGTTGGTAGAATCAATTAAATGTTCCAATATTGACATTTATTGGAGTTAATGATTAATATTGATTTATTAAAGTTTCGACTTTAATAATATTACTTAAATTAATGACTTTATATTAAGGGGATTTAAGGAGTATTAATTGCATAAGTTATTTTAATGATTATAAAGTCATTTATTAAGCCTTTATAGGATGAAATGGAATCATAAAAGTGCATTTCATTTCCTCCAAGTCATGGGTTTTAGAAAAGGTTATAAAAGGGCTCTTCAGATCTCATTAGTTCACTCTTGTTTGCAAAACTGATGAAGCTTTTTGGTGAAAATTCAAGCTTATTGAAGACAAAATCCGTCAGTAAGCATAGTGTTTGCAGGTGTGAGAGATCACACAAGAGGACTCAGTTGATAATCTCATTCAGAGATTGCGCTAGGGCATAATTTTTTTAGATTTCTAGAGTTATTTAGGAGCTTAGAGAGTTGTTTGAAGGAAGATTATAGAATTTATTGCAAGTTGGAGGCCATTAATCACTTCCTAAGCCAACCGTACCTCCCTAAGACTGGCAAATGGGTTTCATAGCAGCATTTCCAATCAGGTTTATCTATTTCATGTTGTACCAGTTATTCATACGTAACCATGCCTCATCATTTTCTATCTATCATCCTTCAGGAGCCGTTTAGAGTGATACTAGATGGGGTTTGTCATAGAGTGTTGAAAATTGTGCCATTTCCAAATTTTAGGAATCGAGGTTTGACTGTATTGCTGCTGATAAGGAGTAATTATCGAATTGACAGTTGTCATTTGCCAATCATCCTTTGCCAGGCAAAGCGTTTCACCTGGTATTCTTGTTAATTTAAATTGTTGGAAAAGAATTGTGGGTTTCGTCTAATAAATCCTCATTTAGTATTTAAAGTTATTTCAATTAATTTTCACTTAGTAAAAATCAGAAATTAGAAAAAACAAAGAGACAAAAATCAGAAAATTAAATATCCACAGAGGGGTGGTATGTTTTAGTTGTATTAGAGCACATCTTTCTTGCCATCATGTGTAGATAAAATTCATGAGTGAAAAGTTTCAGCAGTACCACTGAGGAACAACAACACAATGGTAGCCACCTCAGGTTCCAAAAGGTGAGACCATTTTATGTATCATCGGTCTTCATAGGAATTCATCCAATAACATTGATAGTGTTACAGGATAGATGGATGAAAAGGACAAAGGACGAGCATGATGAGTTAGTCCTAACACCAGAGTGGAGAGGAAATTTGACACCATGATGGACATGATGTCCCAGCTATTAGAACAAATGAGGTAGCAAAGTGCATCCTACACTATGCACACTAGTGAGATGAGTGATTCCAGCAAGGGTACTGATGAGCGTACTATAGAGAATAGCGGAACCTTTATAGGTTCAGTTCTTAGACTTCTAGAGCATACCTTTGATCGTAGGGAGGCAACAAGCTACACAGGATCATGGGAAAGAGCCACAAATTTTTTATGGCTGAGGAGGTTAGACTGCATCATGTAGAGCATATGACATTTCCCCTAGAGATCAAGGAGATGATGTCATTAGAGCAATTTATGAACCAGAAGGGGTAGAGACCAAGTGCAACAGTTAGGATAGAGCACAAAGCACGTTAGGGTTAGAGGGATTCTCAACAAGTTGTGAGCGAGGTACACTTGCCACATTTTAATGCAAGTGATAAATGCACTGCGAGGGCTTGGGTCCAGATGTTGGACAAATTTATTTCTTTGAGGCCTATGCCAAAGGAGGACGCAATGAAGTTCGCTACTTTACACCTAGATGGCGTAGCGCATGAGTGGTTGTACCACGGTTTGGTGACAATAGGTTATAATCTTATCACCACCTATGATGAGTTTACCACTAAACTCATCGAACGGTTTGGTAGGAAGGATCCAGAGATGTATTTTAGAGAGCTAGCCCAACTCAAAGGGTATGGTTCTTTGGAGACTTCCATTTTTTATTTTTAGTGATTGTCTGTAGCGTTGCCTAGTATCGCAGAGAGGAGATTTGTGATCCTATTCAATGAGGGACTTTTGGAGCCCTTACGCGGATGGATCAAGGCACTTGAACCTCCCACTCTGTAGGAGGCCATGATGAAAGCTAGGAGCATGGAACTTACTGCCCCTAGTAGCAAAGTGTCATCTAAATCCTTTCCCTCTAATAAGGACAAGAAATAGTTACAATAAGGAATGGATCAGCCTAAGAGACCTTCTCAAAAAACCGATGATGAGACTCTAAATGACTTGAGATGGAAAAAAATGTGCTTTAAATGCAAGGGCCCTTAGGAACCGGGTCATAAGTGCCCCATGAAGGGCAAATTTAATCAAATGGAATACTACTATGTTGATGAAACTAATTCCAAAAATCTTGATCAGCAATCTAATCCAGAGGCGAAAGAGGCAGAAAATGCATCTGATGAGTCAGATAGAGAACCTGAAGAAGTGGCTCCCATAGCACAACACTCTAGCATTCAAAAAGAGATTTCGTTCATGATTAGAGGAGTCTTGGGTGGACAACGTGTGATTACTTTGTTGGACATGGATGCCACAAATAACTTCAATGATGAAGGCTTAATGGCTAGGAGAGGACTCAAAGCTAAAGAATTCGAAGGATTCAGAGTGAGAGTTGTAGATGGCTTCATTCTCACTTGTAATAGGACTCCCAACTTGACCATTTAGCTGAGTGACTATGAGTTTCAGGTTGATTTCTATGTGGTTAGTTTTGGAGAGATGGAAGTTGTACTGGGCATGACATGGCTTCGATCTATTGGAGAATTCTACCTCAACTTCCTAATGTTGGAAATGAAGTTGGAGGTTGATGGAAGAAAGCATATGCTTAGAGAAATGTTTGATGGGAGTGTGCATAGAGCCTCACTTAGAAGAATCGAGCAACCCATTCAGCATGCTCCAAAGGAGTGGGACAGCCCTGGAAATATGATGACACATGTGTAAGTTCTAATCTAGTGTTCATCATAGTGGCAGTTTACTTTCCTTGAATGATCACTATTGGAGGAGTCAATTTGCAGTGTTTGTTGATAACCCATTGATTGAGATGGTTGCTGACTTTGCTCATAATAATCTTCTTTTTGAGTTCGAATGTCATTTCCAATCTGCTGTTGAATGGTATGCCTTTGCTGATAGCTCGGAGGATTCTTTGTGTGTAAGTGATTTTGAATATGGAGGAGATAATTCCATGAATGGGCATGATGTTTCCCTAATCTCAAAACATGTAGACAATCCTGATTTCCTGATTGTGAATAGTCTTATATTCATTGGGTCAGCTGGTAGTTTTGAGAAGAGTGATTTTTGGTGTGATATACACTTTGGGACAGCAATGCATAGTGACGTTGATGAAAGGGAAATTGGAAGTGATGTATCAAAGTGCAGTTTATTAATGATGAACAGCAAATTCTCAACCACATTTGATCTCATTGGTTGTGTTGGCATGCAAGTTTCTGTGATGAAGAGTGGAGAAACAAGTATGTCATTTTATAATACTTGTGTGGGATTTGTGGCAATTTTTCCTCTTGATTTCTCTTGGGGTTTACACATGGCACACAAACATCATGATATCATGGCTTACTTTAAGTTACTGTCAGTTTTTGATGGTGTATGGGAGAATGAAAACTCGGTTAATCCAAGTTGGGTGAGCTTTGAACTGGACAATGAGCAAGCATATCTCATGGGGCAGCAAGTTGAAATAGGGATTTCAGACATCATACATTTGATTTCAGTTCATACCTTGATGGTTGATGGCTGCCCTACCCTGCTGCTCATCACATTTTCGGATTGCAACTTGTTTTTCCCGGTTGTTTGGGAGTATGTTGAAGGGATTCTACCCTTTTATGACAGCAACAATGTTCTTGCAAGTCTGATTTTCAGTTTGTTGAGTGCTAACTCAGACTATACTTCCTAGAGTGGATGGACTTCATACAAATGATAGATACTTGTCAAATCCATATAACACAATTCAGCTCTTGATGTATATCTAATGATATTCCTAGCAGAGTAACGCAGCAGAATCCACTCTTGCATCCAAGATCAATTTGGGATTCGGGTATTGATTGGAGTATTTGGGCTTACTTGTAGACTTGACACATGTAATTGCTTGTGGCCAAGCAATTTTGGGGAGGGCGGACTGTAATGTCCCCATTTTTGTGCCTTCCTAAGCATCAGTTATTTTTTAGAGGTTAGCCTATTTCCAATGATCCCCATAGGTTAATGGAGTGTTTAGGGGCTACTTTGTAGGTGATTTAGGACTTTTCGGCTGACCCTTGGGTTGTTTATTTTAGTACTCTCCATTGCAAAGATTCAGTTTTTTGGTGGTTTGCCTTCCAGAAGTCTTTCAGGCCCCGTTTGTACATACTATTTTTAGTAAGTCTTTTAAGCATTTGGACCCATACTATTTATTGTAAGTCTTTTAAGCATTTGGTCCCATACTATTTATAGTAAGTCATCTGGACGGTTGGAGAGTACCATGGCTATTATTGGGTAGTTGGCCGAATTAATTAAATGTTTAGATAATAGTATTTATTGGAGTTAATGATTAATATCAATTTATTAAAGTTTCAACTTTAATAATATTAACTAATTTAATAACTTTATATTAAAGGGATATAAGGAGTATTAATTGCATAAGTTATTTTAATGATTAAAAAGTCATTTATTAAGCCTTTATGGGGGTGCCAACTACATTAACTGATTAATTGAGATGAAATGAAATTATGAAAGTGCATTTCATTTCCTCCAAGTCATGGGTTTTGGAGAAGGTTATATTTGGTCTCTTGAGAGCTCGTTAATTCATTTTTGTTTGCGAAATTGATGAATCTTTTTGGAGAGAAAGGGTTTTCTAGTGAAGATTCAAGCTTATTGAGGACGAAATCCCTCAGTAGGGATAGTGTTTGCAAGTGTGAGAGATCACTCAAGATCACTCAGTTGATAATCTCATTTAGAGATTATGATAGGGCATAATTGTTTCTGATTTCTAGAGTTATTCAAAGGTTTATAGAGTTGTTCAAAGCCAAATTATAGAATTTATTGCAGGTTGGAGGCCATTAATCACTTGCTAAGCTAACTGTACCTCCCTAAGACTGGCACATGGGTTTTATAGCAGCATTTCCAATCAGGTTTTATCTATTTCAGGCCATATCAGGCATTCATACCTAGCCACCCCTCATCATTTTCTACATATCATTCTTCAGGAGGTGTTTAGAGTGATATTGGATGGGGTTTTTCATAGAGAGCTGGAAATTGTGCCATTTTCAAATTTGGGGTTTCACTGTATTGTTATGGATAAGGATTAATTATCAAATTAACACTTTTTATTTGCCAATCATCCTCTACTAGAGAAGGCGCTTCACTTGCTATGTTTTGTTGTAAAATGTGGATCGAAGAATAATGACAGCGATTCTGGAAGACTGATTGCCGTAAGTAATTGATCGTCCCCACCATTGAATCCGTTTTTATTTTATACAAGAGGAAAGGTTGCCTACGTAGGGACATGTCCATACGTGGTAGTTGCCACGTGAGGCAACCGTTCATAACAATATGTTTGTTAATGTTTAATTTGCCGAACTACATGCTCCGTTAGTTTAGATAATCACATAGGCACGATAACTATCATGCCCACTGTGATTACATTACAGTGCATACTGCTATGTAATCACAGTGGCACTATAGATATCGTGCTCACTGTGATAATCATCGCAGTGTATACGATGTTACTGTCCATCTGCATATCGGGACTGTGTGTTAATATATCACTCTCCAGAATCACTTTCAGGCATCGAATTAATAACCACACACACACAATATATATATATATATATATATATATATATATATATATATATATATATATATATATATATATATATATATATATATATATATATATATAACAGTCGATTTGCCATCAGTTAGATTCACGAGGGCTATAACTTAACATGTTTGTTTATTGAAATTGTGGGTTTCATGTAATAAATCCTTATTTAGTATTTAAAGTTATTTATCCATAGAGGTGTGGGATATTTCAAATCGCCATCCTCACTATCTCTGATACCACTAGTCTCGTGCCTTGAGATTTCCCCTTGCTGAGATGGGAGCATTTTCCTAGTAGTTGTGGGCTAAAATTGATCATCGCATCCTCCGTTAAGACTTGATTTCTTGTCTTTTCTCCCTCAAAGAGATGAAGATTGGGAAGCACTTACTTCTCAAAGCCCTCATTACTATGATATTTGACAAAGATATTGCTACCTCTACAAAGGCTTAGGCAACACTTTGTACTTTCTTTAGATATTCATACCAGTAGCGTTTGGCTCTTTTTCTTTGTGAGACTGTGACCCTTTAGCGTAAAGCCCTACATGGGATCTAAAGTCTCTAGAGTCTCCATGTTTATCACCTCACTAATGTGACATGCAACGCTAAATGACTTCTGATACCAGTGCTTCACCTATCTGAAATGATAGATTAGTTAGGTGAGACTTCTCTTAGCATTCCATTATTACTTTTTTGGTTAATAGATTTTTCTTTCTACAACAATTAACAAAATAGATTCTTTGCCCCAAGAATAAGACTAATCTATCAATCAACAATTGGGTAAACTGAGAAGTAGTTTCCCTCTATATTTTAAAAAGGTACAACTCCCTTCTTGTGATCAAAACTTTGATTTTTTTTAGATATATAACTTGGCTATACTTTTAACTAGAAAGTAGTAAAGGCACTAACATTTGTTCATCACTATGCAACAAATGTGTATAACATAAAACTAAAAAAAATTACATGCAACTTTAGGGATGCAACTTGATAACTCAAAGATTATCGCAAAATATAGAAATTGATTATAAACACAGGCAGTAACTCAAAGATTAATTACCTATATATGGAACTCAAAGATTAATTACCTATATATGGATAGAATAATTGATAGTTTTGAAACACCAATTGGATTTCTAAGGAAATGGGGAAATCATTCATGAGAATGCCAACGTTTCAAAGAATATAACATTCAACTTTGGATAAACTTAAAGATTCATAAAGAACATGAATAACATCCGACTTCAATGCACATAGACATAAAAGCTCAAAAATTTAGTAAGATTAAATTGATCTTCAAATTTGACCGCTTCTCACTCATATGTCAAAAGCATAAGGGGAATCAAAATTGCCGACCCCTCTATAGTCCATCTAATGCATATTTAAAACATTGAGTTTGTAGCTGTCAATTTTTTTGAAACCGATTCTTTAAACGAATCCCCTAAACATAATTGTTGTTAAACATAGTAAATAAAGAGTCTTTAAATTATAGAAATGAAAACCATTGCAGATGATCTTGTAATGGCACTAAGGCTAAGGTGGCATCTCCTTGTTTCCTGTGTTGGCATCTCTAGTTTGTGGTAGCGGTTGTTGGGCTTTCTGGTCCTTATGCTCCTGTAACGCCTTCAAGACAAGTGGGATTTCTTTTTCATGGGGGATGTAGACATTGCTCATTCTTAGCCCCCATAGTGCTCTCCCTTTTTTGATTTGTTCACTCTTTGCCAAGAACGTTTTGTCGTGATTTGCACACCATATCGAAGAGGTATCAATTTTGGCTAGTTTATCATACTTTTCTTGGTGAAAGGTCTTTAGATTAGACAAGGTATCAATGTTGCTTTGAAATTCTGCCTTAAGCTCTTTGATTGTGGCATTCCTATAATTGTCCTCTTTTTTAATTGGCAACCAATATCCGTGAATTCTTGTATAACTTGCGGGATCATTTTGTTGCCTTCCTTCAAAAACTTTCTTTGCTTCCGAATGTTTTGTTGCAAGAAAGTACAATTCCACTATGGCCCTCGTTCCACAGCAACCAATGTATTCTAGATTTTAAGAATTATTTTTTCTGCGGCAACAACCTTTAGACCCATATCCATAATTTCTTGAAGTTTTCCGATGGTGTGCACGTGAGGTTTCTTCAATCCTACTGTTGACGTGGCTAAAATCGCATTGCTACGACTCCATCCGGCCAGCGCAAAATAGAATGTACTCGCTGAGTATCCTATCCCCTCTTGAGATAAGGAAATCCCTAGTGCTGTTTTTAATTGATCAATGGGGACGACCTCAAGGTTTCGATTGTCGGGTCTTGACTACAGGATAGCTCAATAGTTGATGTGATTTGTTGGGAGCACATGGGGACTTACATTTTGCAACAAGATGGTCTGCTGCAATTCTCAGATTGCGAAATAAAAAAACAAAGAGGAAGGGTTTAGGAGACCTAAGGACAAGGATGAGAACAGTTGATGCAACGGGTAGACACATTTTGATAAACCAGTTCTTGTTTTGCCAGAGACTCCCTCACAACTAGACAAGAATGGTGCAAGCTCCAAAGGATGAAGGATTTTTCAAACCGTAGACACTCATTTAGGCACCCAACTCTGGCCCACCCTAGGACGAACACCTGCAGTTGAACTAAGCACAGTTTGGGTTTAGACTAACCATGCACGGTGACCTACAATCAGTAGACCCCCAATGGTATGAACCAGAAATGCATCAAATACCCCTCTGCATTTCACCATTAAAATCCCTGCACTCTAAAATTAACCAGCCGAAAGAAAACATGCAAACAGACTAAAACAAAGACAACAAACACCATATTTCAATGTTCATATATTTGCTTCAGCTGCCATTACAACAATTTCTACAGCATCCAAAGAAATGGGACTCGGACTCAGGACTCAGAGTCAAACTTGGCTGGACTTGGGAAAGTGAAAAACTCAAGAGATTTAGAGATTTTTAAAGTTTTAAAACTTGTTTCATGCACCCTTTATTGAATACACCTTAAAGACACAATAACATCATCAAACTCGGCTCATTTGATTACATACACAAGTATACATCAATCACATTAGCATAAACACAAATTGTAGCTAAAGGAAATAACAAACATAAATATATAAATATTGTCAAATGTACACAATATTACAAAACTCATGGAATAAAAAATCCATGTCATCATATGATCATCATCAAATGTTCCACACAAATACCAAAGGTAAATACAACTACAAGCCTATGGCTCAGAGGAGCGTGCACCCTCTCACCCTGGCCCCCTGCGAAGGCATTTAAGGTAGGTCCTGGATGATTCGACAACCATAGTCGCTCCCCTTGACACCATGCCATGCTCACCAACATCAGGAACATCTGTGTCACTATCAGTATCTCTTGTCTCTGCTCGTGCTCTCTGCTTCTCCTTTGCCATGGCTACAGCCTCAGCCTCTATATCTACCTGGTCGATCCAATCAGTGTCAGACTCGGAGGTTAAATTTTCCTTACTTCTATCCATGCAGTTTCCCCCCATATTTTTCAACAGGGGGTTTGGGGGCAGCGCCCCCAAGGTGGGGTCAAGGGGTAGCGTCCCTTGCGCGCTCCCTATTGGTTGACTTGTTGTAACCCTAATTTTTCTCATTCTCAGGCGGAGGTTGTAGTGAACAAGGACAAGATTATTCATTTTAAAAAAACTTTAAAAAATGCATTTTTTTTGGCCTTGCCGCCGACCGAGTCCCAGGCACAGGACTCGCCGAGTTTGGCGAGTCCGAGGTGATTTTTTGATCTTTGACAACATCTCTATGTTATTCCTAAAATCTAACCTATTCTAACTCTAAAATCTAACTAGAAAATTCTAACCACAAAATTCTAACCCTTTACAAAAGAAAGGCTCCTGCCTTTTATAGATTTTGCAATTTGAACTGGAAGCCACGATTGACTACATCCAAGGGTTGCAATCTACCTTCCAGAAGTTGGCAACTTTAACCCATGCCCATTAAACTTTCAGTCATCCACCCAACAACCCTCTCAACTGCCTACAACTGTTTGGTATTAATTTGAGTCTATTAGGTAGTTGGACATAACTAACCTGTGTCCCCTTTGTTATAAAATATCTTGAGCGGAACCTGCAGACAGTTTTACAATAAAACAGTTTCAGTTTTCAGAAACTGAACTTCTGGAATTAAATCCTGTTGTGCATTTCTCGAGAATGTACACTTTGGTAGCATTCTGGATGTTCTTTGGTCTTTGGTCTCGGTGGTGGGCTTTAGCTTCTTGTTCAGCGACATGCTTCCCAATGCCTGGTTCCGATCTCGCGCTCCTGCATCTTTTTGTAGCTTTCAACGACATTGTCGACTTTGCAAACAGTCAATTCAATTATGAATTAATTTGACAAATATTAAATCTTTATTTAATGATGTCGGGCTTAGTCTTGGTGGAGTTTGGGCTTGAGAAGCTCTTTGTGAGATGTATCTTTTAAATGCCTCTCTTCATACGTGAACTCCGATCCTTCGTCTTTACGACGTTTGGGTGATTTGAATCTACTGAAGCTTCTTGGCTTACTGGCGAAATAGTGCGATTTTGCCCTATTGTTCAATTTTGGCTTACAAGCCAATTTTGCGAATTTGAACAAGGAAATACGAGCTTTCAGTTCTATTCCCTCAATTTCGGCTTATGAGCCGGTTTTGAAAGTTGCTTTTAAATTTCGGCCTATGAGCTATTTTAGATTTTCGGCCTACGGGGCCCTTTTGCAAACTTCATCTCCCAACCCAACCTATGAGGTCGATTTTCCAATTTAAGTGTTAGTTCGGTTTTGAAAGACATTTTGTAACTCAAATTTTTGGCCTTTGAAGCTGAATTTAACCTTTGTTTGTTTCGAATTCTTGCCTTAGAGGCCGATTTTGAAAACTTGGACCTCCTTTTTGTGCGACTTAACATTTTTAGTGCTTTCGGCCTGAGGGGCTCTATTCGCGAGCTTTAGACGTTTTCACTTTTTCGGCTTACTGGTCGATTTTGAGAACTTGGTCTTTTAGTGTTTTCGGCCTCTTAGGTTAAAATGGGCGAACTTAACATTTGAAAACCTTCACGCGATTTTGGAAGTAGTAGAGATTTTCAGCTAAAGAAGACCATTTTGGGTTTTACCTTGCATTTCGGCCTTTTGGGCCGATTTGTGAGTGCTTCGATTCACACTTCGTCTTCCTTTTCCGCGATTTTTCTTGCTTCTAATTTTTTGAGCAAAGGGTGTATTTTGCGCAATCTTCTGATCATTTTTGGACCAATGGCTTCTATTGCGCGATTTTCTTAGCTCGCGATTCTTAGTGTGGAATGAGCGATTAACTTCCTCCTAAGTTTTGCAGAATTTCGGCTTACTTAGCCGATTTGTGAGTTTTGGAAGCCTTTAGATTTTTTCATTATTTTCGGCTTACAAGGCGATATTGAAGCTTGCTTTTCGTTTTCAGGTTGATGAGGTAGTTTTCAAATGGCACTTTTCATAGTGTTAGGAATAAATAATAAGGTCCTCTTCACAGGAGAATTTCTATCTACATTCTACAAATTAAAGGGGAAAGGTGTTTTGGATTTACCTCTAATAGAACCTCCCCTGGTATCAGCTTCATTAGTAGTTTTCAATTGTTGTGATTTTGTAGCTACTCCTTTCTCTTTATCATCATTCCTACTTCTTGTGCGAATCGCACACCCATCCTTGTCTTGGACAGGGACCCCCTAGTTTGTGCCTTTCTGTCCTTGCAGAAGAGGAAGGGGATATGAAGGGTCAAGTGCCGCTAAAACCAAATTCGGCCTCTAGGGCCATATTGCGAACTTAAAACTCCCCAATTTTCGCAAAGTCGCCTAAATGTGAAGAAAGAGTTAAAGCCTGCAATGATGTTCAAATGCCGATTTTTGCCAAGGGATACAAAGGAGATAAAGAATGCAAAGTGTGAAAAAACTGACAAAACTCCTTCAAATCCTGAAATTCGCACTAAGGGGGGAAATTACATGAGTTTCTAAAAATTGGCAAAATGGGTGAAATCTTGCGACTGATCGAAATTCGCCAGTATTGGATAAAATACAAGAGGTAAAACTTGACAAACTCCTCCCATTCACCAGAAATCGCACAATGAGGGACAAGTGATGGTTGAAAAGTTTTTAAAATTTGCAAAACCCCCTCAAAATCCTGAAGTTTGCAAAAGTGCCCAAAATCCCGAAGTTTGCAGAAGTGCCCAAAATCCCGAAGTTTGCAAAAGTGCCCAAAATCCCGAAGTTTGCAAAACACTCCAAAATCCCGAAGTTTGCAAAAGTGCCCAAAATCCCGAAGCTTGCAAAACACTCCAAAATCCCGAAGTTTGCAAAAGTGCCCAAAATCCCAAAGTTTGCAAAAGTGCCCAAAATCCCGAAATTCACCATAAAGGGGTGAAAATGTCAAAGTTTTTAAAACTTTCAAAAGTGCCAAAAATATCGAAATTCTCCATAAAGGGGTGAAAATATTAAACTTTTAAAAACCTTGCAATTGCTCTCAAACCCCCCGAAAATGTGAAAATAAAATAGTAAGGCGTTAACTTAAAGTTTGCAGAAGTGCCATTTAGGCTGAATTTCGAAAACGTGTAAGTATGAACTTATTTAAAAAACTTTTCAAATGCCCCTCTTGCCTGAAATTGCCAGGAACTAAATTCGCGGAAGGAGTAAAAGCATTAAAACTTGGGAAATTTTCAAATGACCCTCTAGGCGTTAAATTCAATGTTTGTTAAATTAATTTTAATTTTTCAAATTAATTTATTAAAATGGGATTAATGGTTTGCAAGTCGTAGAGAACCAGGCGAAGGCCTGAAAATGCAAATCGAAGAGGGATCGCAACCAAGGCCAAGCCCTGGAAGCTGGAGGAGAAAAGGATGCAGTGCAGGATCAAGGCGATGAAGCATTGGGAAGCGTGCTACCCGGGCAACAAGTTAAAGTTCACCACCAAAGACTGAAGAACACTCCGAATGCAACAATCATGCATTCTCAGGAAAAGTACACAGCTGGATTTAACTCCAAAATTTCAGTTTTTAATAAAATTGAAACTGTTTTATTATAAAACTGCTCGTGGGTCCCGCGCAAGATATTTTTGTGGACAGTTATGTCCAACTTCCAAATTGACTGAATTAAAGCCAAATAGTGGCAGGTAGTTGGAATTGTGGTTGGTTGGATAATTGAGAATTGATTGGGCATGGGTTAAGGCTACCAACTTTTGGATGGCAGGTTGCAGCCCTTGGATGCAATCAATCCTAGCCTCTGATTCAATATTGTAAAAACTATAAAAGGCAGAGGCCTTTCTTTTGTAAAGGGTTAGATGGTTAGATAGTTAGATAATTAGAGATTTTTGTTAGATAGTTAGACTTTGGTGAGAGAGTTAGATTTTAGAAGTTAGAATAGGTTAGATCTTAGTAGTAGCATAGGGATGTTGCAGAAATTGTTGTAATAGGAAGTTGAAATCAATATATAGACATTGATTTGGTGTTTATTGTCTTGTTTTCATCTTGTTTGCATGATTTCTTTCAGTATTTTAGATAGATCTTTCTATTTTGGGTGTGCAGGTATTTGATAGATTCAGGCTCATACCATTGAGGATATACTGATTGTGTATCCTTTTGTATGGTTAACCTGAGCCTTTGATTGTGCTTAGTTCAATTGTTGGTGTTCGTCTGAGCTGCGCTAGAATTGGGTGCTTAGCCGTGCATTTGTAGTCTGGAAATCTTCCTAGCCCCCTGTTGATGTGTATTTTGTACACAACCAAACACAGAATAAAATACCCAAAGGTATCTTACCCTCTCTTGAATAAAGTCTCCGAATGCTGAAGATGTCGCGAAAAGGATCAATCGGGATGACTTCAAGGTTCTTCGTTGTAGGATCTCTACGTGTGGATAAGCACCAGTGGTCGTTGTATATGTTGTTTCTTCAAGGGGCCTTACGTACTTTCAGAGAAAGCTCGTCCGTGTTACTCTCTTTTCAACTGCAGGAACAGGATTTTCCTAACACTAACAGATTTTCAAAAAAATATCAAAAGGATAAGGGTTTCAAGGAAGGAATGCTAATCTAATCCTAAGAATGACTCAATGAGGGCTAGACTTGGTAAGATTCTACCAATTTCAGTATCACCAAAAAATTACAACTCTACTGGAATTGATGCGATCTTCTAAGGTGATTCAGTAATTTTTCAAATCATCAAGGATATAGATACTATCATAGAGATACATATCAATACTTCCAAAAATGATTGAATTTTTTAAGCAATCTCAATATTTCCAGTTGACCACACAAGGCGTCCTTACAATTAGTAAGAAGCTAGTGGTTTGGAACGTGAATCTCACCAAAGATCAAGCACAACACTTAGTCCTTCAAACTTAAACTTAAATACTACTTCAACTGAGAGTGATTCAAGAAAATAAACAATCATGAAGATAGCCACA
Organism: Cryptomeria japonica; assembly: GCF_030272615.1. Taxonomy (NCBI): domain Eukaryota; kingdom Viridiplantae; phylum Streptophyta; class Pinopsida; order Cupressales; family Cupressaceae; genus Cryptomeria; species Cryptomeria japonica. The sequence goes on from NC_081407.1 coordinate 231,793,017, forward strand.
AGTATTGCAATAAAACACCATAACTTCAATATTTTATTGATCTCAAAGCCAAATAGACAACAATTGTTCAAAATTCTTTATTCACTACTCAAGCTTGCTACACAATTACTTTTTCTCTCTAAGCTCCCTCTCCTTTTTTCTAACTTCTAACTATAAAAATGAAAATGAGTGAGGGTATATATAGCATCCTCAAATACAATGAATGGCCCAGATCGAAAGAAGATCAATGGCTGAGATTTTGACACCTAAACCCTAATTAGGGTTTGTTACAAAAAGGTCCCTATTTAGATAAACATCATTAAATGCATAGCCAATAATTAATTGGCACAAATATCAAGGAAACATAGACCAATAGGAATTAAGCTGCCACATCATCCTATAACAACTTTTCATCTAGAATTTTGTTCCCTTTCCTATGCTCTTTCCTAGCATATTCAATGAATTTGGACACAGCTCTCTCGATCTCAGCAATGGGAATCTCAGGAAGATTCTTCATTCGTTCTTCCAAGTGAAGGACTTGATCAAAAGCAGTGAGAAGAGCTGTCTCCCATCTAGGTTCAAGTTCTTTGGTCTTCTCAATCAGGAACATAGCAGTGTACATCTGATCTCGTTGCTTGTCTGTGATGACATTCTCTTCTTTGCAAAAGATAACCTCGACTCTCTCCTCCAACTCTTGGATGTCCACATCTGTCTCAATCTCGATCTGCCTGCCAAGAATGGTACACAACACCTCAAACACCTTATCTTGAATTGGATGAATGATACCTTCAACTTGACTGCATCTGGTGTTGATGTCTTCAAAAAGGACCTCTTTCATCTGGAGCAGAGCTGACCACTGTAGGAGATTATGGGTTCCTCCATCCATTATCTTTTCTTGTGCCAGAATCCGTCTTGGTGTTTGTCTTATCACTTGTAGGACAGGAATGATAACATCTCTAGTGTGAGTGAATGCAGCTACAGTTAGCATTAGATTATGGATAATCTCGAGGACCTGGATAGCTCGATGAACTGTCTTCATCATTCTTGTTGCAAATTCAACGGCTACTGTGTGGGATTCATCAATCCAAGAGCTCATAAGCTGAACCAAGCTCTTTACCCTTTCTACCTCGCCTATTGATTCAAGAGGGAGTGCCTGTAAAGGGGATACTGTTGGATCCTGACGTCTCAAGGGCTGATTGAGATGACTAAAATAGCTTCTCCAAGCACTGACCTCTCTCTCAAGCTTCTTATTTTTTTCCTTTTCTTCTTTAAGTGCTTCAAATGAATCAGTTGCTTTTTCCATTGCTTGTTCGGAGGTAAGTGGACCAAGCTCAAATGTTTCTAAGTCATACTCATCTGCAAGAGTCTTACCCTCATATTTGTCCACTACTGGTGTAGCTACTTGCAATTTCCTGGATCTTGTCTCATCTCTAATTATCTTGGACATCCTTGTGGCCTTCTTCTTTTCCATTACTTCTTGAGAGTTTCCTATAAGGCTTTCCAAATCAAATACATCTTCTTCCTCTTCAATCACAACTACCCTTGTTAGTCTCTCTTTTAACCAATCCGGAATGGTGGATCTTGTTTCCCTTACTTGTATTTCTTTAAGCAGTGGTCTATCCTCTCGGAAAGGAGATGTCGCTTCATCATCATTCTTCTCTTCATGTAGCTCATTAGCATCAATTTGGGGAGATTGACTCGTCGACTGCTGAGGTGTCTGTCTCTTTTCTTGCTTGTCATTTTGTACCATGGATTCCATAGATTCATCAATTTCATATACCATCTTCCCTTGATCTTCTCCTTGACTTGCCTTCTTTTCATGTCAAGAAGATGTGCTTGGTGGGTGATCGGGGTTTGTTTTCTGCTTCTTCCTGGTGGGTTCCCTTTTCTTAGGTCTTTCTTTCCTCTTTGAGCCTTTGGAATGAGAAGTATTCTCACTCACGCTTGCTTCTCCTTCCTCTGGTCTTGCCTCCAAAGTGAATGTCATCGATACATTCTGCTCTTTCAACTTCTGATGCTGTACATCCACCCATCTGCGAGTGCATGATAAAACGGGAGCCATCAAAGCTCTCAAGTCTAAAATCCCGGGCTCATTCCAATCTATTTTCACTTCCTTGTCCTCTTTCTCATAAGATGACTGGAGGTATCTACCGTTATCTTGGGCTTGATCGGCTACTCTATAAACTTTGCATTTCCTAATGAGATCCAAGGGTAGCTTGGAATGCATCTTTCTTTTAACATCTAAATCACCTGGGAGATTCATCCAAAATTCCTCCACTTGAAACTCATGCTTGTACTTCCTACTGACTGTCTCCTCCATATAACCATGAGGATCAAAATTCTCCAGCGAGGCAAAGAATGAGAATGAGTATAAAGATAATTCCTTCTCTGCATCCTCCGAGGCTTGAGTGTTAGGACACACCTCAACTGAATTCCCTAGTATGATGGGCACGGGAATTCCATTTCCATGCTTGTGTCTGGATGCCTTCGCATAAGCTGCCAACTGCCCGGTCACCTCAAGTAGTATTATTCTGTCTGTTGGATACCTTGGCAACATGTAGGGAGGTGAAGGACACCCATGAACTCTGATGTATGTGAATTTTTGAAACTGGATGAACCATGCACCATATTTCTTCACAAGCTCTTGCGCATCTAGAGATAGTCGATTGTGAATCCCACCTTGCAATATCCTGGTAATGTTCATTGTGAAGGTGTCATTGACTAACTTGTAGTCACTTCTAGGCGGATGATGGAGATGAACATAAGAATCACAAACCCTCATTTCTCTAGGTCCTCTTCCGATCACTCCTCTGTGAGGCAGCCCTGCATACTCGAAACTCCTGATTAAGGCATATATAACATATGAGCTCATGTGGAATGATTTGGTGGGTCTTAGCCTCCTCAACTGCACGTCCAGACAATTGCTAATAATTCTGGCCCAACGAAGCATTCCTTTTCCTTGGACTATCATTTGAATGAAGAAGAACATCCACTTTTCGAAGAAGGCTTGAGGAGCCCTTGTAACTCGATTGAGCAAAGTTATCAAGTCTTTGTATTCCTCCTGGAAGTCGATCCTATGTGGTGTATTGGGAATCTTGTTTAGGCGAGGCCGACTCTTGAGCAACCAATTCTTATTGATGAGATTCAGACAAGTCTCAGGATCATCCTCATAGATCGACCTTGCTCCTTCTAAGCTTTTGTAAATCATATCTTTATGGTCTGGAAGATGAAGAGCTTCGCTTATAGCTTCCTCTGAAAGGTAAGCTAAGATATTCCCGTCTTTGGTTACGATCGTCCTTGATTATGAGTCATAGTGGCGGGCACACTCGGTCATCAGCTCATGACACTTGACTGTGGGAGGGAAACCTGCCGCCTTGATGATGCCACTCTCGATTATCCTCCTTGCAATAGGTGATGGCTTGCCAATGTAGGGGACCTCTCGAAACTTCTTCACATTGAAGTTTCCTAAGTTGGTGTCTTCGATATTACTCCACTTGGACACGATCCTGGTCTCCAACTTGTCACCCCTCTGATCTTCCTTGAGGAGAGCCTGCCGACTAGTAGATCCTCTGGCTTTGGGGGTCGCCATTTGATGCCTACACAAAAATTTCAAAATTAGTCTTTAAGCATCATACCTTAAAGTGTAGAAATTAAGACTCTTCAAAGGGAAGATTCAAGATATTAATGATAAATCTAGAATTCCTCATTTCTCAATTAATTATGAATGGAATCAAACTTTCAAGTCTTAGACCCTTTTCTTAAAAAATGCTTTAAAACAAGCCTTGAATAAGAACATCAAAATGATTCCCCATACCTTCCCTTGAGTGCTTAACTATAAAACCTTTGGAAAATGATGAAAGAAAACCGGACTTTGCTGGACGAGTTAAATTATGGTCCTCCTTTGTATGAATTATGCCTCCACTAGCCTTCAAAAGACCTTCACCCTCCACTAGCTTTTCAAAATCTGGAAATTATCCTTCAACACTTAGCTAATTCTGGAATTTTAGCCTCCAATCTGCTGGATTTCGCTCCTCAATCTGCTCCTTAAAATCGCACCTAGAAGGAATGAATGAATGATTTGAAATTTGAAGCAACAACCCCCCTTTATATAGGGCGCTCACCCTAATCCCTTCAAGGCTGACTTGGCAAATAACAGGTAAAAATAAATAAAAATTCCTTGAAAAGGTCGCCGACTTGCCTATAAAGGCATAATAATGATTTTGAGCGCTCATTTTGTATTTTTTAATTTTTAAAATTAATTTTAATGCCTCCAAGGTGAAATTTTTAATTATTTTAAGGCCTAAAAATTAATTTATTAAATTGCCAATGCCTTAATTAATGCGAATTTAATTCAACCTCCCAAATGTCTTGAATTTGGGTAATTTAGTGCAAATTAGGGAATATCAAGGTTTGATCAAGGTCTAATGAAGCTAGCTAATGATTTCGCCCTGGACCCTCTGGGAGGGTTAGGAGCGATTTTCTCAATTTAGTCCTGAATATTTCATACCTTGACTCCAAAATCTCTTGGGGGGTGAATTCATACCTAATTAAAGTCTTGCATTTCAAATTTTGGTATTTCATAGGAGGAAATTAGGTGAAAATGTGGATTTCACCCTGGGCCCTCTGGAAGGGTTAGGAGCGAATTTTTCATCCTAGGCCATAATCCACCTTAGCTTGATCATAACACTCTTCCAAATCGATCTCCAGGGTCCATTTCCTTGTATCACTGAGTTAGCTCATGAAAATTTTGAAGGAAGTAGTGCATTTAGGGGAATTTCGCTCTGCACCCTCTGGAAGGGTCAGGAGTGAAATTCATAATTGTGCTCAAAATTTTCATTTTTTTAAAAGTTCAAAACCTCTTCAAGGCATCCCAAATAGGCTTTTTCATTGCATTCTAGACTTAGTTTTATTCAACTTAGGAGGAAAAGTGTGATTTTAGGGTTTTTTGCCCTGGACCCTATGGGAGGGTCAGGAGCGATTTTTCCTCCTTAGGCTAATTCCTTCATCAACTTTTGTCGAATCATTCACTTATCGCTAGGTAATGTTCTTCCTTATTCAATCCACCCAAGTTTGTCTTGTTTCTACAAGGTAAAATAGGGGTTTTTCAAATTTTCGCCCTGGACCCTCTGGAAGGGTCAGGAGCGATTTTCCTTCCTTAGCCTAGAATCATCAAGTTTTGAAGCAAACAATTATTCATCCATGGTCTTAAAGGTTATTTCTACCTTAGTGCATCCTTGTCTTAGCAAAAACTTAAAAGAAATAGGTTGATTTTATGATTTTTGCCCTGGGCCCTCTCGGAGGGTCAGGAGCGAACTTTGAGTTTTTAGGCACATTCCTTCATTCCTTTAGCTTGAAATCACTTCTAAGGCATGAAACATCATGTCCTTCTCCCATCTAAGTCATGAATAGCAAGATTTTGTCTTGAATTTGCAAGAAAAGGCGAGGACTTGGAAATTTCGCTCTGGACCCTCTGGAAGGGTCAGGAGCGAATTCCCTCCTTGGCTTCAAAACTTTCACTTTCAACAATCTCTCCTCACTTCAAGGCAATCCAAACATTGTTCTAAACCCATGCCTAGGCTCAGCTTCGCTCAAACTTTGGAAGAAAAGATAGGTTTTTTGATTTTCGCCCTGGACCCTCTAGAAGGGTCAGGAGCGATTTTCCCATTCTAGGCTTGGTTGCTTCTTCTTGATTATCCAAATTATCTTCAAAGGACAAAACATACTTCCTCGCATCCACTCCAACCACAAAAATCGTTTTGATCTTGCATGAAAAAGGTGTTTTTGAGAATTTCGCTCTGGGCCTCCTGGGAGGGTCAGGAGTGAATTTTGCAATTTTGACCAAAATCTCTCACTTTTCACTTTGAAACTTCTTTGCTAAGTAAGATTTCATCTTGCACTGTGCTAGGAATAGGATTTCATGTCCAAAAAAGGCCAAAAAATGTATATATAAGGAATTTCGCTCTGGACCCTCTGGAAGGGTCAGGAGCGAAATTGCCTTTCCTGGGTAAAACTCCTTCATTCTTTCATCTCCAAATGTGCCTAGGGGTTTCATCATGTTCTCTCCACTTTTCATCATGCCTTTGACTCTTTAATTCGACCAAACCAAGCAAGAAATGTCTCCCATAGAGATTTTCGCCCTGGACCCTCTGGAAGGGTCAGGAGCGAATTTCTCAATTTAGGCTTGTTCCATCATCATTTCAAGTTGATTTCACCTCTCCAAGAAAGAAGACACTATTCCTCTCTCATCCAAACCCAAGCTTGACTTGATTTTGCAAGGAAAACAGGTGATTGAAGAAATTTCGCCCTGGACCTTCTGGAAGGGTCAGGAGCGAATTTGCCTTCCTTGTCCAAAATTCATCATTTTGCATGCTTCCAAATCTTCAAATGTATCAAGTGACGTCCAATCTTCATTCCAAGAGACCCTGCACATAAAAAGTTAGCCAAAATTAGTGACAAATAAGCTCAAATAAGATTTTCGCCCTGGGCCCTCTGGAAGGGTCAGGAGCGAATTCCCTTTTCTAAGCCAAATTGCTCAATTTTTAAGATTGAAACCATCTCGTCAGGAAAAGTTAGATCATTTTCAAGGCTAGGAACCGGATTGCAAGTTTACTCAAGGCAAGAAATTGTGTTTAGAATGAAATTCGTCCTGGGCCCTCTGGAAAGGTCAGGGCGATTTTGACATTTTTAGGCCCTTGATTCATTTCATTCTCCATTTAACCAAATCAAATCCCTTTCTTCACTGACCATGCTTAGCTGACTCAAACTCAGAAACAAACAGGACCTTACCCAGAAAAACCTTCCTTCAATCTAGACCCGACCTGAGACCTGTCCTATCCTTGACCTAACCAATTTGACTCTCCTGAAAGGCATGTTTCATTTTGACAATCTTGAACCTTCAGGTAGACTAACAATTTTCCAAAATTTGGTTAGACTTAGCTTGAATGAAATCCAAAAAAATGAGCTTTCGAGGTTTAGCCTTAGTCTAGCCAGCTCAATCAGACCACTCACTCACTCAAAATCCTAAAAGCAGAGAGAAAAACAAGCAGAGAGAAAAACAAAAACCAAAAGAAAAAGAGGGGGTCCCCATTCTAATGGGGCGATGTGTGAAATGGTCACAACACCCCCCTGAAGATTGCACCGTTCCTACAAGGTTGTGAGCTATTCTTGCCAAGCAGGAATTGGTTATGTTGAATCCGTCTACCCGCATACCTGTGTTGTTAGTTTTAGATCTCCTATCCCTTCCCTTTTGATTTTATTTCATAGTCTGAGAATCACAACAGACCAGCTTGTTGCAAAACGTAAGACCCCTTGTGCCCCCAGCAAATCACATCAATCACTGAGTAATCCCACAGGCAAGACCTGACAATCAAAACCTTGAGGTCGTCCCCTTTGATCAACAAAACCAGCATTAGGGATTTCCTTATCTCAAGAGAGTATAGGACACTCAGCGAGTACATTCTATTCTGCGTTGGCCGGATGGAGTCGTAGCAATGCGATTTCAGACACGTCAACACTACCCCGTTCTTTTGTTTCTTTGTTTTTCTCCTTGTCTTCACTTCTTCGATATTTGGCAAGGGACCTTCTCCACCTGTCTTCTCTAGTAGCTTATCCTATTGTGGGGGCTCTTTGTGATTGTGTGTAAGATTGGGGCTGAAGAAGAAGTGTTCACATTGCTTGTATTGCCTTGTCCTGTAGACCTCTTTGGTTTCTATGGAGAGGGCTTTGAAGTCTGAACCTTCTTCTTTGCCAACCAAATCTGAGTTCTTTTAAGAACTTTGGCTGTCCTCATCTCCAAATCTTCTTTTTCAAGTTGATTCGAAACAATAGGATCTAAAGGTTGCATTTGAATAGTAGAAATGTAGGTTGGATCTACCAAATTATCATCTACAACGCCTTAAACATCCTGACCTAATTGGTAATCAAAAATTTGTTCTAGACTTAATTTCATCCAATCTCGCCTTCTTACCTCATATTCATCAACACAATCCTCCCAATAGTCTTCTAGGCAAGGTACATGTTGAAACGTAGGGCCCAGCTACAAATTGTTTCTAACAAAATCGTTGCTGTCAAATTGCAGCTTGAGATTGTCATAAGTTTCCATAATGTACTTGAACATATCTTTCCCAATATTTTAATGTATTAGACTGTGACTTGCAAGTATACATTCCTAGACTAATAAGGAATTGGATACCAATCTTTTTTCTTCTAGTACATCTCTTGTTGACCTTAGAGATTTGCCTACACAATTTGTGGGGAAAGCCATCATAACCCCTTACCTTGATGTAAGTAAATGTTGGAAACTGTAAGAAAAAACTCCCATATTTAGTGACTAACTGGGCATCTTCCTATGAAAAACTTTTCTCTAAGTGGCCTTGTAACTCCCTTACCAACCCGTTGATGTGTTTTTCATGCACATGCGAACAGAGAATAAAATACCAAGGTATCTTATCCTCTCTTGAACAAAGTTTATCTGAATGCTAAAGATTTCGCCTAAGGATCAATGGAGGCAACTCCAAGGTTCTTATAGGTAGGGCCTCTACGTGTGGATAAGCTCGTGGTATGATGTGATTATGCTGGAATCACAAGGGGACTTACGTTTGTATGCCTGAATGTTTAATATGTTGGAACTTGAGTCCTAACTACTCACCGGGAGAATAAAGAAATAGCAAAAGATACAGGGCTCAAAAGTCTACCTTAATGCCTAGAATGCGAGAAGATTGATGAACAACTAGGTGGAGTCCTACTGGGCTGGGTCTCACCATTAGGTTGAACAATCCGACACCAACTCAGTGCGATCTTCTAAGGGATGCTTCGAATATGTTCAAATCATTACTGTCAAACACTGATCATCATTCAATTTAATGCATAAACAATAGATGCGTAAGGACTTGAGATTAAGCTCATTCTATGCCGGTTGACCACGCAGGGAACACTTACACTCAGCAAGAGGCTAGTAGTTTGGACTAGGTGGATTCCACGCGAGTGCATTCAGTAACTTCTTTAATTCAATCTAATTATTTACCATCTAAGAATGAAGATTCAACAAGAGACCATGCATATTGCAAAGAAACAACATATTTCACCATATCTTCAATGAAATGGGGTTCATTTACAATCAAGGCAACAATTTCTTGCCTTCTCTTCCTAATCTACTCTAATTGCTATTCTATTCACTATTCTAGCTACTAATTCTTAGCTATTCTAACCTCTATTAGCTAACTCTCAACTATTAACCTTTACAAATGAAGAGCCAGAGCTTTATATAGAGAGCTCTTTACATTTCAATGGCTCTGATTGATTTAGAATGAATGGCTAGGATTACAAGATGGAAACCCTAATTAGGGTTTGTTACAACAAACTCCTTTAGCCAATGAGAAAATTACATTTCATGAGAATGGACCAATAGATGTCAAGGGTAGGTGCCTCGAAGTTTGTGTCATCATTGGTGAGTTAGGTACATTGAATCTGGACATGCTGAGGTGGAGCTATTTGATTGGAGGAATGGTGACAGGGATGCCACCTTGTCTTGCGTTTGCTCATATCTCTTTTGATACTCAATTTGGTGATGTTGAGAAGCTAACTCTGATTAACTCTTCTGAAACTATCTGCTTCTTCAACGTACCCTTGCACTAACCTCGGTTGATCTTCTTTTGTCCTTGACGTACTTGATGAATGATGTACCTCTCCTTGACCCTCCTGTGTTTGATGAGGCCTCTAAATGGTCAAGTCACTCCTCCTCTGGTAGCTTATATCGCTTTGAAATGTTTACAAGATCCTTCTTCTCTGTCATCCTGTGATTTCTTTGAGGATAATTCTAACACATTGCTTGCAATTGTTGATCATTTGAAGTCCTTCAATTTAGTAGCACCTTGAGTACCTTTTCATGCATCCAAGGCGTCCTTAGTGATGATGAAACTTGAATAGGTCCTCCTTGTTTGCTCTTCCTTCTAGCTCGGTCTTGTTAATCTGGAAAACAAATAAAGGATGATTAAGTATACATGATATTTCTCACCTTAAATCATCAACAAGAAGGCATTAGAATGAAATTCGCTCAGGACCCTCTGGAAGGGTTAGGAGCAAAATTGGTAATCTCACTTAATTCCCTATTCATAACTCATTCTTCAAGGCATTAAACTTCATAATTGTGCTCCTTCTAGGCATAGACAAGTCATTTGCTCTCAAAAATTGCTTAGGATGGGGTCATCCAAGTGCTAAGGCAAGGTACAAGGTCCATTGAAGAATTTCGCTTTGGACCCTCTGGAAGGGTTAGGAGTGAATTTCTTCCTTTAGGTTGAATTCTTCCTTCCTCTCACTTCAATTTGCTTTGATTTTCACCTTTCAATCCCTCTCTTCTGAAGACATCAATGATTTGACCCCCCAAAAGGCCTAAAAGAAGGATTTCGCTTTGGACCTTGGCCAAGGATAGGACCTATAGGGAATTTCGCTCTGGATCCTCTGAAAGGGTTAGGAGCGAAATTTGCATCTTTGGACAAATTCTTCATATTTTGTGACCACAACTCACTCAAATACATGCCTAAGGATGCTTCTAAACTCAATCCACCTCGATCAACGCTAGGCTTGACACAAAATTGGGAGCAAAAGAGGTTTCAAGAAAATTCGCTCTGGATCCTTTGAAAGGGTTAGTAGCGAAATTTGTGATTTAGCCTCAATTCTACCATTTCCTCTGCTCCAAATCACTTCTCAAGGCAAGACTTAACAATTCTCTCCCAACAACGCCTTATGAATCAAGATCTTGATCTCAACAAGGAGCAAAACATAGTTTTTAGGAAATTTCACTTTGGACCCTTTGGAAGGGTCAGGAGCAAAATTTGTATTTTGACACCATTCTTCTTCTTTTCAAACCTTCCTCCATCATCATCAAGTGAATTCGCCCTCTGTTTAGCCTAAAACAAGATATTTTTGGGTGCATTAGATGAAATAAGGAGTCCTCCTAAGGATTTCGCTCTGGACCCTTTGGAAGGGTCCGGGGCGAAATTCATGTTTTACTTGATTTTCCTTCAGAAAACTCCATTTCTCATCCTTTAATCATTAAAAACAAGTATTTTGCCTTCAAAAAAAATGCTTGGGAATGAGTTAGTTTGTAGGTTTGAGCAATGTATAATACTTTATGGAAAAATTCGCTCTGGACCCTTTGGAAGGGTCAGGAGCTTGGAAAAATTTCGCTTTGGACCCTTTGGAAGGGTCAGGAGCGAAATTTGCATTTTTGGCTCAAATTCATCACTACCTTCACCTCAATTCACTTGCTAAGGCAAGTATGTATCCATCCTCCTTCAACCATGTCCTAGGAACAAAAATTTGATTTGAACAAGGAGGAAATATGTGTTTTTTAGGAGAATTCGCTCTGGACCCTTTGGAAGGGTCAGGAGCGAAATTCTTCCTAGGCTCAATCCATCATTCATTCATCCTTTCTTTGCCTTGAATTTTGACTTTTCAAACCTTCTTTCATCATGATTATGCAACGAGCCTCCATTGTAGCTCGAAACAAGGTGAAAATAGGGAGTCGTAAGGATTTCGCTTTGGACCCTTTGGAAGGGTCAGGAGCGAAATTCTTCATTAAGCTCATTTTACACTTCTTTTTCTCTTAAATCACCTTAAACTTGTCTTATCAAACCTCCTCTTACCATGATCAAGTCAATTTGCCATCAAAACAAGGTTGTCTTAGTGCACTAGGTAAAATTGAGAGCCCATCTAAGGATTTCGCTTTGGACCCCTTGAGAGGGTCAGGAGCTTGGATGAATTTCGCTCTAGACCCTTTGGAAGAGCCAAGAGCGAAATTCTCCTTTCTTGACTCAATTTACACTCAACTTGCCTTGGACTCGTCCTTTTGGCCTTTGCCTCATCATACTCAAGCCAACTTGCTCTAAGGTGATGTTCATCTCAACGTTTTTGGTGAGGAAATAAGCTATCGTAAGGATTTCGCTTTGGACCCTTTGGAGGGGTCAGGAGCGAAATTCATGTTTCAGGCTCAATCCACATCCAATCTGCCTTAGCTTTTCTTTAAACTTGATCTTTGACCGTTTTCTCTCCATGATCTTGCAAATTTGCCCTCACTTTTGCTCAGAATGACAACCATTCAATGAATTTGGTGAAGAATTAGGTCTTTCAGGGAATTTCGCTCTAGATCCTCTAGAAGGGTCAGGAGCGAAATTTGTCTTTTAGGCTCAAATCTTGACCTTTTCATCAAATTTCCATGTCTAAGCTTATCCAAGGCATCTCCAAAGGTGAACTCAAGCTTATTTCCCCCTGATCCATGCCTTAAAGTGAAAGTTTTGTCTAGAATAGGAGTCAAAAGGGAGCTAAGGAAGATTTCGCTCTGGACTCTCTGGAAGGGTTAGGAGCAAAATTTGTCTTTTAGGCTCAAATCTTGACCTTTCTCCAAATTTTCAAGTGTAGACTTGGTTGTTAGGCATTTCTAAGGGCAAAATAGGTCAATATCACAGCAATCAATGCCTAGAACTTCATCATTCATTTCCTTAACTCAAAGACATAGGTCTCAAAAGGCAAGACTTCTATCAGGATATAAGGACATCCTCAAACTCAATCAAGACATAACCCCCAAACTAGAAACAAGAGCAAAGCCTAACCTAGAGAAGGCTTTCAAAGAGACCCTGACCTGGACCATCTATTGACCTACCTCAACTCAAGCAAACCCTGCTATCCTAATGAGCCCTCTGGCAACTCTCCAATGCAAAGGCTAAAAGCCAGGACCAGACAACTAAGCAAAGAAAACCAACCCTAGAAAGCAAAAAGGAGGGGTCACCATTTGCAATGGGGCGATGTGTGAATACGTCACAACACAACCTCATGGTGAATGTATCATTCACTCTCCTGAAATTAGCATAACCCTTTTGTAATTGTAGATTTGGGTAGAAATCGTAGTTTTGTATGTCATCATCAAATTCATCCATGTGGCACCATCCCAAATTCTGGTGCAGGCTAAAGCACAAAATAGATAGGATGACATATAGAATGACCTGTTGAAATGAAAGTCAATGATCACGGAGTGAAGTTGATCACTAATCAAACTTGTCGAGTCCATGTATGAGTGTCCAACACATATAATCTATACAAAGACAAACATCCATTCATCCAAATTGAAAGTGTTTTCATCTCCTCTAAGCCTATGTAGTAGGATGATTATGTTGATGATCTCTCCTTTCAAATATGATTTATGAATGGTTTTGGGCAACTCAGATTGCCCCCTCTTGGGCATTGCAAACCACTCCTTGGCAATGACAGTTTTTCAAAGTTCCCAGACTTGGACTCGGCTCGGACTTGGCAAAATAAAAAAAACCCTTGAAATTTTGAGATTTTTAACGATTTAAAACTTGTTTCATGCACCCATTACTGAATAAAGCTTAAAGACACTATAACATCATCAAATAGAAGCTAATTTGATCACATACATAAACATACATCCATCACATGCGTACAAATGTAAATTGTAGCTGAAGGAAATAGAAAACATAGATATATAGAGTTATAAATGTTGTCAAATGTATATAAAATCCATGACATCAAATGTTCCCAAACATATATGTAACTGTAAACAAAAACAAGTCTATGGCTCAGGCTCTAGTTCATCTCAGCCTCAGCCTCAGAGTAGTCTATTTGCCTCCTACAAAGGCGTCTAAGGTAGGTCCTGGATGACTGAGTAGCCATAGTCTTCACCTGTGAGGTGCCACAATGATCAACATCAGCTGTGCCTGTGCCGGATCGTGCTCTATCCTCCTCCTCTGCCATAGCCACAGCCTTAGCCTCTCTGTTTGCCTGGTCAACCCACTCATGGTCCTCTTCAGTGAAGATGGGATCGATAGACTCAGTGATCTACTCAGACTCTGGATCGATCTCCGCTAGAGTGATCAGAGAGGAGTCAGTGTCCAAAATCTGTCTGGTCCTAAGACGAAGGTTGTAATGAACAAAAACAAGATCATTCAACCTCTGCACAGACAATCTATTACGCCTCTTCAAGTGGATGTGCTCAAACATGGACCAATTGCACTCACATCCAGAAGCGTTGCATGGCTGACTCAAAATACGGTTGACAATTTTTTGAAGGTTTGGGGTTGAGGGCCCAAACATTTGCCACCATCTATCTGAAATAACGAAAAGAAAAAAAAATCAGTCTCATTTCCAACTTTAAGGCTAGATTATAAAATTAAAAATTAAAATGCATAAGCCATGAACTTAAGAATCTTAAGTTTACATATATTTCTACCTGGCTGCAATTGTGTCTGAGCCTCTATGCACATGCTGCTTGTGAAGATTGCCCCTTCTTGATTATTATATTTATCCAGCTGGAGCGTTGTACTTGAGGCTGTGCCATCAGTACACAACTTTTGTACCACTATATACAGGCCACTAAGAACCTCCTCATCCGCTTTGAAGTCATCACGGAATCGAAATGTTGGATTGAGGTAATAGGTTGCTGCATGGATGGGCCTGTGAAGCTGGTTCTGCCATCTCTTATAAATAATCTCCCAAATGGGGCCATACTTATCCTCATCAATTGCATATAAGGATCTAATGGCCTTCTTGGCCCTATCCATACCCTTATATATATAGCCCATAGAGGGCTTCTCCCCATCAACAACTCGTAGGAGAACTACGAGGGGCTTAGTGACCTACACAATGTTAAACAAAAACAATCAAGTCATAAATTAAATTAAAAAAAAGCAAAATTGCAAATTTAATTGTTAATAAATTAAAATTAAATTACTAAATAGCAAGGTTGCATGGGTACGGGGGTACTTGGAGACTTTGGAGACTGGTGCTGGTATTGGTACGGCTATTTTTTCAAAATAGGAGACGTGGGTACTTCGAGACGCCAATTTCTTTTATATATAACTTAATAATTTATATAAATTCTGAAAATATGATGACATTAACATTAAATATAATATAATAATTTAGTAATGGCTGTTGCAACATTATAAGAAATCCTTCTGACCTGCATTTGTTTTGAGCATTGTTTTTTTTTTCATTTGTACTAAATTTTGATTATTTTGTTGCCCGTGTTTTTTTTGTTTTTTTAAATTTTAAGGTTTCTTTTTTTTTTGTTTGGCTTGGAGATGGTGGGAGACAGGTGGATACGTTAGCGGGAAGTCTCCTCTCTATGGAGATGTTTCCAACCAAGTTTCCGGTGCGGGATACGCGTCCAAGTCTCCGGTACGAGTACCCAGGGGCTGGGTACGAGTACCCATGCAACCTTGCTAAATAGTAGATACTAAATGTTAAATTGTAATAAATTTACCTGCACGATTTCTCCATGAGGGGTCCAAAAACCTGGCTCATCAAAAATGCAATTTACCACATCTATCCTTACAGTGGTTGTAGCATAGGATGAGGAAGTCCACTCCTCACCAACAAACAAAGGCCTCAAAGCTGCCTTTGATTTCATCAAGGATTTCAGTGTGAGGAAGTTTGAGGCAAACCTTGTGATACCAGGATGCGCCAACTCCTTTTACCCCATGTATTGCCTCATAATGCTAAGGACCAATGTATGATTGTAGATAAACTTGCCGATATTTTTGGCCCTTTCAACTATTGATTTAACCCATTCAAGCTTACCAATATCCTTCAACATGAGGTCAAGGCAATGGGCCGCACATGGAGACCAAAAAATTTTTGGGTGCCTCTCCATGAAAAGTTTACCTGCAGCAATTTTAAATTAATTAGAAATTTTGATGTGTTAAGAAAATTTTAAATAATTATAGATGCCTCTCCATCAAGACTTGAAAAGTTCAAAGTTTACCTGCAGTGACATAACTTGCTGCATTATCTGTCACCACCTGCACCACATTTTCTTCCCCCACCTCTTGTATGACTTCATCAATAGACTTCAAGAACATGGTGGATCTTGAAAATAGAGCAAAATAATTCTCAATTATCTTGTATCAATCAACAAATCAAAATTTAATTTATTCAATGCATTTAGGGAAGTAGAAATTAGAATGATCAATCGCCTCCGTAGGAAACAAGAAAATTTAGGAGTGTTCCATTCCTCCTATCCGTCCAACCATCTGTCATGATGGTGCAACCCTTTTGGCTCCAAGACCGTCGGTGGTCCTCTAGTTCAACTTTCATATCCTCAACTATTTCTAACAAGAGGGGGCCACTTAACTCAGCATCAGTAGGGGCTTTAAACCCCGCACCACAAATGGTTATGGCATCTACCATGCCTTGCCAATAAGGAGACCTGTCACAAATAGATTATGATTAGACAAAGTACAGTTCAACTTCAAACTATAAATTTACTTTTAAACTTAAAGCAATCAAATTAAAAAGAATTACCTAGTTAGAATAAATGGAATGTTGCAAAAGTACCAAAACTTGCAAATTTGTTTTCTTGCAGCATCATGAATCTCCTTGTTCCAACCCATGCTCTGTTGGCATTGTGTTGTCATTGATGTCAACCGGTATAGGATGGCAACTAGTATGGGAGATGTATGTGCAGTGTTGTCATTCATGTCATCTGGTATTACTGTCATGGATGACAACCAGCAGTGTGTGCAGTTGAGGCCAATCGGTATGCAGGCTAGAGTCACCGGTATACAAGTTTTTGTTGAGAATGAAGAAACCGGTACTTGGTGAACAAGTGGATGAACATGTTAGTATACATGTTGGTACTAACCAGTAAGATGATGATCAGTAAGACTACAGAGTGCACAGGTCACCAGTATGCTAGTGTGATACCATCTAGCAGGACTTCCATCGGTAAATGATGCTGTCCCTGGAAGAAGAGAAGACTGAAGAAGGGATGCTGCTTGAGGATTGTAGGAAAATTGCATTTGCCCAATAACAGGGAAGTCACACCATTGGCCAGTAGATGACATAGTTCCTCTCTCATTGGTGTTTGGTAGATTGTGAACCACGTTGTATCTACCTCCATCGACCGGATGATGTGTGAACTTCCAGCATGTGATATCAATAATGTGCACCTGAGCAACAGAGTAAGTAGATGAGCCAACGAAACAAACAAGGAGTGATGAGTTTGTCACTTTGACAAACCGACAGAGAGGAAAACCTGCTAGATGAAGAGTGAGGGGTTTGTCACTTAGACAAATGAGTCTGCCACCTTGACACATTTAATATCTCATAAGGCTTAAAGGGGATGCAGGACCTTAAGGGGAGTAGTACATTGACCTTATCATTCACCCCCTTAGTAGAAGAGGACATATGGAGGAACAAGCTGCTGACGGATGCGGGGTGATGGACAGGGTGTCTCGGTGGAAACATTGGACCAGGCTAGGAAATCGGTATGTGCAGTGTGTTACCGGTATGTATACTAACCGGTAGTGCAAGTTATGAAAGACAATGAGGTCCAGGATCATTGCATTAGCCCCGGTAGCATGGAATGAGGAGTTTATGTCTCAGGTGGTGTTGATGAGGACCTGAATGACATATGTTGGCCCGGTTGTTGATTATATATGCATGCATCCTTTGTGGGCTGACTAGTTTGATTTATGGCATGATGATGATATTGTATGGCTTTGTGTACATCCAGGATCATGTCACAGGCTATGGTAGATATAATGGAGTTGATAGATCATTAGATTGATCACATATGCACAACTCAACCGGTATATGGTAAAGATTGGAGCTCTGGTTTTGAACCTGACAGGCAATGAGGACCTGAGATGCATGACTCAGGGGGAGTTGACAGCCATGATTTTTGTCTTGTAGTAGACTTGCTGGACACATAGGGTGTGCAAGTGTGTATTGCTGTACCGGTATGTTTGTGTCTTTGAAGGTATCCGAGATTGTGAGATATTTCAATGCCTATTCAATTGAAATCACTACTGGATCACCGGGAGTGTTGCTTGCCAAGAGGGAAAGTTACCTCCACAAGAGAACATGCATTTGGTATCGAAAGAGATACAATTGGTATCAGTGTTAGCCTCAATACTTGATATCAACATTTTGGGGTCAGAATGGCTTCTGCATATCAAGGGGAGATGGTGCAACTTGACCGTCATGTATGTTGTATTCACCGACACATGGGCCTTCAATGGTTTTTAGACTTGTATATGCATGTATTTCCGGCTTGCATATACACTTGGTTCTGAGCAATTGGTGTCAATTGGTGGTTGTGCCCTCCATCTCAAGTGTTGTGACTTGAGAAGATGTAACAAATGATGATTAAAGGAGAAGATGCATCCGATAGAGCAAAAGGGGAGAAAAATCTCTATTAGTGCTCAGTAGACGCGAGGAGAGAAACCGTGACAGTGCCCTTTGCCATTGTTGTTAAAGGGGGAGATTGTTGGCATTGTGTTGTCATTGATGTCAACCAATATAAGATGGCAACTGGTATGGGACATGTATGTGCAGTGTTGTCATTGATGTCATTTGGTATTACTGTCATGGATGACAACCGACAGTGTGTGCAGTTAAGGCCAACCGGTATGCAAGCTAGAGTCACCGGTATACAAGTTGTTGTTGAGAATGAAGAAACTGGTACCCGGTGAACAAGTGGATGAACATGTTAGTATACATGTCGGTCCTAACCGGTAAGATGATGACCGGTAAGACTATAGAGTGCACAAGTCACCGATATGCTAGTGTGATACCATCTAGCAGGACTTCCACCGGTAAATGATGCTGTCCCTGGAAGAAGAGAAGACTGAAGAAGGGATGCTTCTTGAGGATTGTAGGAAAATTGCATCTGCCCAATAACAAGGAAATCATACCATTGGCCAGTGGATGACATTATTTCGCTCTCATTGGTGTTTTGCAGATTGTGAACCACGGTATATCTACCTCCACCGACCAGATGATATGTGTAGCCTCCAGCATGTGAGATCAGTAATGTGCACCTGATCAATAGAGTAAGCAAATGAGCCACCAGAACAAACAAGGAGTGATGAGTTTGTCACTTTGACAAACCGATAGAGAGGAAAACCTGTCAGATGAAGAGTGAGGTGTTTGTCACTTAGACAAATGAGTCTGCCACCTTGACAAATTGGTTAAGAGGAGAACCGGTCAAATGATGAAGAAGGCAAAGTTGGAGCAGTTGCAGACAAAGGACATTGCCGGATTGAAGATGGAGTTTGTTGAAGGTTGATGACATGGTGTCATCAAGGTGGTTACCGGTAAATATGTCCATTGGTAAAGCTGAGAAGGTGCAAAGGTGTTAGGCTCCTATCTGTTGAAGATACAAATGAGGTGGTTTGGCAAATGTGATGATCGATGAAGGTGTTGCACCAGAAGAGAAGAAAAGTGCAAGGGTGAAGACAAACCCCTTAGGGTAAAACTGACAGGGTTGGTGAATCGGTAGATGAACTCGGTTGTGTGTTGGTCAGTGACAGAGTCCAAACTGACATGGAGGCCTGAGCTAATGCTGACGTCGACAAAGTGGCCACGTGGAGTTAAAGTGGCAAGCATGCATGCACAGGTCGGCGTGGTGTGTTGGTGAAGTGTTTGTCTGCGAGGTAGATGGTGGTAGGTCGACATTAATGTCGACTGAGGCAATTTCGAGTAGAGTTGTAGAGGGGTTGCGGCTCGAGGAAGGACGAATCAAATTGGATCCATGATGTGCACTGATCGATGTAGGCTGTCCAGGCATAGATCGATGTAGGTGAAGCAAACCGCCTAACCATTTATGGTGTTTGACCAAGAGATGGGCCGATAAATTGAATGCAGGTCGCGTGTGATAGAAAGTGTGCACTAGAACGCACAATAATTGGAGAGATGTGCAGGTAGTTATATCTGAGATCAGATCTGATTGGATTTGGTTTGCCTCAAGGTCGATGAAGAAACCCTAACTGCCTGAAGTTTGAATTGGTTTTTTTGCGGGAAGACTTGTTTATAAATATGCAAGTCATAATCGATGATCACAGGATGCTGGATAGAATGTGGGTATGCCTTTGCGAGTGAAGAAATCAGTCTAAGTCATAGTGGCAAAACTGTTAAATGACTGTGTGTTGAAGAAGAAACCGGTAAGTTGTGTGTGTGAACTGACAGAGAACAAACTAGTAGAGTGTGGAAGAACAAAGAGGAGATCATACCGGTACAAGTGTGCAAAATGAGTAAGAAGATCCGACATGAGCAAAAAGAGTGTGACAAAGAAGATTGAGGCAAAAAGTTGCATTGCTGAGAACCAACAAAACTGCATGTAATGTGTGGATGATCGAGACCAACAGAGATTACAAACAGAAGAAACCGGTGGAGTCAACAAGTAGAGAAGAGGGATTCAGACAGACAAAGAAGTGACCAGTATAACAGAGGAAGATTGAAAGGAAAGAGGCAACCGACAGAAGGTTTGAAGGTGTTACAAAACTCATTTGTAACAAGGTTCTTACTTGTGTATTGATTTTATGTTATCAATTGTGATCACTGAGTTGGAGCTCAGTGTAGGGGTTGGTGCTCCTTTGGGTTGTAGTGCATAAATCAGTTAGGGGTTGGTGCTCCTTGGGTTGGTGCCCTAAATATTGTAATCAGATTTTCATTGTGACTCTGGATTGGAGCAAAAGACTCCAACAACATTTCTCACCGAGGTTTTTCCCATCTTGGGTATTCCTCGTATATACTGGTGTCATGTGATGTGCCCTTGTGTATGCTTGCATTGCATTGTCTTGGTTTATCTTACCAATAGGCCTACCAGGTATTAGGATGTTAATCGGTACGCATACTTAGATGATTAAGGGTTAGGAAATTGGAAACTACTGATTCAGCCCCCCCTCTTAGTGGCATCTTGTGTCCAACATACTCTCAAGCGAGGGTTGTGCCCCAGGAGTACTGCGTGGCACAAAATAACTATCCAACCTAGATTTTCGGACTCTAGTGCCATAGGTTATAGTGCCACTAGGAGGAGTAGAAGTAGAAGCACTAGCACTAGCAGAAGCACTAGGACGAAAGGGAGGCATGGAAGAACCCTCTCTAACACAGCCTGCGGATGTGGATGCGGATGGGGTAAATGGGAGCCAATAGCACTTAACTCTTCCAATTGCCTCTTCTTAGTTAACTTTTCTTGTTCATGTGTTTCTAATTGGATATAACAGAAACATTTTGCCTCAGTAGTTTGTTTTTCACATATGTCAATATCATAGCGAGGTATGTAGGCAATATGGTATTTAAATCTATTGATGCCACCAAAATTAACGTCTTTACAAAAAAAACATTTTGTTTGATTTTTTTTGTTTGCCATGAAACTCTTCAGTATATTTCCAAGTGTCATCCTTTTTAGGCATTGTAAAAAATGAATGTTTTTAAAATGTGAAGGTTGCTCCAATAAGAAATTTTTATAAAGTTATAAACTAATAGAAAAAAACAGCAAACCCTACTTTTTTAAAAGAAAAAATTGTAAATACATGTTTACAAATTTTTTTCTAAAAAAATGTAGGGTTTGCACTTTGCTTTGCTATTATTCTACTTCTCTCATTGAAGTTAAACTTAAAAAATAAAAACATTCAAGATTTGGAAAGTTAACTGTTAAATTAAAAAAATTTAACAAACAAATGAAAAAATCCATTAACATACCAAAAAAACCCAACAAAATCTACAAAGTTTAACACTTACCTCTTTCAAATGAGTTGAGAAGTCTTGCTATGGACTCCTTGATGCTCTCAATGCAAGCCTATGGCCTCCCCAATGTGTTTTGTGGTCTCCTTGATGCTCTTCTTCCCTGCTGGTTGCAAACTTATGGCCTCTTGTTTTCCTTCCTCTCTCTTTCTGTTCCTCTCTTCTTCTCACAACTAGCAATTAGAAGACCTTTTAGGGTTAAATGAAAAAGAAATACAAAAAAAAAACACATCAAAAAACTTTTTTTTTTGCAAGTCTAGACGTGACCTGCCGTGGCGCGAGTCCTGGAGCTCGGACTCGGCGAGTTTGTCCATAACTCGCCCGACTCGTGAGTCATGCAAGTTATGCGAAAAAATTGCCGAGTCCAAGTCACGAGCTACCAAAACTTGTTGAGTTTCACTCGACTCACCAACTCGGGAAACTCGCTTGACTCGCGGCAAGTTTTGATACTTTGCATTTTTTATAAACACCCTTCTTCGCATTGAACTCGCATTGTGACATTGTGAAATCCCAATGAGATTACACTTCTCTATCGGGGAGCCGGAAACAATTTTGAACAGTGGTGCAATCGAGATTTATAAGAACCCTATCATTAGGGGTTTTAATTGCCTTGGTATCGGGGTCATACCTATTGACACACTCCAACATCAATTCTGTGCATTATATGGCTATTGGGAAAGCTGTTGCCTTAAGTAACTCGCTTTCGGCCAATTTCTAAGTAACAGGATGTTTGTCTAGTTTTTCTACCCTCCTCCAAAATTCCTTTAGATCTATATACCCCAATTTAGTAGCTGCTACCTCGAGTAATGAGCTTTCTAGCCAATTCAAATATTCATACCCCAAGAATTTGTATTTCATGTTTAAAGTTCTCAGAGAAATTTGGGCAGAACCTCCCCTTTTCACAATTGCTTTCTAATTTTCAACTTTAAAAACCTTAGCTTTACGGAAAATGAGCTTTGTAATGGTTTCAGAATAACCTACCTCCTTTGCAACAATGGCAGCAATGCTGGCTTTATGCACTAGACTTGTACTTCTGCTTGTTGCCCTCTTTAATGCCCAATTAATCTTTCAAATGAAACTTTTAGAGTGAAGAAAAAGGAATTAATAACTTTAATTTTAGCGATGCATTCAATGTCCACCCACTTTGACTCTTGGTAATTAATGCTTAGCACTCCCCGAAAGTTGCATCACCACTTCGGCTTCAAATTGGTTAGGATAACTTGTCAAGTTTCGCTAGACTCAATGCTGGATTTATGCAATCGACTTGTACTTCTGCTTTTTTCCTTCTTCAACTCCCAATTAATCTTTCAAATGAAGCTTTTACAGTGAAGAAAAAGGAATTAATAGCTTTAATTTAGTGATGCATTCAATGCCCACCCACTTTGGCTCTTGGTGATTAATGCTTAGTACTCCCCGAAAGTTGTGTCACCACTTCAGCTTCAAATTGGTTAGGATAACTTGTCGAGTTATGCAACAAGTTTTAAAACTCCTTCTTGGCTCCACTTAATGAAAGTTGAACACACTTCACTTCATCTTTACTTCTTAAGTTTGGAAATGAGTGTCGGGCTCCGATAGGTTTTTCTAACTTCTTCGCAACCCACCCTTGTCTTGGTTCCATTTTGTTACTTTAGCCTTCTCATTCTTTGCTTTGAGTATGAATTGAATGGTCACACTTTGACATGGGTAGGAATCCGCTTTGGTGTCCGACACTTGTTTTACAACTTGGACTTGACAACTTCGACTCAAGACTTAAACACAAAGATCAATAAAGGGACAAGTTTGGATTTGGGTGTTGGGTTCTGACAAGACATTTAAAACTTGAACTTTTTGAAACTTTAAACCCAAAGGTTAAGTACTAGATGACATATTAGAGTCCGACATGACTTTTAAAACTAAAGGTGGGAACTGCTAATGTTAAAAACACTTTCATGAAGAAAATGTAGGAGTACTGAAAGGCTTGTTAGACTCCAACAAGAGTTTCTAACTAAGACAAAACCTTGATGCACTTCTAAAAATGACTAGGCGTTTGGATTCTTCATTGTTTAAATGAAATCATGTACACACTAAGCCTTGAATTATCATATCCAAACCCAACGAAGAAGAACAAGGCTAAAATTTCAATAGGGGAGGGAAGCTTAGGCAACATACTCATATTACTCGAATTCCCTATCCTACACTTGGCATCATTTGTCTACTCCTTTCCGTTGGTATAAGTTGTCCGCATTTCAGTTATATGGATTTACTACTTACTAGTCATCCCCTCGACCATAAGGGCTGATTCGTACTATAAGTTTGTTTTCTAGTATAAGAGTTGCATGAGTCTTAGATTTTAAAGGATATTTTGGAGGAAGTTCTTTTCTGCCTTCTAGGATTTCCCAGCATGGCCTCTCCAACCTTGGTTTGCTCCTTGGTGAGCATTATCATTCTATTGTAGTGATTGATGATATCTTAGACAACTCTACCTTAGACAACCTAGATATGTAATGAAGTTTCCTTCTATTCTTCATTGGCAGATGCTTTCAGGTCTCTTGTTTTCTCTTTACTACTATTTGTATTTATTTCCTTACCACTTGTGTTAGTGGAATGGTGCTTTTTTTTCTTGTGTATTTTTATTAGTTTGCTTCTAGGGTTGTCTAGTCCCAGAACTTTCTCTTGCTGATTGTTGTATCCTTTAGTCCCATTGACTTGTTTTTGGTCATCTATGGACACGAATATAGTCTCTTTCTTTCTTTTGAAACCCATTTTGTTCTCTATCCACATCTTTCTGTCAATTTGATTATGTTTTTGGCCTATTTTTGTGGGGCAAGGTGCTATCACTTTAACTTTGGTGAACTTACATGCAACTCCATTCGCTAGTGAGATGATTGCCTCATTTCAACCCATCTCAAATTTGGGGGTGTGTCATGCATCCATAGATATTCTCGATTGCTTAGGTTGTAGAATGACACATGAAATGATGCCCATCCTTGCACATTACTCACTTTTGTCTATACATGATGCTTTACTTTGTTTTGTCATTAAATCCTTCTAGTGCTCCCTTACCCACAATCTTGATCATAGTGGAAGGTGCACATCATTGTTATTGTCCTTGCCACTAGAGGTTCAGTGCTCTTGGGCTCTAGGAAATGTTTAAGGTGGGTATTTTTCTTCCTCTTAGGATTGTCCAGCATGACTCACTTTTCACGGAATTTGCCAATGGATATCATTATTCCCTGTGTTGGCCCTCTTGCAATGGTGTTTGATATTATTTATTTTGTCTTGAACCCTGCTAAGACACATGACAATGTTGGTTTTCAATCCCGTCCTCCTCCTTGAATCTTCATCAATGCAATCCTTCATTGAGAGGTCCTCTCTTTAGTCCATGTGTGTATTTAGATCATTTGGTTTGGATTTTTATTGCTTGAGGTCTATTCCCTTTACTCATTTTTATTATTTTATTTTAGTGTTTAGATAAATTGGACAGGCATTTTCCTTATATTGTTATCTGAGAAATTGAAGTTTTGTGAATTTTTCAGGAGAACCAGGGAGAGTCATTCGTGATCGCTATAGAACGGCATCGCAAGTTATAAAGAACCAAGTTAGTAAATATTGTCCATCTTTACATTATTCACATATTGCTATTTAAATATATAGTTATCAATGTAGGATGTTTACCATTGATTTCTTTTTTTAATTGTAGTTTCTGCTCCATTTTTTCTTAACATTTAAGACATTGAACTATTTGTGAACAAATATTTTTTGTAATAACATTAAGTTGGAAAAATTGCACTTAAATTGAAAATGTTATCTAGAGATCAGCCAAGTTTGCTTCCTTATAGACCTACCCTAACATTTTCTAGAAGTCCTTAAAATGACATTTGTGTTGAATTCATTTGACTGTTATTCAAGAAAAAAAACTATTAGTATGTTTGTGTGCTTACCCAAGAGCTAAGTTACCGGTTCAGGTTCGAGGGTTCGGTTCGTAGGTTTAGTCAAAAGGTTTTTTTGAGTTAGGTTTGTCCATACAAAAACATATAAAAAACTGAATATATATATATATATATATGTGCATTAGTAATTCAGTTCAAAATACACCACCATATTAATAATTAAATAACATAGCAAAATACAAAGTGGTAACTGGTTATTACATACCTATCCATATCACATAGCATTGTTGAAACTAATGTATCAATGTTTGAATGAAGTTTGGTTCCACATCAAATTATAATTTCTGCCATAGCATATTATATTGCTGTTTTTAAATTCTCTTTTATCACAACTCTGCTGATGGTGGGTTGATTGTACTATTTGAAGTAAGGGTCAAATTTTAAAAAGGAATCAAAACATATTTAATAAATGCTTATTTCATATTACATGTTAACTATTGCTTGCCGCACTTAAAAGGAACAAGACATGAGATTAATCTAACACTATTTCATTTGGTCTCCTGATCCTCTTTGTTAATTGCAACCTTTCAAATCTGATATATTATGTAATAAGAACCGTGTACCTCCTAACACAAGTCATACAATCATTGTTCCTTCTATATATATATGGGTGTGTATGGTTCATCAATTCCTATCCTAGTTGCAACTGCTAATGTGTGGTTTTATGTACTGTACAACTATTATTAATAGTTGTTTCAATTTGTGAAATAATCACAGCTTACTTAGGTTAGTTGTACCTTGTAAGATTTTTTGGTGGTTGAGAAATCACTTGATTGCTATATTTCATGTTGTGGAGCCTATACCCTCGTTGTGACATCATATTGCAAGTGATACATTATTTATTTGCAGCTAGCTATACCTTAAGCAAGGGCTCTTCTTTATCAATTTTGATTGCAACATTTCCTTTCATATTTATTTGTATTTCCAATCTTTCATATTATAGTTATTAGATGATTATTGAATTTAGTTGTTGCTTGTTGACATATGATTTAGTAATGCCTCCTTCTTAGGCTAGTCAGCAAGGGTGGCTGTTAGCCTATTTCCTGAGATCTTGTAGGTTAATTGGTAGTGCTTAGGGGACTCCAATGATCTTGGAGAGCTCTGTTTCAGTTTTTCTTGGCTTTTGTTGGTGGTGTTGAGCTCGGTTGGTAGTTTGGATTGTAGTGATGCTTTTTGAAGTATTTTTGGCCTCTTGGATTGTTCTCCACACTTGGAGAGCACATCTATTTTTTGGAAGTTTCCAAGTTGGCATTAGACTTCATCCTACATGTTGTGTTGTAATCATACACACCCCATTGCAAAAGGGGACCCCACTTTTTGTTGCTAACCTAGTGTTTTGTTTGCTTAGTTTTAGTTTGGCAATAATTTCATAGGCTTTAGCCTTTGTTTGTGAGAAGGGTTTTTGTCTTGTTAGTCCAAAAAGAGTGTATCGATCAACTGTTGAAATCTCTTAAAGTGCAATGCCTTGTCCTTAGGGTCTGATCAGGTCAGGAATTCAAGTTTCGAGTTTGGAATCCATGAATAAATGTTAGGATTGAGAAATGTGAAAAGTTGCAAAATGTTGTCAAAGTGCATCGAAAGTGTTGTCAAGGCAAGTGGTCAGGAAATTGAAAATTGAAATGCAAAGTGTGGAAAGTGAGAAAAATCCAAGGAATGTGATACCAGGACTTGGAAAATTCCTTGTTTTCCAACCTTGACAGGAGAGGAAAATAAATAAATTTTGTGACAAATCCTTGGACAAAAGTGCAATTTTCAAGTGAAATCCTAAGTTCAAGTTAGGAATTCCAAGATTAAGGTTCAAATTCCATGATTGAAGTTTGGAAATTCAAAATATTTAAATTTCTTGTTCAAATGTGGAATTCCAAAGTTAAAGTTCAAAGTGCAAGGTTTAAACATGGATTCACATTCAAATTCAATTTACCCTTTGGCAAATTCATGGATTTCCTTTACAAGTTCATCATTGCGTTCACTTGTCCATGCACAACTTGGAAACCCACCTCAAATTCCTTGACAATCCTTATCTAGCGCTCAATAATCCTTAACAACCTTGGTCGAGCGCTTGATTGTTCTGGATAACCTTTCTTTGTCCTTGAGTGACTCTCATTTGCACCTTTATTTGTCCTTGTTTAGTCTTGAAATGCCCCTCTTAGTCCTTGAACAAGGATAAATCCTGCTCATCTTTGTCCTCGCATAAGGTGAAATCCCGCCCTTTGTTGTCGCTCTACAACATGGATTTGCCCCCTAAATCCCACTTCTCTCATTTGCACCCTCATTTGTCCCTGCCACGCCCTCAAACCCACCTTCATTTGTCCCTGCACACCTTGCAAACCTGGCCTTAATTGTCCTTACACAAGTAAGAAATGCGCTTATCTGTCCATGAGCATATGGAATTTTCGTTGGGCAGTCCTTGTCTGGTCTTAAAACCCGCCTAGCTGTCTTTGGTGCCTTTAGATGTGCTCAGCAGTCCATGATGAGGCGATAAATGTGCTCTCTATTCCTTATACAACACCTGCTAGGGTAGAGATTAGGTAAGCATTGATCTGGTAAACTTCAGGAAATGAGGGAAAATTTAAGTTTTAAAAAGTAAAAAACAAAGGATAAAGCATGGCCAACTTGACATAGGTCAGTCCAATTAAAAAGGCAAACAAATTTTTGGTTAAGTTGGCCTTCATTTCCAAGTGTGAGGTGCATGTAAGTAAGGATAACAAAGTTTCATTTACACGATTCAAAAAACACATTCAAGAGCAGATCCAAATCAGGAGCAGAGATAAAGTGCAGATTTCAAATCAGACTAGACAATTTGAGTGCATAACAAAGAGGTGGTGCAACTCTAGCAGATTGAAGGTGATTTTAATCAAGGAAAATCAAAACACCAGACCTAAAGGAGGTGAATTTGTGTAGGAGTTAGGTACAAATCCAAGTTGCAGAAGCTAGATTCCAGAGGAATGAAGGTGAAATCAGAGTGAATTGAAGGGCAGAAAGGTACCAAACCAAGTGCAAAAGAATCAAGTTTAAATAAAGTCTTGGATGTATTTAAGAACCTAGAAGAGAAAGAGCGAGTTCAACAGCAATAACAGATGTAATTCACATTAATTCAAGGCAGAATAGAAACACTGCCAACTGACCAAGTCAGTGTGCAAACTATCACTTAATAAAAATATTAAAAACGGACAAATTGTCTGAAACCCCTCCAAAAAGAGTCATAATGAAATTCTTAATCATCTGAGCTCATTGCAACACTTGTTATCACTGGATTAGTTGGGTTGAACATTCACCAAACTGTTGGCATTGAGTTGTCATTGATGTCAACTGTTATTGCAGGCTACCGGTAGAGGTATATCTACCTGGTATGAAGAAGATTGATCAGGCATAAGGAAGATTAGCATGAAGGCTTGTCAACCGGTATGGTGGAAGACAAGTAGGTATTGCGACTGTCAGTGACATCATCGGTAAGAGGTGATATGAAGTTGTGTGTTGGCATGACAAGATGTAACCGGTATGAAGGCTGGCTATTTGCTTGTGATAATGTTTGTGATAAAGAGCCAGAGTGACAAAGAGATCACAAATCACCGTAGGTGAAGCTGTGCTACCGGTATAGTGTACACTACCGGTTAGCAGCAGGAGAAGGTCTCATTGGTAAGGGCTTGTGCCGGTATGAGTTTGATGAATAATCAAGTTTAAATTGACCTTGTGTCAGTGAGTTGAGTATATGCCGATGTGATGCCACATGGAGTTGATGTGGTGAGCATGCAAAGGTCGGTGAAGTTTCCATCGACATGGTTGTTGGAGATGTTAGTCGACATTAAATGAAACAACCGCATATCATGGGTCGATAACAAATTGATGCGGCTCGAGGAAGAATGAACGACAGAGAAAGATTAGGGAGTTGTAGGCGCTTGGATTGAAGCAAGGAAATTGGATTGCAATAGGACCTCGAGAAGGAAACAGCTAGGTCATAAATGAGTTGACAGATTTCTAGGCCGGAAATCATGGTCGGGTTTGCTATTTTTGGTAAACATATTTTGGACTGATGGAAAACGCATGATGGCTTATTCCTCCAATGCAGGTGTGCAATCCAAGGTGGATCGGATCAGATTGGATGCAGATTTGGTCGAAAGAAGGAAACCCTAGCCACCCTTTGTTTGAATTAGTTTTTGGCAGGAAAGATTCAATTTAAATATGGCGACCTAAGACAGATAGAGTTGCTGCTGCTAAAGGGTAAAGAAGAGAGTGAAATTGCTGTCTGAGAGCCGAAGAGAAAACACTTGAAGTGTTTGTGAGTGAAGATTGTACCGGTAAGGAGAAGCAGGGTAAATCGGTGTAAGGAACAAACCGATAGAGTGAGCATAGAATGCAGAGGTGACAAACTGAAAGAAGCAGTACATGATAGAGAGTGACCAAGTGCGATTTGAATTCAACATAACAGAGGGAGAGCTGATTAAGGAGAGTTAGAACCAGCAGGAAGGCTAAGCAGTGTGTGTTGAGTTGATATAAATCGGTAAGATAGAAACCGGCAATGCAAAGCTTTGAAAGGTTGCAAAACTTCATTTGTAGCAAGGATCCAAATTGTTTATCTGAGTTTTTCATATTGTTGAGTGCAGGGGTTGTAGCCTATAAATTGTGTAGGGGTTGGTGCTCCTTGGGTTGGTGAACTAAAATTTGTAATCAAATCTTTTCATTGTGAGGCTGGATTGGAGTAGAAGATCTCCAACAGCTATTCTCACTGTGTTTTTTTCCACATTGGGTTTTCCCATACATCTGTTGTTGTGTGTTGCATCTTCATGTGTGTGATGTATTAATCCTTTAGTTATTTCTCCTACACACACTGTTTGCATTACTTTGGTAACCGGTCTGCATCTTGTGTATCTCATATTGAACCAGTATAGCTCTGATTAAGTAAAAACTGTTCAAATCATTGATTCACCCCCCTCTCAGTGATCCATTTTGTCCAACAATTGGTATCAAAGCCTAGGTACCTGTTGACATGTCTAAAGTCGCATTGTTGCAAACTCCATATGGCCAACGCAGAATAGAATAAACCTGCTGAGTATCCTATCCTCTCTTGAGATAAGGAAATCCCTAGTGCTATTTTCTACGTTTGATCAAAGGGGATAACCTCAAGGTTTCGTTTGTCAGGTCTTGATTGCGGGATTGCTCAGTGGTTTGATGTGTTTTTGTTGCAAACACAAGGGGGACTTATGGTGAAATAGGCAATTGCTGGATGAGTTACCCAAAACTTTAATGGTCTTGCTTATCAAATGGTTTAAGTTGGGTTGATATTGTTTTGAATAGGACTGCGGATTCTCTTGGTAAAAAAAAGGGAAAAAGGAAGGATAGGGAGAGAGAGAGAGAGAGAGAGCTACAGAAAATATAAATTTTAACTAAGATAGCAGATTTAGTGAACAGACAGACACCTCCAAATAACTAAATTAAGTGTTACCAGCCATTTAAGCACAATACTTGCATCAATCTAGTGCGATCTTCAAGGGAAAATTGAATTTTCATGCTATTAAATACAACATCAGAACTTTGACATTCATTCAGTGAGCATTCAATAACCGAACTAAGCATATGAAAGGTTTAGATTAACCATACAGAGGGAAAGACAATCAGCCATTCCCTAATGGTATGAACAATGAGGATTCTATCAGATGTTTACTTAGAAAATGCTATATAAAAGAAAGAAACGTAACTGAAAATCCTAAATTAATGAAGGAGACCATGCACTCACAAGGAAACTTGAAACAGTCTTAACTTTGCATTAAATCCTGTAAATTTCGCCAGAGCTTCAGCAACAATCCAAAAACTTCTTACAAAATGAGGGAAAACCAGTCCCTTAAATAGGCTTCAAAAATGGATGAATGGCCAAGATCTAATCTAAACAAATGGCCCAGATTCATCCTTACAAAAGGTTACCCATACCCATAAATGGAGGGTAAATATCAGCAACTACCCCAAAGGGAGTAATAACTACCCAAAAAGGTAATTAAAACATATCCAAAATAATCTAAAAAGGTGCACACACATAAAGTTTACATTTAGTTGACTTGGAAGTCAAATATGACCCTTTGGCCAAAAAGTGCACTTTTCAGAATTAAAAAGAAAAGAGCACTTTAGGAGAGCACTTTTTCTTTTTCAGTTTCATGTTCCTTTACCAAAAATTGATCCTCTCCATGCAAATATTCTTGCCACAGGTCTCGGCTTGTTGTACGTTCTTCATGAACATATCTCTGGAACCTGATGCATAACTGGAACAACAAACCGAACTGAGGCATAAGGGGATGATGAATTTTATACTACATGCTCTTGAGATAATGATCTATGCGTTTCAAACCGTCTTGCCAGCTGGACCTACTAGCCTCAAAGCTCAAAATATCAGAATGTAATTTACTAGCAAAATCTAGGTCCTCTGTAGAGTAGGCTATTTTATCCATTTTTAATATATCCTCCTAGTCTGGCTCTGGATTATGGGATCAGACAGACTAATTTGCCAACCCAAAACCATAGATTGGAGGATTATTCCACCAAGGTCCCTTGTGCTCTTCAGAATTTCCTCACATATCTCTTGCTCTTTGTTAATAGTGGCCTTTGTGTCATTCTTCATGCTGATGGTCCAGTACCATTCTTTGAAAGTGTTAATGTCGTGGGGGTCCAAGATATCGGGCAGTGTAGGAATCCGTGGATGCGTCCAAAAAAGAGCCATCATGAGGGGAAGAGTTGTAGTAACAACTTCATGAATTATGAGGCATTCCTGCTTCATCTCGTACAATTTGACCAAAACGGTTTCTCGGTGGTGGGCCATTTTCTTTACATCCTTGATGATTAGCTCTCCCTTTTCCTTAAGGTCTCACATCCATTCCCTGACGGCCTTTGTAGTATCCGGTACTCCTTCAAATTTTGTTGTGGTTCTCTGTGACAATGCTGTTGAGGGAATGTGGGATTCAGAAGCATTGTGCAATGGTCTCAGGAGTTGATCGATGTATCCCTCGGCTTGCTCGGCACGAGATCGATACATGTCCTTTTCAGCTGTTATCTCTTCAAGTTGCCTGAGCATGTTCTGTACTGAATCCTTGAATTCTTCCTTTTCCTGTTCCTTAGTGGCTCGTCCGATGGGGACAGTCGTGATGCTATAATCTGCCAGTGTGATCTGATCTACTGGCTTGTCTATAGGCGGGGTGGCGATGTGAAGAGCACGGTTCCTTTGCTCATCGTTGGTCATTCTGGAATATGCCTTTGGCTTTTTCTTCCCCTTGGCTTTAGCTTGATCTATACATGAGAAGATGTCCTCCAAATCGATGGGTGGCTTTGTGGCGGCTTTGCGCTGACCTCGAGCAATTAACCATTCCTGAGGTACAGTCTGGGCTAATGCTATGGTTAAATTTTCACTCTGTTCTTTGATGTTTTCAGCCGTCTCATCACAAATTTGTAGCTGCTCAGTTATGGGAGGAGTGGAGGACGTGTCAAGCTCTTTGCTTGCAGCAGAGTTTTCTCCCACTTCACTGAACAATTGTCTGGTGCCTTCGTGTGATGGTTGCTCTTTAGTCTTTTCGAGCTCATGGGTCTCCTCTGTCCTTTGCTCTCCTTCAACGGTAGAGTCATCCTTAGTAGCATTGTGGAGCAGCAATTCATGGCGGCTTTGTTGGGTAGGTTCACGTACTTCGATCCCCTGAATGGATGGAATCTCTCCTTCCTCAATTTGGTTACCCGGCTTGGCCGATTCAATGACTCTTAGCTCGACATCTAGCATGTCGGGTATGAGAGGGTCATCAACTCCAAATGCATCAATATCGCTTTGGGAAGGTGTCGCAGGTATATAATCTAGTTCTACTACATTGTCGGATGAACTGGGGTCCTTTGACGATGAAGTGACCTCTGGTCTCCTAATGGGAATCTTTTCCCTTCTTGTTCTCTTGGATGTCTGAGTTCCTCTGCTGGCTTTAGCCTTCTTCCTTTTCCCAGGCTTTTCAATTTCTTCTCTAGGTGCATTGGAAGTTCCCTCATCTTCGGAGGATTGAGAATCAAGGCTACCCATTAAGTGCTAAGTGAACTGGATTCCTTCATGAATTAGTCGCTCAATCTGCTCATGCAACCATTGGTCCGTATATCTTCCTGGGGCTGCCATGACTGCTTCAAAATCAGTGATTGGGTCTTGCGACCAATCAACGCCTGGCAAAAGATGTCTTACTGCCTCAAATTCCCGGACCTGTAGGCAATTTCCCAAATCTGTGAGTTGATTTGGGACCCGACGATATTCATAGAGTCGCATCTGCTGTACACTCAGCCTCGAATACTCACGCCTCCGGACCTCATAGTCATCAGAGCAGTTCTTCCAATAATCTTCAACTGATTCCTTTGCTCTATACCGCCTGCCATAGGCCCTCTTTGCCAGATTGTCATGATCAAAGCATTTCCTTGGAAAATGCTCCTGTAGGCCATAGGAGGCCAGCTCTGCGAAGGATTCCTTTGCTTGGGTGGGGGTCTTTAGATGGACATCCTGGTTGCCTATAATCATGGGGAATGCGAATCCAGCCTGCTTGCTGTCTCTGAATAAGATGCCGGCCGGACGTGACTGCCTTGTGACCTCCATAAGAATTATCTTGTCGGTTAGGTACCATGGAAGCCAGAGAGGGGCACCATCAAAGCCAACTATTCGGATGTAGGAGAACCTTGGGAACTGGATGAACCAGGCTCCGTATCTCTGTACTAGAATAGTAGCTTGCTCCGAGAGCCTTATGTGTAATCCTCCCTGGATTAGTGTAAGAACCCAACTTGGCTCTCCTCTGCTGACTGTTTCTTTTGAATGCAGTAGATTTGAATTTGTTTTGGTTTTTGAATGTTTATGGATTTTTTTTTGTTTTTTTGGTAATAATGAGCAATGATACAATACTGAAATAAACTCCTATGCTTAAAATAATACTGAAACAATAATATTACTACTGGAATTAATTTACGAGACTATCAAGGGAATGTTTGTTCTGTTTTATGGCCAATATGCCTGAAAAACAAATTCATTGCAATGTAAGATAAAAACCTGATTTTTGCTGTCCCAGTAGATGAAAAAATCTGCAAACTGCAAATTTTAATTTTTAAATTTTTTTACTATTCATGCGGCACTGTAGCAGTCCATACGGCGGCACTGTTCACGCGGCACCGCAGCAGTCCGTACGGCGGTACTGTAGCAATCCATACCATACTTGTTAATCACCAAAATTTCTTCAATAAATCTGCAATAATTTCTCATGAATTTATTCTTCAATTCTGTGCAATTAGATGCAAATAAGACCTCTGAATGAAGTCTTCCTGAAACCAAATATCACTGAATATTTCATCAGCTCAGATGGGGAACATTGAAGCAACTACGTCCTCCAATGGTGGCTGAAAACCCTAGTCTCCAGAGCAAAACCCTTTCAATTTCACAAATACCAAAATAAAAAATAGCAATCCTCCCCTTCTTTCCAAACTCAACGCTATATATCCTTTTTGCAAATTGTACCTGTTGACGTGTATTTTGTACACCATCATACACAGAATAAAATACCAATAGGCATCTTATCCTCTCTTGAGAAAATAGTCTCTAACTGCTGAAGATCTGCAAAAAGGATCAGTTAGATGGACTCCAAGGTTCTTTTATGTAGGGTCTCTACGTGTGGACAAGCTCCAGTGGTATGATGTGATTTGCTGGAATCACAAGGGGACTTACATTTGGTGATTGAATTTCCGATCTACTTTGCTAGAACACAAGCTCTTACTAACTTGGATTTGAAAAAATGGAAAAAGGATAAGGGCGAAGAGAGGATCTAATCCTAACACTAAGAATGTAGGAGCAATGATTTGATTTTTGATGAAACTCCAACTAGGTCTTGTTTTGACATCAATGGAACATCTACACAAGGCTAGTGCGATCTTCTAGGGAAGCTTTATGATGTTCAAATCATCACCGCAGGCATAGATACCATCCAAGTTGATGCATATCAATGAAGAGGCGACAAATTGAAATTGAGCTTAAGCTGAACGATTCCAGTCGACTACACAAGGCAAGTTTGCAATCAACAAACTGCTAGTAGTATGGATGTACGAATTCCACCATCAATCAATCACATTCCCTCCATTCATTTAATCATCTACCATCTAAGATTGAAGACTCGACAAGAAACCATGCAAATTGCAAGAAACGACATATTTCACCATTACTTCAATGAAAATGGAATTTGTTTACAATCAATGGCAACAATTACTTGCCTTGTCCTCCTATTCTACTCTAATTGCTTCCAACTATTCTCTAACTATTCTAACTATTTACAACTCTCTCTAATAATTGCTAATTCTTTCTAATTAGCCTTTACAAATGAAATGCCTGGGCTTATATAGTGCCCACAATACAATTTGATGGCTTAGATCAATTCAAGATCAATGGCCAAGAT
The DNA here is from genome assembly GCF_030272615.1 of Cryptomeria japonica. Classification (NCBI taxonomy): domain Eukaryota; kingdom Viridiplantae; phylum Streptophyta; class Pinopsida; order Cupressales; family Cupressaceae; genus Cryptomeria; species Cryptomeria japonica. Next base: position 231,828,886 of record NC_081407.1, read on the forward strand.
TCAACAATGAAAAACCCTAATTAGGGTTTGTTACAACCATTACATAACATTTAATGCTTGACCAATGATAAAATTGTATTGCTTGGACACATGTCCCTTCTAGAAAAATCGACCAATGGATAGCCGGGGTAGGTACATCGGAGTTTGTGCCACCTTCCATGAGTTAAGTACATTGAATCTGGACATGCTGAGGTGGACCATACCGACTGGAGGAGCGATGACTAGGATGCCACCTCATCTGACACTTGTAGCTTGCTAGATATTCAATTTGATGTCGTTGAGAGGCTATCTTTAATTAACTCTTGTCCTAACTCCTTTTGTCCTTGATGTGCAGGAAGATGATGTACCTCGCCTTGTAACGTTGGATTGAAAGAGGTCGCCCCTGTCCTAGTTTGATCGTCCTGGCGAAGACCGTCCTGATGAAGACCGTCCTGGATCCGGCTTGATTTTCCTTGATGAGACCTCCATTTGATGCCTACACAACATTTCAAAATTAGTACCATGATTTTGCAATACATAACATAAATTAGAGAGCAATTTTTAGGAAACTTAATGATAAGTCCTTTATTAATCATTTCCTAAAAACGATTGAGCTAAGGGAAAACAAAATTTCAAAATTCAAAATTTAGGCTATGACGATCTACATTTGAAATCAAAACAATAAAACCAAATCGCCATACCTCAATAGAGAGCTGAACTCTAAAATGCAAAAAATAAAGGAATTCGCCCAAGCAAAATTTGAAATTCGATAGTCTTGATGTGATCTTCAAAAGAACGTTCCTCTTATCAACTTCGCCACCCATCAAGTCTTGGACGTGATTTCCTCTTCAAGTTAGCAATTTCGCCATCTTTGATATGTCCTTGACGTGATCTCCAATGCCTTGGACAAGTTCGCACTTCCTTGGATAGTACTAACGCCTTCCTTTGGATATAAATTCGCACCTCCTTGAACACAACTTCGCACTTCTCCCTTTGTCTTCCTTAAATCGCACTTGAGATGATAAAAATGATAATGTGAAAATAAAAATCTTTCACCTCCCTTATATAAGCGCCTCTCATCATTCACCCTAAGGCCGACTTTTGTGAAATAAAGCAATTTTAAATGATTTTTAATTAAATAATAAAGGCCGACCTCCCTATCTAAGCGCTCCTTTTGATTTTTATTAATTAATAAATAATTAATTAAATGCCTTTATCATTTAAATTGACAAATTCGATTTTTACAAGGCAAAATAATTAATTAACATTAAGCGCAATATTTAAATGCTATTTTTAATAAAATATCGATTTTGTTAGCATTTAAATAAATTTAAAAAAATGTGTTTTAAGCGCCAAAATGAAAAAGTGAGAAGATACGTACCTCATCGCCCTGGTCCCTGACTGGGGAACAGGAGCGATCCACCAACTTGGTCTTGATCCTTGCATTTCGACGTCCAAAGTCTCCATCCTTACGTTGAATTTGGCATTTTGGCTAGGTCCTTCGAGCTTGATTGACTTGTTTGTGTGAACTAGTGTTCTTTTAAGGTGACATCGCCCTGGTCCCTTGGAGAGGGACAGGAGCGAAATTCATCATTGTGAGCTTGTTCTTGTTTATTTCAACTTAGAATTATCTTCAACGCGCGTAATGACGTTCTGTCGATCCTTGTGGTAGCTTGATACTTGCTTGTCTCTTGAAATCTATGCCTTAATGGAAATATCGCTCTGGTCCCTTGGAGAGGGACAGGAGCGAACTTGGGCATTTGGGTCCCTTGTTGACGTTTGATAATCTTCAATTTGTCTTCAACGGGTTTATTTCATCGTCTTCCTGGCCTTCAAACATGAACTTGACTTGATTTTTGCCTGAATTTTGCCTTATGAAGAATATCGCTCAGGTCCCTGGGAGAGGGACAGGAGCGCATCGCCTTGGTCCTCCCGAGAGGGACAGGAGCGAAATTTGACTTTTCGCACTCTCTATCAGGATAATTTTTATGGAATATAACATTGAAGTATAAGTTTTCTTATACTTTAAGTTATATTCCATATATACTTTCAGGATGTTTGAGAGTGGTTTCAAACCTCCAGGAGTTATATTGCAAAATCTAGTTTTTGGAGGTTTTTCAGTTTCCAGACTTAGTCAAATTTCAGGATCAGGACATTCCAGACTTAGCCAAATTTCAGGATCAGGACCTCACTCAAGCCGGACTTGCTACCCTGTTGATCTCCCCAACAGCACTTCAAGTTATATTCATTTGATAAAATGCACCTCTTTGGACCTTTTCACATTGTCAAGACGTTAAAATCTTGCAAGGACGAAGCAAAATTGGATTTGTAGCTCCGGTCCTTCACTGAGGGACAGGAGCGATTTTTCCCCTGGAGGCATTTCTGTGTTCATGAAAATCTTCAATTTATATTCAATGGAAAGATCTCGCCTTTCTCCATCACTTCCAATTCGTAATTCATCTTGACCCTGCAGGAATAGTAAAATATTTGAAAACGAGCTCCCGTCCTTCACTAAGGGACAGGAGCGATTTTGCTCCTACAGGCCAAAATAACATGATTTTACACATTTTAACACTTCACAAGGCGAAAACAAATCATTTGAAATGCCTAGGATCAAAAATCAAAAATGTCAAAATTTGGTCAAAAATATTCAATTGGACAAAATTCACATTTCATCTTCAACACTTAGACAAATTTAAGCTCTGCATTCAAAATTCCAATTGAAAATAGACCATTCTGGCGAATTCATTTCATTCAAAATTTGCATTCTAGAAAAGGAAATTCAAAAAGCTCCCAAAACCGACTGGATTCAAACCAAAACCCTAAAAAGCAAAGCGAAAACGAGCAAAAAACATGGGTCCCCATTTGCAATGGGGCGATGTGTGAAAACGTCACAACAGTACCCTAATCCTCTTAATTACAATTTTGCTTGTAGTTTCATTTAATTTCACTTTGGGTGTCAAAACGATTTTAATCATTAAATGGGCATTTAATTTTAATATTTCAATAGTCTGGCTCAGATAATTTAATTAAAAACATGGCCCCGTCTAATGATGAGTTGACCCTCAAGTTAAGTGATTATAATATAAAGTCACTTTATAACTTTATTATTAAATCACTTAATAATAAATGCTAAGTTATTCAAACTTGTCTAACTCCATGAATATTTTGAATTTAGCTATGCCGTCTGAAACTGGAGCTCACTAGTTGACCACCCATTTGACCGTGATGTCTGCTAAAAATAGCAGGGGTCCATCTCCAACTGCTAAAAATAGCTTGGCCAAGCCAAACTTAAAGCAAAACTCATCATAAACAAACTCTGGCAACCCAGAAGTGTACTCTGCTCTGTCCTCAGAAGATCTCCACGCCAAGGTGACCCTCTATCCAATCCTACTAGCCTACGAGGGTCTTTGATAGGCTAATCACAAGCTAGAGTGATGTCTCTAGCTAGAAGGGGACATCACAGTCCGCCCTCCCTGAAATTGCTTGTCCTCAAGCAATCTCAACTCTGGATGCTGTAAAATCTCCTCGCTCTCCCAAGTAGCATCCTCTACCGGCAAATCCTTCCACTTAACCAAATATTCCCGGATGGTACGTCTCCTCAAGTTCCTTTCTCTGAAATCAATGATAGCCTCTGGTATCAAAACAAGTTTTCCCTCATCATCCAGGGGTGGTAGTACTGTAGAAGGCACAATATGATGTCCTAGCGCCTTCTTGAGGCATGACACATGAAAAACGTTGTGCACCTTGCTCTCCGCCGTCAAATCTAACTCATAAGCCACCTCTCCCACTTTCTTGATAATCCTAAATGGACCATAGTATTGTGGCTTAAGTTTCTCGGCACCACTCTTCTTGAGAGTGGATTGATGGTAAGGTTGCAACATAAGATACACCATATCTTCAACCTCAAAAGTCCGCTCAGTCCTCTTCTGATCTGCATACTGCTTCTGGTGATTCTGTGCCTTAGTTATATTATCCTTGAGAGTCTTAACAATGTCTTGACTCTCCTGTAACAAATCACCTGCACTGGGCACTCTATTGTCACTCAAAAGCAGATCCATAAAATTGGGTGCCTCATACCCATACAGGGCCATAAAGGGTGACATCTGAATAGACATGTGATAAGTGGTATTATAGCAATACTCATAGAGATAAATCCACTTTACCCATGCCTTCTGTTGCCCTGCTATATAATTTCTGAGATATCCCTCCACCCATTTGTTCACTATCTCCGTTTGACCATCTGTCTGAGGGTGGTAGCTAGTACTCGTAGTGAGCTCTATCGCACACAACCTGAATAGCTCCTGCCAAAAGTGACTCATAAACCTGCTGTCCTTGTCACTCACAATGCTCCGAGGTAAGCCATGTAATCTGAATATCTCCTTGAAGAACAACTCTGCCACCTGTGTAGCAGTATATGTAGCAGTGATTGGAAAGAAGTGTGCAAACTTCGTAAAGCGATCCACAACCACATATATGCAGTCCCTGCCTTGGGCTCTATGCAGTCCTGTGATGAAGTCCATAGACAAACACTCCCACTTCTTATCAGGAATCGGAAGTGGCTGAAGTAAACCGGCTGGATAGGAGTGTTCTTGCTTATTCTGCTGGCAGGTGGGACACTCCCTAACATACTGAAGTACCTCTGCTTTGAGCCCTTTCCATGTGAAGCGCTCTCTAATCTGCCGGTATGTCTTGTAGAAACCAGGATGTCCTGCCATAGGTGAATCATGAAAAGATTTCAGAACCATCCTCCTCACTGTTGATCCTGGAACCAAAAATATTCGCCCTTTGTAAATGATGAGCTCATTCACAAGGCTGTATCTACTGTCCTGAATAGTCCCATCTATGAATCTAGCTGCCCAAGCATCCTTTGCATACTTTGCAAGGATCAAGTGTCTCCAATCCTTCGATATGTCTGTCAATAAGCTCAAATGGGGCCTACGTGATAAGGCATCAGCAACTACATTTTGTGTCCCCTTAAAATATGTAATGTCAAAGTCATAGGACTGTAACTTGCTGACCCACTTCTGCTGCCTATCATTGAGATCTCGCTGCCCCAAAAAGTATTTTAGGCTATTATGGTCAGTTTTGATACAAAATTTGCTAGCTACCAAATATTGCCTGAATATAGCCAAAGCATGCATAATGGCTAACATCTCCTTATCATATATGCTGAAGCTCTGCTCTGGCCCTCTCAATTTCTTGCTCTCATAAGCAATAGGGTGCTTCTCCTGCATAAGCACCGCTCCAATGCCCTCTCCAGAAGCATCACAGTGTAGCTCAAAAGGTTTGCTGAAATCTGGTAATGCTAACACTGGACAAGAAGTCATCAACTCTTTAAATTTCTCAAAACACTCCTGTGCCTCAGGAGTCCACAAGAAAGCTCCCTTTCTCATCAAATCTGTCAAGGGTGCTGCATGCCTAGAATATCCATCCACAAACCTACTGTAGAAACCACATAATCCCAGAAAGCCCCTCAACTGTGTAAGGTTCACCGGTGAAGGCCACTTCACAATGGCACGAATCTTTTCAGGATCCATGCGTACGCCCTCTGCACTGATGATGTGACCCAAGTACAACAACTCTGTCATGCCCAAATCACACTTCGACTCCTTTGCATACAAGGACTCTCTGCCCAATATATCCAACACCGTTTCAAGGTGAACCAAGTACTCCTCCTAAGATCTGCTGTACACCAAGATATCATCGAAGAAGACAAGTACAAATTTCCTCAATTGAGGATGGAAAACCCGATTCATTGTTGCCTGAAAAGTAGCAGGTGCGTTAGTTAGCCCAAATGGCATAACTACAAACTCAAAATGGCCACAATGACATCTAAAGGCTGTCTTCTCAATGTCCTGCTCTCTAACTCTGATTTGGTGATAACCTGATCTCAAATCTATCTTCGAGAAGAAGCAAGCTCCATGAAGCTCATCTATCAACTCATTGATCCTAGGAATGGGGTACCTGTTTTTAATTGTCTTCCTATTAAGCACCCTATAATCAATGCACATCCTCAATGTCCCATCTTTCTTCTTCACTAAGACCACTGAAGAAGCGAAAGGAGACTTACTTGGTCTAATGTGGCCCATAGCAAGTAACTCCTTTACGGTTTTCTCAATTTCATCCTTCAACCTCTTCGAATGCCTGTAAGGTGTAATCATGATGGGTTTAGCCCCCTCCTCTAACTCAATGATGTGCTCAATACCCTTGTCTGGTGGTCTACCTGGTGGAATGTCACTGAACACCTTAGAGTGTTTAACTCTAAGCTTCTGAATATTAGGAGGATATTCAATCTTCTGCTGTCCCTCCCGTGATGGCATCAACATGCACTCTGCTGCCCACTCTACCTGATCATGTCGAATCAATCTAGCCATCCTTTGAAAAGAAACCATCCTGAAATCACTGTCCCTGATTGCCTTAAGAATATGTGTCTTCCCATTCACTTTAAACCTCATCTCCATCTCCTTGAGGTTAAGAGTGAACTCCCCAATATCATGCAACCAACTCATCCCAAGGACTATATCTGTATCTCCCATAGGCACAACATAGAAATCTGCCTTAAAGTCATAATTATTAACTTTCAATGGGAGTCCAGTGATCTTACGGTCACATTTGAGGACATAGCCATCAGCTACCCTCACTCTAATTCCCCCAAACTCCTCTGTTTGTATGCCACGCTTCTCCACCATCCTAGCATCAATGAAATTATGAGTGGCACCTGTATCAACCAAAGTTATGACTCGCTGTCCAGCAAGCACTCCTCTCATCCGGAATGACCCTTCCTGCTTGATACTTGTGAGACGAGCTTCCCTAAGTTGTCCATCTCCTTCCCCATCCTTGGACTCCATTTTAGACAAGTTTTCAGCCTTGTCTTCCTCTTTTTCACCATCTATTTCCTCTATATCAGACTGCTGATCTGAATTATCTGATTCCGTTTCCTCATAGTATGCCCACATAACTCTGTTAGCTTTGCCCTTTGGTCTAAGAGGACAATCATGGTTTGCATCATAGGGTCCCTTACAGTAGAAACATAATTTTTCTTCCTCAAATCATTTAATGTTTCCCTGTCAAAAGGTGCTGGAGTTTTATCTTTAGAATCATTTTTAAAATCAGTCCTCTCTGGTTTTTTATAAAATGGTTTGTTATCCTTACTAGAAGATGCTCCTTTGGACTGAAATTTGTTTGTTGGGACTGCATGTTCCATACTTCTTGCCTTTTTCATAGCTTCCTGTAAAGAAATAGGATCAAATGCCTTTATCCAACCTCTCAGTGGTTCGGATAGGCCCTCAATGAAAAGAACTATCAATCTACGCTCTGAAATGTTTGGCACCATTACTGCCAACCGCTGAAATTCACCAATGAAATACTCCAAGTTGCCTGTTTGTTTCAGCTGTGCTAAGTCCCGGAAGTAAACCTCTGGATCTTTCTTGTCAAATCTTTCAACCAACCTATCCACGAAGTCCTGGTACTCTGTCACCTGATTATGCTGAAGTGTTACCATACCATGGTACCACCAATCATGTGCTACTCCCTCCAAATGCAAAGTGGCGTATTTGATAGCTTCAATCTCTGTCATTGGCCTCAGTGCCAAAAATGTGTCAAGCTTATGAATCCAAGCTTGAGCTGTCATCTTACCACTCCCATCAAATGTAGGCATAGTAAGCTTGCCTGTAACCCTATTCAGCTCACTATTTTGACCTCTAGGCCTCCTATCCTGTCTGAGTGACCTGTAATGCTCTCTCCTCTGATTAACAAACCTCTCGAATGTCATCCTCTCTCGCACCTGTGGAGTCAATAAATCCCATTCGTCATTCGCAGCCATGAGGATATCTGCGAACATCTCCTCTCCTGGTTCTCCTGTAGGTGCTACCTCAGGCTCATCTCTAATGAAGGTAGGACGTGTAGGCCTGTCTGCTGTCCTGGAATGAGTCCTATGAGCTCTAGGTGATCCCACTGCACTTCTGTTATTCCCTTGCTCCTGATTCTATCTGTCTTGTGGGTTCATGCGCTCAATCATGGTGGTGAGTGCCTGCAAGGCCTGAGCCATTTGCTGCTGTCCTGTAGCCATTGCTCTGAAAAATTTCCTTGTTTCTTGCTCCTCATTCCTATCGCCTCTGGGTTGGCTACCCCCTTGCCTGTCACCCATGGTGCCCGGCTGCCTGTCAAATTCTTGTTCCCTGTCAAACAAAGCTCGCCTGCGAGTGTAATATCTATGAGAACCAACCTCAGGCGGCTGCATGTGATTGCTAAACCCTCAGGATGGCAAGATTTAGCTCTGATACCAATGTAAGAACCCAACTTGGCTCTCCTCTGCTGACTGTTTCTTTTGAATGCAGTAGATTTGAATTTGTTTTGGTTTTTGAATGTTTATGGATTTTTTTTTGTTTTTTTAGTAATAATGAGCAATGATACAATACTGAAATAAACTCCTATGCTTAAAATAATACTGAAACAATAATATTACTACTGGAATTAATTTACGAGACTATCAAGGGAATGTTTGTTCTGTTTTATGGCCAATATGCCTGAAAAACAAATTCATTACAATGTAAGATAAAAACCTGATTTTTGCTGTCCCAGTAGATGAAAAAATCTGCAAACTGCAAATTTTAATTTTTAAAATTTTTTTACTGTTCACGCGGCACTGTAGCAGTCCGTACGGCGGCACTGTTCATGCGGCACTGTAGCAGTCCGTATGGCAGTACTGTAGCAATCCGTACCGTACTTGTTAATCACCAAAATTTCTTCAATAAATTTGCAATAATTTCTCATGAATTTATTCTTCAATTCTGCGCAATTAGATGCAAATAAGACCTCTGAATGAAGTCTTCCTAAAACCAAATATCACTGAATATTTCATCAGCTCAGATGGTGAACATTGAAGCGACTACGTCCTCCAATGGTGGCTGAAAACCCTAGTCTCCAGAGCAAAACCCTTTCAATTTCACAAATGCCAAAATAAAAAATAGCAATCCTCCCCTTCTTTCCAAACTCAACGCTATATATCCTTTTTGCAAATCGTACCCTAATCCTCTTAATTACAATTTTGCTTGTAGTTTCATTTAATTTCACTTTGGGTGTCAAAACGATTTTAATCATTAAATGGGCATTTAATTTTAATATTTCAATAGTCTGGCTCAGATAATTTAATTAAAAACATGGCCCCGTCTAATGATGAGTTGACCCTCAAGTTAAGTGATTATAATATAAAGTCACTTTATTACTTTATTATTAAATCACTTAATAATAAATGCTAAGTTATTCAAACTTGTCTAACTCCATGAATATTTTGAATTTAGCTATGCCGTATGAAACTGGAGCTCACCAGTTGACCACCCATCTGACCGTGATGTCTGCGAAAAATAGCAGGGGTCCATCTCCAACTGCTAAAAATAGCCTGGCCAAGCCAAACTCAAAGCAAAACTCATCATAAACAAACTCTAGCAACCCAGAAGTGTACTCTGCTCTGTCCCCGGAAGATCTCCACGCCAAGGTGACCCTCTATCCAATCCTACTAGCCTACGAGGGTCTTTGATAGGCTAATCACAAGCTAGAGTGATGTCTGTAGCTAGAAGGGGACATCACATTTAGCCTGTCCAGGCGCATTGTGAAGGCGTCGTTGACGCGCTCATACTGGCCAACTGCATAGGCCGGGCTGTTCTTTTCCCTCTGAGCTATATCCTGATAGTGGAGCTGTGGGTAACAATCGTATACCTTTACTTGATTGGGTCCATTCCCAATTTCACCTTTCATTATTAAACCTGGCAGTGGCTGGTTCCTGGCGAACATATAGACCAAATAAGAGGTCATAGTGAAGTACTTCTTAGTCTCGAGTTCAATTAGCTGAGTGTGGATGTTGTCGTTTATAATCTGGGCCCAGTCAAACTTGGACTTCGCAGCGAAGACTTGCTCTATGAAATAAAACATCCACTCTTGAAAGTAGTTGGATTTAGGAAGTTCCATAACCTTGCTGAGCAAAGTGACCATGTCCCCATGCTCATTGTGAAAGTCACTTCTTGGGGTCTTTTTCCCAATTCTGACGCTTGGAGGTCTTCTCTCCTTGTACCACTCTTCATTGATCAGTGTTCTGCATCTGGCAGGATTCATATCATACGCCCCCTACGCTTCATCTATAGTCGTGGCCGTGGGATTGTTTGGGAAGGAAATGTCGAATGCGTTGCCAATGGCTTTAGGAGTGAAATTAGCGAGGGTCATGTTCTCAAGGAGCACCAATCTGGAACCTGGCTAGTAATGCCGAGCAGCCTCTACTACGAACTCATACTTTTGCACTGCTAGGGGAAATCCTGCCACTTGGGCGATGCCACTTTCCATCATCTACCTAGGCCTGCCGTAGGCATTAGGGGAGAAGACTTGGCTCCTGAAATCTTGGATATCGATATGACCTAGGTCAGTATCATCGACATTGTCCCAGACACTCTGAACTTTTGACTCCCTCAATCCCCCTCTTTGATATTGGTACTTCATCCTTTCGACTCGGCGAGGGATATCTGATTTGTATGCTCGCGATGTCTCAGCTGTAGCAGGCATCTTTGATGATTCTACCACTGATTTAGGCATTTATCCTACACAATCGGACGCGGATTACGAGGCGATATAAAGGAAGTAAGGTGGGTTAGATAAAGGGTATACCAGCATTCAAAAACCGAATTAGAACAACATGATCTTGTTAATTAAAAGCTTGATTGATTTAAACCCAAGTGTTTATGAAGCTTTCGATTGTGGATTTACATTTAAGCATTTTCAGGATCAATTTTCAAAATGGACAAAGCTTGAGAAATTTTCCTAAGTTTGAAAATGCAATTTTTGGGTTAAATCTTAGGAGTAAATTCTGATTTCGATTGCTTTGCATGACGCCTTATAAACGAAAAGATGCGATTCTCAAGATTTAAGCATTTTAATCAATTTTCTGCACACACATCTATCCAATTTGCAAATGCTTCAAAAGATCGAGAGAGGTAAAGCGTACTTACCTGGCGAAAATGAACGGTGAGAATTTGCACGATTTGCAAATTGGAATGGGAGGCCTCTGCAATTTTGAATTTCAACGGTCAACTTTCTAATTCAAATTTTCGTGGCTACGGTTTGAAAAGAATTTGCAATTTTGAATTTTAGACTTAGCGATTTACCTTGGGCGATTTGCGAGTTTAACTTGGGCGATCTAGTTGAAACGTGATTCTGAAGAGGGGTTGTGGATGGCAAACTTCGGGGAATCGGAGAGTTTTGAGGACCATTTAAAACTTTAAACCTTCTTTCATATTTACCCTAAATCGCGATTTTCGGCACTCTTAGGCATTTTGCCAATTTAAATACTTCGCACTTTTACCCTAAAATGCGATTTTCGGAGCTGAGGGTTTTTGAAAATTTTCGCGTGGTTTGACCACCTTTGCCAACCTCTCAACCTCCGAAGAAATCGCGATTTCTGGGAGTTGGGTGCGGTTTGCAAAACTTCGGTGTTTTTGACAATTTTGCAAACATTTTACCTTTTCCATGCTTTTTACCTTCACGCAATTTTCGTTTTTTTTTGACTTCTGCGATCTTTAGCTAAGTTCGGACCTTTTGACAATTTTGTCAACTTCGACGACTTCTGGTGTTTTGCCAATTTCGCAATCTAAGTGCCTTTAGTGAATTTCGTACCTTTTCCAACTTTTGCCAATTTTTCAGACCTTTTTGGTCATTTGCAAACTTTCTTCTTTTTGGTGTTTCGGCCTTCAGGTCCGAATTTCGGCCCTTTTGGCCATTTTGTCAACTTTTTCATTTTCTTACATTTCGGCCTTCAGGTCCGAATTTCGGCCCTTTTGGCAACTTCCCACATTTTTTGGCATTTCACTTAAAGGGTCCGAATTTCTACCCTTTTGGCCTTTTTGCCAATTTTGTCAACTTTCTAATATTTCGGACCTTTTGTGAGTTTTGTCAACTTTCTTAATTTTTTGACATTTCGGCCTTAAGGTCCGAATTTTGGCCCTTTTGGCCATTTTGGCAACTTCCCACATTTTCTGGCATTTTAGCCTGAAGGGTGCGAATTTCGGCCCTTTTGGCCTTTTGGCAACTTCTTAATTTTCTCTCAACTGGCGAGAATCGTCATTCATACAAATCTCGCAAACTTATAAAAACAAACATCATGTAACCCGTCTCATCGTTTTACGCGAAAACTGGCAACTTTGGGTCCTCATGCGACCTTCAGACGCGTTGCTCTTTACTTGGCGGAATTCGCCTGTCTCCATCATCCTACGCCTATTTGAGGTGTTTTACAAGCTTAAACAATCTCCTGGAATTTACGCCCGAGGGCTCGACTGAGACACTGGTTCCTTCGCACAACTTTATCATCTCACGGACTGATCGCAGGCTCGCTTAGAAGGACGTGAGAGGCTCTGCGCGGAACTCAACAGGGCGAAGACGGAAAGGCCCACTAAAGGAAAGGGGACCCTGTCGGCTACAGGGAGCGTGTGCAACGCATAACAATACCCTATTTTGTCGAAGCGTTCTCTAGCTTGGGTAGATCTTATCAAGTGTTCACAATGGCAAGAAATGAATTAGCCACCTCAAAAGCCCCTATGTTTGATGGTGTCAACTATGCCTTTTGGAGTAGAAGAATGAAAACCTATTTGTCCTCTCTAGGTTGTGATGTATGGATGTCGGTTGTGAATGGGTATAATGTCCCTAATAATCCTCCTACTGATCCAGATGCTAAGAAGGAATATGAGAACAATGCTACGGCAAAGAATGCTATTCTGAGTGGGCTATCTGATAATGAGTTTGTTAAGGTCATGCACTGCTCATCTGCCAAAGCAAGGGATAAGTTGCAAAAAATATTTGTAGGCGATGCTAAAGTCAAGGAAGCCAAGTTATAGACATTGAGAGCACAACTTGAGGGTTTGAAGATGAGAGATGAAGAGAAGATTGCTGACTATCTCCAAAGGATTGATGAAACAACAAACACCATTAGAGAGCGAAGAAATAAAAGATGAGGTGGTAGTGAAGAAAGTACTTAGATCCCTTACACCTAAGTATGATACAAAGGTTTCTGCAATAGAAGTAAAAGATCTGAAAGTCTTTACAATGGATGAGTTGTATGGTTCCCTAATTGCTTATGGAATGAGGACTACCGGTATGGAGGCTGTGAAGAAAGAAGCTACATTCAAAACATCAAGAAAAGGAAAAGAAGAGTCTGGTCATGATGAAACTGGTCAAGAATCTAATGATAACATGGCAAATTTTGTCAGAAGACTCAAGATGGGTTCAGGCAAATACAAAGGCAAGCTACCCCTGAAATGTTTCAACTGTGGAAAGATTGGACATTTTGCTACCAAATGTCCCTACGGTGATAGGAATGAAGATGATCAATCGAGTGGTAGTAGATCATACAGTAAAGATAGGAAGAAGAATGTCTACCGGTATGGTAGAAGAGGCAACCAGAAGCAGAATGATCTCTACACACATGAAAATGATACCATAGATGAGAGCGTCTCAGATGACTATTGCAGTGAAGATGATGTCAGTGCAACACTTTTCATGGCCCAAGAGGTTCCAGTACCTGAAGAAGGAGAAGAGGAAGAGAAAGAAGGAGAAGTAGATCTTGAAGCAGAGCTCATCAGTGCCTTGGAAGAGTTGAAGAAAACAAGAAGAGATCTGAAGAAGGTGAAAAAGGTTGCAGTTGAAGAACAAGAGATGTTGGAGAAATCTCTTGAAGAGTCTAAGAAAACAATTGCAGATCTAAAACTTCAATTGGAAGAAGCCAAGAGGATCTATGAAGTTACTAGCACTGGTTTGAGTAAAAAGGAAAAGGAGCATCAGAACCTAGAAGAAGAAATTGTTAAGCTCTGGAAGGAATTAGAGAAAAGCAAGGAAGAAATGAAAGTGAGAAGCAAATATGAAGGCAGCACCGAAGCTTTAGACAAGATGTTGAGCAAACAAAAGCAATCTAAGGATACCAGTGCCTTAGGATTTGAAGAGGGTCAAATTTCAAATAGGAAAGACACATCCAATAAGGAGATATTGTTTACTTCTTCAAATGAAAGCAAAGAGAAGAAGACATTCACGGTAAGCAAAGATACTGGTAAGAAGACATATGCAGATGTTGTCAAGAATCGTCACACAAACCGATATACATAATCAATGAACCGGAGACCATACTCAATGCACCGACACGCAGATCGAAGGAGAAATGGAAGAGCTGATCATGAAGGATTCACTGGAGTTAGTAGCATGAAAGGAAGACCCCCAGTGAAGCAGTCATTTGCAGGACCAAGACAATCTAATCGGTATGTTCCAAACTTTCATGGTTATTGTCACCGGTGTAATAAGTTTGGTCATAGAATGGCAGACTGTAAGAAAATAAATGTAAATCCCAGCTTTGAGAGTAGAAACTCATTGGTTGAAAATTTTGTACACTTGGGGGAAATATACAAAATTATGGTTTCAACTATAGCACACGAGTAAAAACTCTCGTAATTAAGGGAAGGCTCCCCCTATCTAACTAAAACTGAAATAAAAACAGGATGGGACCGCAGTCTTCCTTCTTTCTTCAAGAAAGACAATATCCTTTTCTCTTCACAGAAAAGGATAGCGATTGAATATGAACAACAGAAAATGATAGAGAAAGGAAATGAAGTTTCCTGAAAGCGCAAAGACTTCCGTCACTTCCTTAGGGACGGGACAGCAATATCAAGCTCAAAGACTTGACTATTGGAAGTCCTATCTACCCTTTGCTATACTAAATTTTACAATGAATAAAAGACAATAGCTCAAAGACTGGAATAATTTATTCTTTTAACGCAAAGACAAGAACTAATGCAAGCTCAAAGACTTGCTGCTATTTCTTATCAAACAGTAATTTTCCTCAAGAATAGACGCAAGCTCAAAGACTTGCTGCTCCTTCTAGAGATTTTCCTATTTTAATTAATCTTCTCTACTTGCAGCTCAAAGACTTCAAATCAGATTGGACTAAGCTCCTTTAGAAACACTTTGCATAGAAGAAATAAAAAGATTCAAACTCAAACATGTAGCTCAAAGACTCAAAACTTGAGTAATCCTTCTTTATTATTCTTCAAAACCTTCAATTCACATATATAAGCTCAAAGACTTCTTGCTGTAAATTTGGCA
Source organism: Cryptomeria japonica (assembly GCF_030272615.1). Taxonomy (NCBI): domain Eukaryota; kingdom Viridiplantae; phylum Streptophyta; class Pinopsida; order Cupressales; family Cupressaceae; genus Cryptomeria; species Cryptomeria japonica. Next base: position 231,843,988 of record NC_081407.1, read on the forward strand.
GGGTTTTTGCTTGCTTTCCCAAAAGATATCTATTTCAATAGACCCCTCAAGTATTTATAGAAGAGGAGCCTTGAGAAAAAGGTGGGAGGATCCTAACTAACTTGAGAGATTCTCTCAACCACCAAGACTCATTCAATAACTAACTGAGACTTCATTAACTAACTAAAAGTTACTCCAACTAACTAAGACTTATTCCAACTACAGTCCTAATCGAACACAACTTGTAGTTGACTTACATGTAATTACAAAAGTGCAAGTAATGTGTAACTTGCATTTCACAAAAAAAATACTTTTACATGTAACTTGTCAAAACTAAATTACAACTAAAGATTACAAAAAAGGAATATTTAACCAAGTGTTGAAAAACACTTAAGTTGCATTTTGTGAAGACACAAATCCTTGAAATTTCTAGATGCTCGCTTGTAGTTCCTCAGGATTCGGTTCATGGGTGTTCTTGGCAACAACCATAGTTTTCACAATAGTGTCGTGACAGCAGAGGAGTGCAGAATTGTTTTTATCCAGGATAGACTAGATTTCATGCAGAAAGGCTTGGTGTTTCATCAATGCTTGAATCGAAGCTGCCGAGAATTGTTTGCTCCTCCATTCATTATGAATCCTCATCTGTAAATCAGCAAGAACTTCTTCTTTTGGAATCAGCTCTCCATCCCGACTTACTATGTTGCAAGAGGCCCTTTCACAATGTGAGACAATATCTCGGTAAACTTCACCCCGAAATCTCCTTGCATCACCGATCTCCTCAATGAGGGATTTAAGAACAAGGGTCTTGTTTTCCAGGAGTTCTTCAAATTCCAAGTACATGACCCGGGAAGAGATGATGGCATGCTCCTACAAAATACTTAGCTGTTGTTGGGGCATAGTACGTCAGATTGTCAAACTTTCTTCAACACTTTCCAAGTTCTTTTTGAAAGTATTAGAAGTCTGATCTAGTTTCTCCTCAATAGTCTCCAACTTAGACATTATCTGAAAAATGTCTTTCATTACTTGTACACATTGATCATGAAGTTGATCAACCCAGGAATCTAGTGCTTGTACTTTCTAAGCAGCCCTTTCCACTCCACGAATCGATTCTTGGGAACCAGAAGAACCTATGGAGTTACTCCCTTTAGCAGCAGGTTTTGTGATTTTATGAATGGCTGCCATAAGCTGTCGGTTTTCCTCTTCTAGCTTGTCTTTCTTCGCAAGAAGATCATCACACCTTTGCACCAATGAAGCAACAGAAAACTGAGCATCATGTTTAATGACCTCATGCGTTTGCTTGCCCAACTCTATCCTCGTAACTTTATAATCAACAACTGACATTTCATCAAGTGGCTTATCTGCAATAGGCTCCACAATTTCAGCTACTTTCATCTTGTTACTGTCAACCGTTACTCTGGAGATAGTCTTGGCCTTCTTAGCAACTTTAGATCTGGACTGTTTCAGTTGCTAATAGTCAAAGGCATGAGGTGAGATCTCTTGCTTCTTCCTTTTCGGGGTGAAAGAACTAAGCCATGGAGGCAAAGTCATCAACTCTCTTCCAGTAGCAGCCGTAGGCAAAGGAGAAGCAGTTTCTATTTGAATTACCGTGGTCATTCTAGGAGGAATATCTATTTGGACAACGACCACGGTTTGCTCAGTTACCAATGGGCATGAGGATTGCCTCATGAATTCTTCAAAACCAGAAGTGGAAGTATCAATTTTTGATAACTGAATGCAAGTAGGAATATCTTCAGGAACTTTCAACACACTTTCTTGTTGATGATCAGGAGATGGCTCGTATGCTGAAATGGGAATTGCATTTTGAGGAGACTCATCTACAAGCAAATCAGGAGGAGAAAGAGGCGTCTCAATGGAAACTGGAGGAATGACCTCATGAGGCGAGTCTGAAACTGGAGACTTAGGAGCATCATCAGATTGTTGCCCCTCTTCTGGATTATCCAGATCGATCACCTGAACATGGAATCGTGATTTTTCCTTCCCACGAATAGTCGTCTCCTCAGGAGGAAGCACTACTGCACGACTGACTCGTAACTTGATCCTTGTGCCCGAAGATGAAGCACCCTCCTTGTTGTCAATCTGAATCTCAGATTTCCGTCCAAGAGGCCCCGTAGAATCATCTTCTTTACCAACCTTGATTTTGATAAGTCTAACAACATTACTTTTCAGCCATACGTTAGTGTTGGCCAAGATAGGCTGAAATCTGTCAAGGATGGAGATGCACTCTTTGTGCGACCATTGGATCAAAGGAAGTGGAGCTTCCTCAACCCTCCATGAAGTGTATTCAAGATCAAGTATATGCCCGTCATCAATCATCCCTTGTGGGATATCCGCCAAGTTCAAGTCAACAATTTGCTCAATAGTGAGCTTGCAGTAATCCATCTTGAGGACTTTGGCTTCTGTGCGGAGATCTACCCAGATGTCTTCAATGCGATGAACATGCACAAAGGATTTCTTGATCTTCTCCTTCATACCTCTATAATAAAAAATCAGCTCTAGGTTTAAACCTTTTGAGCTTGATTTCTTGCAATTCAGCCTCCATGGCCTTAGCCTTCACATATGTGACAAGGGAGTATTGGCCAATTTTCAATGGGTTTGTGGTAGAGATCCCCATTCCAACCTTGTGCTTAGCAGACTGAAAAGTGTGAACAGCCATAATCTGTCTTCCCAACTCCATAAGAATTATCTTACGGTTGGGTATCTTGGAAGCATGTATGGCTGACCATCATAGCATCCTATCCTCATATAGGTGAAGGTGGGAAATTGCAGAAACAAGCACCCATACTTAGACACCTTGACCCATGCTTCATCTGATACTCTTTTGTTCCTGAGATTTCTGTCAAACTGACACATGAAATATCCAAAGAATGCATCTTGGATCCTTCTGAAATGCAGTTTGCTGGGTCTCAACGGCAACTGGTCATAATATTCCCAAACTGGTATAAGCGAGCGATCACCCTTGGTAGAAAGAACTGGAATGTGTCTAAGTGATGCTGCTAAATATACCAAATAAGAATTCATGAAGAAGGTCATGGTGGTAGGAACTGCTGCAAGTTGTTCGCACAAGGCATCGCTGATGACTTCCCCCCATGAAATGTGATGTGACTGCCGTATGAACATAATGAACTGATACATCCATGGCTCAAAGACATTGGAATGCTTAAGGCCCATCATCCTGCTGAGAAGAGTGATGGTGTCTCCTATCTCCCATTTGAAATCACAACGGTACAACTTTGCCCACCTTGAGAAGGAAGGACGTGGCTCTTGGATCCACCTATTGATGTGCTGCTTGCAATCTTTTTCCCTCTTCACATAATATTCCGCTGCACTTTCTTTGGTGATTTCCATATAAACAGGTGCAGGAGGTATTCTGAAGACCTTCTCGATTGTATCCGCATCGAGATGAATTATAGCTTCACCATCATCATTTTTGATGACTCTTGATTCCTTGTCAAAATGATGGGCGCATGCAAGAACGAACTCAAGTTCTAGGGCAGCCACTGGGAAGGAAGATGCATGGTGAATATGGCTGTCCAGCAGCCGCTGCAAGTTATTATCCTGCGGATCTTCTACCCTGTTGACGAATTCTGCCATATCAACGTGCCCTCTCTCCGTGTCTCTGATGCGATCCAAAGGAGAAGAAACCTGGGAAGGTGCAACCTCATTCTGATATTTGTCATATTTATATTTCATCTTCTTTGGAATTGGAGATGCCGACAAATCTGACATTGATTGTGAACCTGGAATGTTGTGATGAAGACTTAAGAGAGTTAAGGCAACATCATAGTCAGCTGCAAATATCATTCTTCCTTCTCTAAATGGGTAAAACTTTGATTCTTGAATTTCACGATTTTGTGAGAGGAAGTGGGGAAATATATAGAAATGGGAAAATCTTGACTTTGACCAATTTCGGATCTTGGGAGAATTTTCGCAAGTATACAAGTTGGAAAGGACATACATGCAATCGGGGTTTTAAAACCCGAATACAAGTACACTTGTAAATTCGAAAATGGAGAAATGGACGAAAAATGAGATTTTGACTTGCGCAAAATGACGGAAATGGAAAGTACGGATATGGGGAACATGAATGGATAGAAATGGGAAAATCCGGGAAAGTCATTTTTACGAAAATGGGAAGAACTTTTCAACATGTAATCCGGTTTTTAAAACCCGAATTTGCAAGGGAGGTGGTGTTTCACACTTTTCAACTTGGAATTTTAACCAAAAATGGTTAAATTCCTTAACTGTAGGGGAAGAACGAAAATTTCCAGTGAACTTTGTAATTGGGATTAAAAATCCCGAATACAAGTAAAGAGGAAAATTTTGGGAAGAACAATGCAATTCAAAAATTGCATACCAAGGGAAGAATCCTCTCACAAAAACCGATTTTTGGGGGAAGAACAACACATGCCAAAAAAAAATGCAACTAAGAACGAAAATTAAGAAAACAAGAAAATAATAAAATGAAGGAAAGAAAGGAAAAAGAACATACCTCTCTTGAAAATGCAAATGCTTCTCCAAAAATGCAACCAATTTTTGGAAAAAAGAAGGAAGACCAAAAATAGAAGCAATCCGCAATGCCAAAACCCTTAACACTTTTTTGTAAAAAATCCCCAAACTGATAAATGTAGCAGCAATCCCAAATTTGGAAGATCAAAGTGCCAATGAGAGAGCACACCCAAGAGGATTAGAACAAAACGCCTAAGGAGGAAGTAGAAGAAATGATGATAAGTGTTTGCAAAGCGTAGCCAAAGGAGTCACATGGAAAAAACGTGGCCATCATTTGCACACCAAATGGCATCATTTAATAGCTCAACAATCCTCCTAAACTCCACGCCTAGATGAGAAAGGGCAAAACGATTTAGGAGAGTGGAGTTTGTTGAAGATTTAATCCCTCAAAAAGTGGCATTTATGAAAAACGTGGTTGCTGATTTAGGGTGAAAAACCAATCAATGCAACCTCCATTTGGCATGAAAGATGTCCATGAATGCATGAAAATAGGATAGAAGCAAAAACGCCTTCCTCCCTAGAAAATCTCCACAAAAAATTGCTTTGAATTCTTCAAAAACTATTTTTTTTTTGCATTTTGGGTTTCTTGGAATGAAAGACAAGTTCGATTTTGCATAAGGGAATGCAAATTGGGTTTTTGGGAGAGAATGACAAGTTTTATTTTCCACATTTTCACTTACTAGCCAAAATCGGGTTTTTTGGAGCAAACTGCAAGTTTTATTTTTCACTTTTTCACTTACTAGCCAAAATCGGGTTTTTTGGAGCAAATGACAAGTTTAAAATTGCCAAAAAAGCACTTGCAAGGCAAAACCGGGTTTTTTGGAGAGGAATACAAGTTTTAATTACTTGTATAAGGGAAATAAAATCCCTACAACAAGTTAGAAATACTTGCACATATGTAATGGGGATTTAAAATCCCTATTACATGCAAAAACCATTAAAGTAGGGGTTTTTTGACCAAACTGCAAGTTTACTTGTAATTGGGCGAAAAAATCTCTATTTTAACTTGACAAGACCAAAAAACAATAAAAAAGACAAAAACAAGAAAGGGAAATTTAAAACAAATTGCAAGTAACATCTTTTAATAAAGATGCACATGTAATAAGCTAAAAATTCCCCTACAACAACCAAAACAATGAATATCATTAAAACTTACAGTTTGAAGAAAATTGTCCACCTGCAATCGGGGTTTTAAAACCCGAAATTAAAGGAAAGACATAGCAAACGAACCTAGAATTTGACGAAATTTGAAACGTAGTTCGAGGATAGACTGAGGATTAAGCCAGTCCAAGGATTTGTCAAAATTCTGCCTTGGGAAGCGTGCCATAGAGTAAATTTTTTCATTTTTTCACAAAAATTTCATGTAGTGGTCATAAGAGTTATGAGTGTAGGAAAAGTGTGCAGATGTCCTACAAGAATGCTTTGTATACATCTTTCAATACTAATGTAAAATGTTATAAGTGTCAAAATTTTGGTCACATAGCAAGGCATTGTAAGTTGAGAACTGGTGAACAAAAGAAAACTGTACCGGATCAGAAGATAGAGACTAAACCGGAACACAAGATGACAGAAGAGGAGAAGAAATAAGAGAAACATGTTTGGATAGAGAAGGAGAAGAACAAGACAATGTCAAGCTTGATTTTGCAGACTACTCTACATGTTGAAAGGAAGAATTTATGGGTAGTTGATAGTGGCTGCTCAAATAATATGACCGGAGACAAGAAAAAGTTTATCAAGCTTGATGATTGGAATGGTGGTTCTGTTTGTTTTGGTGACAACTCCTCCATCAAGATTAAAGGCCGTGGTACATTGAATATTGATGGCAAGCTTAAGGTTCATGATGTGTACTACGTGGAAGGACTGAAGCATAATCTGCTGAGTGTAAGTCAGATGTGTGACAAAGGGTACAAGTTCACATTTGACACTACCGGTTGTCAGATAAGAAAGCAAAGTACCGGTCAAGTTGTGGTAGAAGGAAAGAGAACAAATGGTAATGTCTACAATCTGAGGGAATGCTATGAGTCCCAATGTATGATGGGACAGGTTGATGAAAGCTGGTTGTGGTACCGAAGATTAGGCCATGTGAACTTTGACAATTTGGTGAAGGTAAGCAAGAACCGGTGTGTAAGAAACATTTCACAAATAACTAAACCAGCAAGTACTTTTTGTGATGAATGCATCAGAGGCAAGCAAATCAGAGTGAGTTGCAAAACAAAAGAGTATAATACCTCAAGACCTCTGGAGTTAGTACATACGGATTTGTGTGGACCATCAAGAACAAGGGCCCTGACTGGTGAGAGATACTTCATACTATTCATTGATGACTACTCAAGGATGACTTGGGTGACATTTTTGCATGAAAAATCACAGGCATTTGAAAGATTCAAGATTTTTATGATGGTTGAAAATGACAGTGGACACCGGTTAAAGTGTTTAAGATCAAACCGGGGTGGAGAATATTCTTCAAGTGAGTTTATTGACTATTGTGAGAAACATGGAATCCAGAGACTGTATCCAGCAACAAGAACACCACAACAAAATGGTGTGGCAGAAAGGAAGAATAGGACAGTAAAGGAAATGGCTAGAACAGTGTTAAATGAGGCTAGCATACCGGATACATACTGGAAGGAAGCAATTCATACTGCTGTCTATACATTAAACCGGGTACAACCAAGAGTAAATAGTAGAATCACTCCCTATGAGTTATGGTACAACCGGAAATCATCACTCAAACATTTTAGAGTGTTTGGAAGTAAGTGCTTCATCAAGAGAGATGCGGATGGATTAGGAAGTTTTGATTCCAGAAGTGATGAAGGAATCTTCTTGGGTTACTCAACCAAGAGCAAAGCCTACAAATGCTACAACAAGAATTTGAGAAAAATGGTTGACAGTATAAATGTGAGAATAGATGAAGACCTACATAAGAAAGAATTTGCACCGACACCCTATATCGATGTTTCAGACAATGAGCATGAAGTTCAATCTGAAAATGGACCAGTAGAGGAAGCACCAAGCAGGAAATCCATTCGGTATGTGCAGAAGAATCATCCGGAAGAACAAATCATAGGAGATAAAAATGGTGGTGTGCAAACTAGAAGAAGACTAGCCTAGAATGATGAGCAGGTAAATTTTTGCCTCATGACAGAACTTGAACCCAAAATGTTTGATGAAGCTAGCAAAAGTGAGAAATTGGTAGATGCCATGGATGAAGAGTTGACACAAATTGAGAAGAATCAAACATGGGAACTTGTTCCTATACCGACAGATAAGAATGTCATAGGTACCAAGTGGGTCTACCGGAATAAGATGAATGAAGAAGGCAAGATAATCCGACATAAAGCAAGGTTAGTTTGCAAAGGGTATGCTCAAGTGGAAGGTATTGACTTTGAAGAAACCTTTGCACCGTTTGCTAGGTTAGAGGCAATAAGAATGTTTTTAGCTTTCTCTACATATAAAGGTTACAAAGTCTATCAAATGGACGTCAAATTTGCCTTTTTGAATGGTAACCTTGAAGAAGAGGTATATATGGAACAACCGTAGGGTTATCTTTTACATGATGATGAGAGTTTTGTATGCCGGTTGAAGAAAGCCTTGTATGGTTTGAAGCAGGCTGCTAGAGCATGGTATTCCCGGTTGGATAAATACTTGAAGGAGCAAGGATTCCACAAAGGAAATGCAGACAGTAACTTGTATGTCAAGGTAAATGGAGATCACATGATTATAGTGGTTGTATATGTGGATGATATTATCTTTGGTGGAGACAAAGACATCATGTGCAAAGAATTTGCAGATCAGATGAAGACAAAATTTGAGATGTCTATGTTGGGTGAGTTGTCCTATTTTCTTGGTTTGCAGATCTCACAGTAGGAGAAAGGACTTTTCATCTCCCAAACCAAGTATGTAAAAGACATGCTGAAGAAATTTCAAATGGAGGACAACAAACCGGTAAGTACTCCCATGGTTACCGGTTGTAAGTTGAGCAAACTAGATGAGTCACTGGAAGTTGAGCAAACACTGTATAGGTCTATGATTGGTAGTCTGTTATATTTAACAACATCTAGACCAAATATTGTACAAGTTGTTTGCATGGTAGCAAGATTCCAAGCTGCTCCTAAGCAGTCTCACCTAAATGCAGTCAGAAGAATCTTTAGGTATCTGCAAGGAACTATCAGCTATGGCCGGTGGTATCCAAAGAAAGGAGACTTCTCTTTGCAAGCTTATACTGATGCAGATTGGGCAGGAAGTATTGATGACCGGAAAAGTACAAGTGGAGGTGCTTTCTATTTAGGAGACCGGTTAGTATCATGGCACAACAAGAAGCAAGACTCAGTGTCATTATCCACTGTTGAGGCCGAATATATAGCTGCTGCTACATGTTGCTCACAAGTGCTATGGATGAAGCAGACATTGAAGGACATACAGGTGGAGATACTAGATCCTATTCCAATTCGGTGTGATAACTCAAGTGCAATCAACATCTCCAAGAATCCAGTCATGCACTCAAGAACAAAACACATTGCAATCAAGTATCACTTTTTGAGGGAGGAGGTAGCAGACAAAGGGGTCATAGTTGAATATGTTCCAACTGGTGACCAGATTGCTGACATATTTACCAAGCCACTTCCTTTAGGTCCATTTGAGTACTTGAGACAAAAGATGGGAGTTGTCCCACCATCCAGCAACACTTAAATGCGTAGGAGGATGTATGATTCAGGGGGAGTCAATCTTTGTTACTCTCTGATGACTCTTGAATCATGAAGCATGGACACAGGGGGAGATTGTGTCCTAACCGGGTGTAGCCAAGAGAGAGATTATTGGTGTCAGACTAAGGTTCCCTTTGCCATTGCTGTCAAAGGGGGAGAGAAACTGGAACAGATAATGTTGACATCAATGCCAAAGGGGGAGATTGTTGGCATTGAGTTGTCATTGATGTCAATTGGTATTGCAAGGTACCGGTAGAGGTATATCAACCCGGTATGAAGAAGATTGATTAGGCATAAGGAAGATTGACATGAAGGCTTGTCAACCGGTATGGTGGAAGACAAGTAGGTATTGAGACTACCAGTGACATCATTGGTAAGAGGTGATATGAAGTTGTGTGTTGGCATGACAAGTTGTAACCGATATAAAGGCTGGTTGTTTGCTTGTGATAATGTTCGTGATAAAGAGGCACAGTGACAAAGAGATCACAAACCACTAGAGGTGAAGTTGTGCTACCGGTGTAGTGTACACTACTTATTAGCAGTAGGAGAAGGTCTCACCGGTAAGGGCTTGTGCCGGTATGAGTTTTGATCAAGTTTAAACCGACCTTGTGTCAGTGAGCTGAGTGTATGTCGATGTGATGCCACATGGAGCTGAGGTGGTGAGCATGCAGAGGTCGGTGAAGTTTCCATCGACATGGTTGTTGGAGCTGTTAGTCGACATTAAATGAAACAACCACAAATCATGGGTCGATAATAAATTAATGCAGGTCGAGGAAGAATGAATGACAGAGAAAGATCAGGGATTTGTTGGCGCCTAGATCGAAGCAAGGAAATGGGATTGCAAGAGGACCTCAAGAAGGAAACAACTAGGTCATAAATGAGTCCACAAATTTGAAGGCTGGAAATCATGGTCAGGTTTGCTATTTTTGGTAAACATATTTTGGACTGATGGAAAACGCGTGATGGCTTATTCCTCCAATGCAGGTGTGCAATCCAAGGTGGATCGGATCAAATTGGATGCAAATTTGGTCGGAAGAAGGAAACCCTAGCCACCCTCTATTTGAATTAGTTTTTGGTGGGAAAGCTTCAATTTAAATATGGCGACCTAAGACAGATAGAGTTGCTGCTGCTAAAGGGTAAAGAAGAGAGTGAAATTGCTATCTGAGAGTTGAAGAGAAAAACACTTGAAGTGTTTGTGAGTGAAGATTGTACCAGTAAGGAGAAGCAAAGTAACCTGGTGTAAGGAACAAACCGATACAGTGGACATAGAATGCAGAGGTGACAAACTGAAAGAAGCAATACCTGATAGAGAGTGACCAAGTGCGATTTGATTTCAGAAAAACAGAGGGAGAGAAGATAATGGAGAGTTAGAACCAATAGGAAGGCTAAGTTGCAGTGTGTGTTGAGTTGATATAAATCGATAGGATAGAAACCAACAATGCAAAGCTTTGAAAGGTTGCAAAACTTCATTTGCAGCAAGGATCCAAATTGTTTATCTGAGTTTTTCATATTGTTGAGTGCAGGGGTTGTAGCTCCTTTAGGTTGTAGCCTATAAATTGTGTAGGGGTTGGTGCTCCTTTGAGTTGATGCTCATAAATCAGGGGTTGGTGCCCTAAAATTTGTAATCAGATCTTTTTATTGTGAGGCTGGATTGGAGTAGAAGATCTCCAGCAACTATTCTCACTGAGGTTTTTCCCACATTGGGTTTTCCTCGTACATTTGGTGTTATGTGTTGCATCTTCATGTGTGTGATGTATTAATCCTTTAGTGATTTCTCTTACACACACTATTTGCATTGCTTTGGTAACCGGTTTGCATCTTGTGTATCTCATATTGAACCAGTATAGCTCTGATTAAGTAAAAACTGTTCAAATCACTGATTCACCCCCCTCTTAGTGATCCATTGTGTGCAACACAAACCCCCAATGAGTTCCCTAACCCTAACTCATTAGCCTACAAGATCTCGTTGAATATGCTAATGGTCAACAAACTGTTAGTGCTTAGGAAGGGGGCATGACATCTCCCCAAAGCTTTTGGTGATCCAATGCAACCTCTTCATGCACTTAAATAGTTGTTAGGGGGTTCTTCCACTTCATTGAAAGGCTTTAGAATCATTGAACTATTTGTTTCATCTCCTCATGTGTTGAGTTGGGACTGTAGATACATAAAAATTTTCATTAACTCCGAATTAACTTCAATCTTTCTAGTCAGTAAGTGGATCCAAATTAAATAATATTCTTATTATCCTATTCTCCATATTATTCATTATATTAATATCCATATTTATTCCATTTTTTCTATTAATTCATTAATCTATTAAATAAATATCACATTATATTATTATTCCATTTTGTTCATATTATTCCTAAACTTTCTTGCATACCCAATCCATTTATCTTGTTTCACCCCCACCTATTACACTCACCTAATGAATATGGGATAAACACTTACACCTCCAAACCAATATTTTATCCCACATTCATCCTACAACCTGGATCCGCCCATGGACATGCCTATAAATGCATTTGCCCCTCTCACATTGATCTCTCTCGCTTCTTACAATCTGAAGGTCATAATGCTGTTTTGTTTTGCGTACTTGAGAAATCCTAGTTATCTTTCGATCACTTTCTTCTGTTCTTCATAGCTTCTGGTGCTTAGTGCTAGAAATCTGAGAGGATAAATATCAATTGCTGGATCTTGAAGATAGGAAGGCAATGGAGTTAAATTTCTTAATGAATGCTTGTGTGTTAGATTAGTACATTTGCATGCTCTATTTTTGTTGCAGGTTCTCTGTTGTTGGATGTTGGAAATGTCTGGATGTTACTCTATAAGGTCACAGGCAAATGTCTGTTTCCTCCATCTGCAGGAACAAGTCCAGCTTTTCATCAAACTATGTTTCGAAACCACTCCTTTAGGCAATTGGTGGTTTCAAAACCATCACTTGTAACTGGTAGGTTTGTACTTCTGGTTCCTCTAGGGTGTTTTAGAGCCTAAAACTTAAGTAATGATTCCCTCTACTGATTCTCCAAAAATCTGTAAAAAATTAGACTGTGAATCAGCGCAGTTGAAAAAAATGCTTTTTTTGTGCACAAGTTAGTATTGATTGATTATATTATATTATGAAACGTAGAGCATGCTTTATTGAAACCTGTCACCGTTTCTTTTGATAACTAGTTGAATTGGAGGAATTTAGTAGGAATTGAATTAATATATTGTCAACATAGCTTTTTGTAGACAAATGCATAAAGGCTTTCAGTAAACAAGCTTATCAAATACAGATGCAAACCCGGTAGTAATGCTAGCTTGGGGGGAAGCGTATTGAATTGTATGATGCTCATAGTTTCCATGTATATATTGTATATTAATAAATACTCGTTGGTAGTTATGATTAAAGAAAATTAATATAAGTAGATATTAGTGTAACAAATTTCTGTTTGAGAGAATTATTCACAGATGTGTTCAATTCTTTTGAATGCCAATAAGATAATATGTATTTTCATTTGCTTTCCAAGTTTTATTGTAAGGGATGCTACCAAAAGATATTAGCCATAAAGATTTGTTAAACATAATAGTTAAAATGATAGAAAACTTCATTATGGGAATATATATCTTCGTCTCCTCATTCATTTACTTGTGTACCCTAACATGATTGTTGTTGTTGTCACTGTCCCTGTTTAGGTAGCCCCCGTCTCTTGATAGCCATGCCTATTAGTAATTGCCATGTTTAGGTTTACCCTAGTTAAACCATTTTGAATGTGGAGCAACTAGTATGTGTTGTCAATAGAATGGATGTGAATTTTTGACTTTTGTGTATTGTAGGGGATGTGCTTATCTAGTTTTTTGGTATATAAATTTTCCATGTATATATCTATGCTTATAACATGTGGCCTCATTTAATACAGGGCAAAATGAGTTGTTTGATGATCAATGACCTTGATGCAGGTGTAGGAAGATTTGGTATGAGTCTTTTGAAACACTTTATATACATTTAATATTCTTAAGACACTTCTTGATCTAATGTGTTACTGCTGCTTATATATTCATGTATAACAGGTATACAAGAACATGCTATTAATTTAAATTAGTGTTAATTGCATTTCAACATTAGAAAGCAAGGACACTTTTGAACTCTGAAAATATCACGTCTTCTTTTGAATTGTGTAGATCTCAATTTTTATAATTCAGACCAGTTGATATCACATATATGATTCTAGGGATAGAAATTCTATACATTTTAATGTGGCCATTTATGTAAACAGAAACATTAGTGCATTCTAGATGGATGTTGTTTTAGTTTAAATAGCATTGTAGATCAAGAAAGTGAGTTTACATTTTCCTTGTCTTATTATTCGTATCTCATTGCTTACACATATTCTGTGTGTTTAACTACAGAGAACACACAAGTGACAGTTAATAATCAAATAGTCATTGGAACATTAATGAATCTAGCAGATAATCCTACAAGGGTGAGTATTGGACAAGATTGGAGAGAATCAGATATTACCAATCGTGTGCCCATAATTGTTACTGGAAATGACTTTTCAACATTGTATGCCCCTCTCATTCGTGATGGCCGCATGGAGAAATTTTACTGGTATGTGCCAATGCTTTTTCTTTTGTTTTTCAATATTAATATTGGTATGTTTTTAGCTTAAGTGCTAATCTATTGTGACCCTGTGTACAATGAAATGTTAGTCTCACTATTCCTTACCCATGAAATTTAAAATAAGAAAGTTAACATAATATCTATATTGTGTATTCAAATCACTACTATTATGTAATGACCACCCCTATTTTCATTTTGAAAGAGACTTGCAAACTACTATGTGATATCAATTAAATTGCTTAATAATCAACATGGCATTTTATCAAACACTTGACAAACATACAACAATATATGCAAAACCCGAAACTTCTTATTTGTTGTTAAATACTGATTTGCAATATAAATGTGCACACTCAACTGCCTTATGGGCTGCGACAATTATTCAGGTTTGTATTCAACAATTACAATGCTTAGTTATGAAAATATGATAGAAAAAACCTAGAATTGAATGTTGTAGTGGTCTGTAGATGTAATGGTAGCCTTCCAAACTTCTAATCAGCAGGAAAAACAAGTAAGCTTCATACCAACATTGTTCATGCACCATAGCAGCACTATTCATGGCACTGTAGCTTTTTTACTAGTCACGTGGCACTGTAGCAAAACACTATTCACGCGGTACTGTAGCAAAAACACTATTCATGCGGTACTGTAGCAAAAACACTATTCACGCGGTATTGTAGCAAAATCACTATCTTCGAATCTGCACTTTCAAACCCCTGTAAAAACTTCATGCGAGAGCACCAGATGAAGCCCAATGTGTTTCCTGAATGAAAACATCATTAATCCTCCTGACTGTGTCTTTCAACAGCGAAGAGAATGCTAGCAAAGAGGGATTCCATCCTCCAAGCCCAATAATCAGATCTCTACGAAATCCAACAGCATAACATTAATCTCATCCAAGCATATCCCAAAAGAGAGCTCTCAACCTCAATTTATATCTTCTTCCTGGATGCAAACACTTCATTTCCTAAATGTGGGATAATACATTTTAGAATAAAATATTATTTCCCACAATGTACACATTAAAGGGAACTTTTAATATTTTAAACATTACTTTATATTCCCAACCTTATAATATAATGATAAAGTTAAATATTTAATTTAACTTTACACTTTATCGTTAAATATTAAAACATTGTTGATAATCCCTTTAAATCATTGTCGCCTTCAAATATTTTTTACTGATAATTATGCCAACCAGGGAAACACTAAAAATTTCAAGTCACTGCTTGGAGACTAACTTACTATAAATAGTAAGTGTCTAGAAACCCTGTCAGAGCAGCACCGATTGACCTGAAACTGAAAACACCTAAGCCAAAACACCTCAGGATCCCACCAATGTCCTTGTTAGTCTTCGGGACCGTGTCAGAATAGGTTAACGACACCCCATATCATGTTGTGCTAAAAAGGGGACATTACATATTAGGAAAGCAATATGACCACTTGATATCTCCAATGGAGATACTCTCGTGATGCCTAACCTAGTTATAACGATCTCTATCTCATTTTATTTGAAAAACCTCTCATGTAGGTTCCAACTCTTTACTATGGTTTTGTGAGGAAAAGATAATTATTTTCAATGCTCAGGGCCTCTTATGTTAAGGGTAAGGATTTCTAGCTTTCTTTCCTTGATGGTAGAGCTCTCTAGTTTTCTTTCCTTGATGGTGGAGCTCTTCCTTGCCAAGACATTCAACTAAGAACCCTCAAAGACATTCGTTAAGGACATCTTATTACATCACCATCAACGAAAAATTGCTTGCAAAGAGATTCCCTCTGAAGTCTATATTATAACTTTTGGCCCCTTACCATAAAAACAATCAAACAATTATGGTTTTAAAAACTACCATGTGCAATGGGCCAAAAATCAGATCTCAAATGCTTTGAGGGCTTTTGATGTTACTGTTGTTATACTCGTTTGAGTTTGTCTTTTGCCTTCGCTGCCAACGAACAAAGCATAGTCAGTTTGGGATCTCGCAGGAGGAGAAACTAGTCATGGCTTTCTTCCTATATAATGTTTTGCAATGGGTGTATTCTCTTTGCAAGCAGAAGTGAATTATTATGCTATTTTTACATCCCCCTTGTGAACCAAACTTATGTTGGTAGCATCAAATGGGTAGTGGCTGCGAGGGAAAGCTGACTTACCATGCAAGATAATGAATTTCGTACTATAGACATTGATGGTAAATTCTGGAAATCCAGAAAATTCAGATAGGTTCAACATCAGCATTAATTATGAGTGCCAGCTCACAGACTTTTTTAAAAATAAATTACTGTTTTTCTTGATTTACATGAAGTTGTAATTAGATGTTGAAGAATTTAACCAATAACATTCAAGATAAATGGTATTTTTGTTGTATATATATCAGGAGATCTTTTTGTATACTAAACTTTAGTAAACAAATAAAGAATATAATTTGATTGATCTATTAAGTTCAAATAACTCATTGAATGGACTGTACTTTATGCATGATCAGAAATCACTTGTATGAATCAATAGAACTGCAATTGATGCATGACATGATGCAACCTTGGATATTGCTTTATATTTAAGCCAAGTAACCAGGTTCCTTACCTGGACTCCCTGGGTCCTGGTCCTGGGCCGGTTCTTCCTGGGTCCGGACAAGGTCCTGCCCAAGCTCTGTGGGTTCATCCCTGCTGAACCCAGAAGAACCGAGGCAGAATTTTGCCCCTTTTTGCAGAAACCATCAAGAATTTGGTGGAAAAAAGTGTTTTTTTTTACCTTTTAAATTGTTTTTAAATCCAAAAAGGCATATTTGACCCCCCCAATCCTAATTTTATGACTTAAAATACTCTTTAGGAATTATAGGATAAAATCTTGAGAGAGTATAAGGGTAATAAATACAAGGAAACAGAGTACCCAAATTATTGGAGTCTCTGTTTATATGTAAGTTTCTTCTTCAATGATGTGTTTTCTAATTTTCTGTAGCATCAGACCTGGTCGATTTCATAATGGTAGGTACATGAATTTCAAATTATGATTTGTGTGTTTGTAGCAATTGCTCTAATACAAAAATATGGGCCAATGAGTGCTTTGAGAACAACTTAGATGCTGTTCAAGAATTTTTGCTCATCGCTCCACAGTTTCATAAAATCTTGCATGGATATAATAGTGTAATATTAGTTTAAAATTTTTAGTCCACTAACAGATTTATGGATCACCTGTGCAAAAGATTTAGAGAGTGTGATATGGACTTTCTGAAGTTAATTGATATTTCATCTAAACTTACACTTTGGCCTAGTTTTATAGGTACGTTACTGGTGGTGGCTATAACTGTTTAGACAATTTTTGTACCCTTTTTTTAACTTCCATAAAAGAGAATTATATTATATGAGAATGGGAGTGAAACCCTCAATATTAATTCACTGAATGAATATTGAGGGTTTCACACCCACTCTCATATAATTTAATGTTATTTGACTATTAGTATAGTGGTGTATTTTGAAATTAACTACTGCTGCATATATGTATATATTTTTAATTTTTATATGTTTTGGTACTAACGAACTCAAAACCCTAAAAAATAATTTGCTGAACCTGCGAACCTAAATCTCGAATCCGAACCCGAGCCTGAACCGGAACTGGCAACTTAGTATTTAAGTAATCTTTGTGAAAGTTTCATTCTAAGTACAAAATCACAAACTACCACTATTAAACAAAATGTATTTGTTCTAATATCAAAACATATAGAAAATCACAATTTAGTATCAATTCAGGGAAAAACAAATTGCATGGAAATTTTCTCCATTCAGATGTGATTTTTTGAATTCAAATTTTCAGAACTCTTAGCATGGGAGGAGCTATACTATAAGGAAATTTTCATTTGTATCTTTCTCTTTCATTTTCATTTAATAAAATTCAATTTTTTTTCTCCTAGAATAAGTGACTTGTTTAATTTAAGATGAGCTTTGGTAATTTTTAAAACAAAACAACTTATTCAAATTCTTTACAAATGCAGGCAGCCAACACGTGAAGATCTCATAAATATAGTTTATCGAATGTACCAAAATGATGGCATATTGAAAGATGAAGTTATGAGAATAGTTGATACTTTTCCAAATCAAGGTACCTTTGAGCACAATGATTTATATGGTTTATTTTATTTTATTTTCTTGACTATTGGATGTTGAATTCAAAATTTGAATCCATATTATTGTTATTTTTAAACTCCTTTGCCACTCTAAAGAATGAAAATAAAAAAGTGTTTTAAACAAATATAACAGATTATATTCCTTTTCAATAGGGAAACCCATACTTTAAGACTCAGAGTCAGCAAAAATTTGGCAGCCCTAAAATTTGAAATGAACTTGGGACTTGGCAAAAAATTTTAACATTTAAAAACACATTATTTTGTAAAATAATCTTCAAAAATATGCACAAAACTGTTAATGCATGGTAGCTTATGCAAGATAAGATCTTCCTAACCTTCCTTGTTCTGTTATTTATCTACATGCTTCATGTCTGATTTATATTGCATATGATTATCAGATTGTACAAACATTGGCATTAATATGCTATCGGGGTGTTAACCCAATAGCATATTAAATGCTATAAGTTATCGGGTTAAAATCGCTGATACATACTTGCTATCTGGTGCAGAAACATTGGCACCGATTCACATCTGTTATCGGGCTTAATTACATCAAGCATATTTGTTATCGGGTTTAATGAATACACCGTTTCATTTGGCATTAACATTGGTTAAATGCACCGGTTGGATTATATTCATCGTGCACTTTGAATATCGGTGTTTTTATGAACCGATTCATTATATTGACCAGTCATTATATTATGATATGCTATCGGGGTTTTTGAACCGATAATCAGCATTGTGTTAATGGTATAATTGTAAAGGCACCGATCAATGGGTGCATTGATCGGTCATGCCTAAAAGGCATGACCGGTCAATACACCAATTGACCGGTTGCCTAAATGATATATATGCCAATTGAATTCATTTGGAGAAGACATAGAAAATATTAAATGATCTCTCTCCTTCAGACCTGCAGATAAAATCAGAATTATTAGACATTGACATAATTCCTCATATCCATATATAGCATTCATAGTTCATAACTTGTTCTTAAATTAAAATTGATATAACTTTACATGGTATCAGAGCCAAGGTAATCGAACCTAAGGCTATTCAATTTTGATAAAAATTTAAGGACTAAGTTACAAACTACATCACATTTCCATAGTGGCCAACGCTATCAGATTCAAAGATAGACTCGGAGGTAGCGAAGATTTTTCAGCTTGGAAGTTTAGAATCAAAATGATTTTAAGAGAAAACAAAGTTGATTCATATGTCCAAACTGAAAGTGCACAACCAGAAGATGAAACCGAGAAATCCACATGGATCGAGGGAAATGATAAGGCTATTAAAATAATAGTGGATGGAGTAAGAAATAATATAATGCCCATCATTAGAAAGCAGGAGACGGCTTATAAAATGTTCAAGGCACTTGAAAAGATATTTGAGATATCAAATGCAAGTCGTACTCTAGCACTAAAACGAGAAATAAATCATATCACCATGAACAAAGGGGAGACTATCAACGCCTACTTCATGCGGATATCAGTTCTAAAAGATGAACTTGCAACTCTGGACTACGAGATCCGAGGCAAAGAACTAACACTCATTGCTTTAGATGGGTTGCCTAGTGGATGGAGCACATTCGTCCAAGGCATCAGTGCAAGGTCCAAATATCCTAAGTTTGAAAGACTAAGAGATGACTATCTACAAGAAGAATCCCGATTGAACAAGGTAGGAATAAAACAGAAGAATATAGATGAAGACTTGCAAGTCCTAAATACAAACATCAATAAGAAGTACAAAAAGAAACAATTCAGGAAAAGAAAAGCTAAACAAGGCAAGAACATTTCTAAGAAAGACCTATCACATGTACAATGTTATAGGTGTGACAAATTCGGACACTATGTTGCAAACTGTCCGGAGAAAGGGAAGCAAGCCACATTTGCAAAAGTGAGGAAATCTAGAAAAGAAAATGACTCCGAGAACTATGTCCTCTACTCAGCACTTACAAGCCATACTTCAAACAAATCTAACTCATGGGTGATCGACAGTGGTTCATCCAGACACATCACCGGCTTTAGAGAAATACTAGACTCCATGATAGAGAAAGATGATGAAGAAGTAACCATCGGAGACGATTCTTCACATCCAGTCAGAGGAATTGGACCTGCACCATCAAACTGAAGACAGGCATGTCACTACGACTTGAAGAAGTAATATATGTTCCAGGCATCAAAAGAAATCTAATCTCCATATCAGCACTAGAAGATCAAGGATACAGAGTGACCTTCATGGAAAACAAGGTGTTGGCTTGGCCAAAGAGATCCTCCATCAAAGACGCTAAGGTCATTGGTCGAAGACAAGGCTATTTATATGAGCTATGTACAGAGCCCAATCTAGCATTGATCCATGAAGCAACTAATGCAAATGAAGTATGGCACAGGAGATTAGGCCATCTGAATTATAGAGCTTTGTCAACCATGGGAAACCTTGTCACAGGTCTACCTAAGTTGAAGCAATATCATTCAGAGGCATGCAAAGGGTGTGCCTTAGGTAAAAATACCAAAAATGCATTTCAGAATAGTACTAGGAAAACTAGTAAAGTTTTGGAGTTAATTCATTCTGATGTATGTGGACCTATGTCCGTACCCTCGCTAGGGGGATTTTTGTACTATGTAATTTTTGTTGATGACTACTCTAGGAAGACGTGGATCTACTTTTTGAAATGTAAAGAATCAGAAGAGATCCTAAGTAGGTTCAAAGAGTTTAAAACACTAACAGAAAATCTCTCTGAAAACAAAATTAAAATCTTAAGAACTGACAATGGGGGGGAATACACATCAGGACTATTTAAAGACTTTTGCAGAAATTCTGGGATTAAGAGGGAGTTGACAATACCTTATAATCCACAACAAAATGGAGTAGCTGTAAGAACCCAACTTGGCTCTCCTCTGCTGACTGTTTCTTTTGAATGCAGTAGATTTGAATTTGTTTTGGTTTTTGAATGTTTATAGATTTTTTTTGTGTTTTTTTGGTAATAATGAGCAATGAAACAATACTGGAATAAACTCCTATGCTTAAAATAATACTGAAACAATAATATTACTGCTGGAATTAATTTACGAGACTATCAAGGGAATGTTTGTTTTGTTTTATGGCCAATATGCCTGGAAAACAAATTCATTACAATGTAAGATAAAAACTTGATTTTTGCTGTCCCAGTAGTTGAAAAAAATCTGCAAACTGCAAATTTTAATTTTTTTGAAAAAATTACTGTTCACGCGGTACTGTAGCAATCCGTACGGCGGCACTGTTCACGCGGCACTGTAGCAGTCCGTACGGCGGTACTGTAGCAATCCGTACCGTACTTGTTAATCACCAAAAATTCTTCAATAAATCTGCAATAATTTCTCGTGAATTTATTCTTCAATCTTGTGCAATTAGATGCAAATAAGACCTCTGAATGAAGTCTTCCTGGAACCAAATATCACTGAATATTTCATCAGCTCAGATGGTGAACATTGAAGCAACTACGTCCTCCAATGGTGGTTGAAAACCCTAGTCTCTAGAGCAAAACCCTTTCAATTCACAATGTCAAAATAAAATAGCCATTCTCTTCTTTCCAAACTCAACGCTATTTATCCTTTTTGCAAGTCGTACCCTAATCCTCTTAATTACAATTTTGCTTGTAATTTCATTTAATTTCACTTTGGGTGTCAAAAATGATTTTAATCATTAAATGGGCATTTAATTTTAATATTTCAATAGTCTGGCTCAGATAATTTAATTAAAAACATGGCCCCGTCTAATGATGAGTTGACCCTCAAGTTAAGTGATTATAATATAAAGTCACTTTATTACTTTATTATTAAATCACTTAATAATAAATGCTAAGTCATTCAAACTTGTCTAACTCCACGAATATTTTGAATTTAGCTATGCCGTCTAAAACTGGAGCTCACTAGTTGACCACCCATATGACCATGATGTCTGCTAAAAATAGCTGGGGTCCATCTCCAACTGCTAAAAATAGCCTGGCCAAGCCAAACTCAAAGCAAAACTCATCATAAACAAACTTTGGCAACCCAGAAGTGTACTCTGCTCTGTCCCCCGGAAGATCTCCATGCCAAGGTGACCCTCTATCCAATCCTACTAGCCTACGAGGGTCTCTGATAGGCTAATCACAAGCTAGAGTGATGTCTCTAGCTAGAAGGGGACATCACAGTAGCTGAAAGGAAAAATAGGACCATAGTAGAAGCTGCCAAAGCCATGATACTAGATCAAAATCTAAACTTGAACCTTTGGGCAGAAGCAACTAACACTGCTGTGTACATACAAAATAGATGTCCTCATTCACACCTTGAAGATAAAACTCCTGAGGAAGTCTTTACCAAGACAAAACCAGATATAAGCCATCTTAAGATATTTGGGTGTCTGGTCTATATTCATGTACCTAAAGAGAAAAGACTAAAACTAGAACCCTCTAGAAAAAGGGGAATACTTGTAGGATACAGTGAAACTTCTAAAGCCTACAGAATCTATGTACAAGGGCAAAGAAATATTGAACTCAGTAGGGATGTAATCTTCGAAGAAGATTTAGCCTTCAAAAGGGCCCAAAATACAATAGAACCTGAAATTCATAATCCTACTCCTAACCTAGAAGAAGAACCTACTCCTGAGCTTCAGAGGGAGTATCTTGAGGAAACTATAAGTGAAACACAAGACCCACCTATAGATAATCGCAAGAAAAGACCACTATGGGCCACCAAAACTATAGCAGAAGCTCAGAAGTTCGCTGCTCCTTCAGGAACCTTCAGGGAAAGCAAAAGGCCTAATAAATTCATCAACTATGTTGCACTTATGAATGATCTCTCTAAAGCTGAACCTAACAATGTTTCAGATGCACTCAAACATCAAGTATGGATAGATGCCATGACTGAAGAATATCAGTCCATTATGAAGAATGATGTCTGGGAGATTGTTCCTAGGCCAACCAAGAAGTCTGTCGTGTCTTCTAAATGGTTGTTTAAAATCAAGCATGCTGCAGATGGCAGTATTGAAAAACACAAGGCCAGATTTGTAGCTAGAGGGTTCTCACAGAAGGAAGGAATAGATTACGAAGAAACATTTGCACCTGTTGCCAGGTACACATCAGTAAGAGCTGTCCTAGCCATTGCAGCAGCAAAGGGGTGGAAGGTACATCAGATGGATGTTAAGACAACATTCCTAAATGGCGAGATCGTGGAAGAAGTCTACTTAGAGCAACTTGAAGGGTTTGAAATTCATGATGCAAAGTCTCATGTGTGTAGACTCAAGAAAGCTCTTTATGGGCTCAAACAAGCTCCCAGAGTTTGGTATGAAAGAATTGACACCTATCTTTCAAAGCTGGGTTTCTCTAAGAATGATGCAGATCCTAATCTCTACCTCAAAAGAAATAAAGGTGATATGTTAATATTAATTTTATATGTTGATGACTTATTAATTACAGGAGATGATCACCTAATAGATCAATGCAAGAAAGATCTATCCATAGAATTTGATATGAAAGACTTGGGGCTTCTTCATTACTTCCTAGGATTGGAAGTATGGCAGAATTCTGATAATATTGTACTGAACCAAGGGAAGTACACCTTGGACATATTGACAAGATTTGGAATGCTAAACTACAGACCCATGACCTCTCCTATGGAAACCAACTTCCACAAACTTAAAGAAGCAGCAGCAAAATCAAGACCTACTGACCCCACTCAATACAGGTAGATGATTGGGTCCCTGATGTATCTAGTAAATACAAGGCCAGATATCTGCTATGCTGTTAATGCCTTAAGTCAGTTCATGTGTGAACCTAAGGAGATACACCTGGTTGTAGTAAAGCATATAATGAGATATCTACAAGGTACCCTAAAGCTTGGTCTTAAATATGAAAAGGTTGACATAGATCTACATGGATTTACAGATTCAGATTGGGCTGGCAGTGTGACTGACAGAAAGAGCACTTCAGGGTGCTGCTTCAGTTTAGGATCAGCCATGATATCCTGGATCAGCAGAAAACAATCTTCAGTAGCTCAGAGTTCCACAGAGGCTGAATATATTGCAGCTTCAATGGCTGCCCGAGAAGCAGTATGGCTAAAGAAATTGCTCGTGGAATTATTTGGAGAACCTATGAAACCTACAGTCATTCAGTGTGATAATCAAAGTTGTATAAAACTCTCTGTAAATCCAGTATTTCATGACAGGTCCAAACATATTGAGATTCCATATCACTATGTACGAGATATGGTTGACAGGAATGTGATAAAGTTAGAATATGTGTGTACAGGAGATCAGACTGTAGATATTCTGACCAAACCACTTTCCAGAGTGAAAGTTGATCACTTCAGAAAGGGTTTAGGTATGATAGAAAGGTAATCTGCTTTGTAATCTATGCTTACATATATTTAAGATGTTTAAGGTGTAAACTTCTTTGTCATGTTTGGACTATCTCTTGGCTTCTTGCCACCTGTGTTCATATCTAAGAGGTGATGATCTCTCAGATACTGAACACTTGTATGTAGACATCATAAGGTGACGATCTTATGATAGTCAAACCAGTAATCATGTTGGATCACTGGTAAGTCATGGATGTGCCATGACTATGTTGTGATACAACATTTGTACAAATGTTATTGCATTATCACAACTTGGATATGATGAGAAACTAACCTTTCTCATAGACTTATCCTTAAGTATTGCATGTTAGGCAATACTGATATCATGTGTTAGGTGATATCTTGATGAATCTTACAGATCACATGTTTTGGTGATTTCTCACATGATCAGGTGATGATTCTCTTACTTTTATCACATGTTAAAATAATACTTTATGTCACATGCTCAGGTGATGTTCTTCTATTTTGTATCATATGTCTTGATGGTACTTCTCATGTATAAATGATTTTTGCTGATTGACATTATCTTAGTTATAAAAAGGAAATGTGATGCAGGTTGCCTTATCTATCTTCCAAAGCTAAGAGGGAGTGTTAATGCATGGTAGCTTATGCAAGATAAGATCTTCCTAACCTTCCTTGTTCTGTTATTTATCTACATGCTTCATGTCTGATTTATATTGCATATGATTATCAGATTGTACAAACATTGGCATTAATATGCTATCGGGGTGTTAACCCAATAGCATATTAAATGCTATAAGTTATCGGGTTAAAATCGCCGATACATACTTGCTATCTGGTGCAGAAACATTGGCACCAATTCACATCTATTATCGGGCTTAATTACATCAAGCATATTTGTTATCGGGTTTAATGAATACACCGTTTCATTTGGCATTAACATTGGTTAAATGCACCAGTTGGATTATATTCATCGTGCACTTTGAATATCGGTTTTTTTATGAACCGATTCATTATATTGACCAGTCATTATATTATGATATGCTATCGGGGGTTTTTGAACCGATAATCAGCATTGTGTTAATGGTATAATTGTAAAGGCACCGATCAATGGGTGCATTGATCGGTCATGCCTAAAAGGCATGACCGGTCAATACACCAATTGACCGGTTGCCTAAATGATATATATGCCAATTGAATTCATTTGGAGAAGACATAGAAAATATTAAATGATCTCTCTCCTTCAGACCTGCAGATAAAATCAGACTTATTAGACATTGACATAATTCCTCATATCCATATATAGCATTCATAGTTCATAACTTGTTCTTAAATTAAAATTGATATAACTTTACAAAAACTTGATTAAGAGAATAAAAAGTGAATTAGCACACATCATAGTGTCATATGTCATATGATATATTGATATATAAAAATTAAAAGTCCATATTCATAATCTAACAATTTTTTCTCTTGGACCATCATGATTCTAAGGTTTGAGCTTTTCTCACCAATTCACAATTTTTTGGTGAGTTGCTTGAGAGTTTTGGGCAATGTCAACCATTACTTGGTGGTGAGTAACTCACCATACTTTGTTAGTGTATGAGTGGTTGTGCACAAAAAGGTTACTCCCCTTGTCTTTTTATCTTGCATACAAGGGAGTCTTGTAATTTAATGTTGAATATTGCACTTGCATTGGGTGACTATATTTTGACAAATCTGGGTGATGGATTTCCAGTGCTAATGTAGTGTTATGCTAGGTGTGAGCTTATTTCACAACAGAGTTGACTTTAGGTACTCAACCTGAAGGCATGAGGATCATTTCTGCTAAAGCAACTCGGGAAGATTCACATGGTTAGGGTCTGGTTTCAGATTGAAATTAACCATCCTTGTTGTTAGTTGATATCGGCAAATTTAACGATGTGAAGAACCTGAGATTGGTCGCCCCTCGTTCTTAAAACTGCTGGGTTGAAGATCTTCCTGAGACTTGCATTTGATGGTAAGAGGAGACATGAGCCAATGTGGGGGAGGTGTATGGACCCTGACAAATAGCTAGTGGCCTTGGCGTGCAGGTTTGGAAGATCCTCAAGGGCTGTCATTCCAGTTAGCATTAAACTTGAACGTTTAAGAAAGAACTCTTCTCATATATATAGTTTCAAGTGAATGAAGTATTGATATTCTTGTTTATATGAAGCATTTTCAATATGCTATGAAACTAGTGCAAATTTGAAGTAAACAGCAGAAACATTTCATTTTCCTAAAACATACAAATCTGAAACATATTTTTCTGCAACAAGAAAACCTTAAATTCTCAGCAGTATGGAAAATGTTTGACAATATGTTGATAAGGGAAATAGCAAAAATTTGGTGAAAATCTGTGTGCTTTGGCCTATGCGTGTTTTGAAAAGCCTAATTTAGTTGACCCTCCCTACAACAAATGCTAAAATTTATAAGTGCTAGTGTGTTTAATGGGTCCCCTATTAATTATTTTTATACATGAGGAAAATTGTCATTAGTGTGGTGACTACTCTTGAAGAGACTTATTCACATGGGTCAAATCAACAAAAAATTAAAAGCAAACTGAAAATGCTTGTGAAAGCTTTCAATCTCCTGACATAAAACACAATTCATTTCCATATGGTTTTCATTTTCTCATCTTCAATAAATTTAATATATTGTGTTTTATTTAGAGTATCTTAAAAACAAAGTTTGTTGAATTTGGTTATTTCATCAGATTTATATGGATTTTTTTGGTTTTTGCAAATGAATTACACTGTTTGATGAGGTCATTTTCTTGCAGCACTTGACTTCTATGGTGCTTTAAGATCCCGCACATATGATCGAATTGTTCTAAAGGTATTTTTCTTTACCATTTTTTTGGAAATTTCTCTTTCAGAAGCTGTTGGAAATCACAATATGAACATTGCAACCAAATAATGGATTTACATCCAATATTTATTTCTTGAGATAGCATGATATATAGACAAATGATATACTTTATATCCAATTTTTTTAATCTATCAAGATTGATTGAGTGTTAGTATGGAGGTGTGTAGGTTTGAGTGCAAAAGTCTCTTCAAGAGTAGGCACCACACTAATGACAATTTTCCTCATGTATAAAAATAATGAATAGGGTACCCATTAAACACACTAGCACTTATAACTTTTAGCATTTGTTGTAGGGAGGGTCAACTAAATTAGGCTTTTCAAAACACGCATAGGCCAAAGCACACAGATTTTCACCAAATTTTTGCTATTTCCCTTATCAACATATTGTCAAACATTGTCTGATCATCTGTTAATCCAGGATATTTGGCCTATGTTCATAAATCATTTGCATGTAAACCTACACACTAATGACATATGCACTCAAACCTACACACCTCCACACTAATGACAATTGCATGTAAACCTACACAAAAGGATCTTCTCATGTTATCACATATTTTCAGGTGCTGAGGATAAAGCTAAGATTTAAATTTTTGCTATTTCCCTTATCAACATATTGTCAAACATTGTCATTAGTGTGGAGGTGTGTAGGTTTGAGTGCAATTGTCATTAGTGTGTAGGCTTACATGCAAATGATTTATGAACATAGGCCAGATATCTTGGATTAAGAGATGATTAGAATTTAATGCAATGAATACCTTTAAATACAAGGAAATAACGACATACCATACAAATTTGTGTTAGTTGATCCTAGGCAAGAAGGGTATAGGTGGGAGATGTGTGCATGGATAAGGCAAATGTATAGGATTAAGTGCATATAAGTAATAGGAGCATGATAGGGGACGATATATAAAAGAATGTGATGTCCCCATCTATGACCTAATAATGATAGCAATTATGTGATCAAGGGTGGCAGCCTTGATAGCATCCTCAATTAGCTAATAACAATTTGTACATAATACTAATAGTTAGTTGTGTATTTATATCAATTGTAGCATAGAGACATTGTGGAAAATCATCTTATTCCATAAGACTTCATGATTTTCCTATCAAGCATCCAAATGAAGCATAGAGGATAAGATGTAGTAGAGACAAGAAATTTGATTTGCTATCCACTCATGTGCATAATCAAGGAATGAAGACTATAAGTGCATACAATATACTGGTGCATACTGAAGCAGTGATCATAATACTGATGTTACACAGGCACTCATGAAGATCTCTTATATAAATCCATATCGATCATGTTTGAAGACCATTTATTATCAAACATCTATTCTTTATTATCACTGTCATAAGATAACAGAAAAAGTATCATCATGGATCCGATTATGTATATTATCAAGAAGCATATCGCTGATAAGAAGTTGATAAGAAGTTGATAAACCATATTAAAGAGATTAAGGCATCACTAAACTGGTCCAATCTCCATCGAAGGAAGATTAAGACCACTGTAATAAGAAGGCAGAAAGAAGATCAATGCCCAGGAACCCAATCATTAGCAATGCAACCAAAATTAATAGCTATCGCTAGAGGGAGTTGAAATGTATAACCAACATATATCAATTAATGATAACTAACCAGTCCATTGGTTAGTTATCCAAATAATAGTCAATCGTCAAGTTTGATCTAACTAGTTGTTAGACAGTAAGAGGCACGATTTGTAAAGAGGAGAGGTGCGAACAAGGGAAAGGATATGTCTGTTCCAGGTCAAGAGTCTCAACCATTCAAAATTATAAGATATTTAATAATGAATGCATACTCTTTCCCAAAGGATCATCAAATATTGTCTTGTTTTCTTATTTGTATCCTAATCAGATCTGCTCATTCGAGCTTTCTTTGCCTCTGGTATAAGGGGTTGCATACATCAAAGGATTACATCAGAAATAGCACCAAGAATATTGCATTTTTTCCGAGTATAAATCTGAGACAGCATGCATCATCCATCACTATAGGTGAGTAGATAAGTTTATCAGCATAAGACTATTGCCAAATCAGACACAGCTTTCAGAGCATTGTTGCTATCATTAAGGGAGAGGTTTGTAGCATATATTTCACAGTGACACATCAGAAAGAGCAGAAAGCTCTCTGTACTTCTGCAGATTGGACATCTCAACTTGCAAATTTCTTCAAGATAGATCAGAGACAGCAGCATCCAATCAAACCATAGTTGCAGATCAGAGTTCATCCTTGCACACTTACTGTCAATCATATCAGAGACAGCAGTGATACTCTATCCATCCTTAACATAGATTGCATTGCACTAAGTCCAGATATATATAAATCAAGATCATCTTGCATATATCTTAGTATTGAATCAGAAATAGCAGTGATATTGGTTTTTATATCATCATATCACAAGCGGTAATCATTGTGAATCAAATCATTCTTGCATCGAATAATATTGATTATCATTATTTATAAGCATCATTAGAGAATTTATAGAAAGAAGTCTCTTGCAATTGATTTGCAAGTTCATTGCTCTTTAATTTCCTAAGGAATAACATAAGAGGACTTCACAAAGAATGGCATGGATAAGAATGTGGCAAGGGCTAAGTACATAGGGATAATTGTGGGTAGGATACGACGAGGAACTTTAGTTCGCAGAAAATAAAATGGGAAATGGCATGGGTATACAAATTGCACTATGATATATAAAATCTCTCTTGATACATGCACATATTGACAAATGGTTCAATCCTATGTGAATTTGGGCTCATTCCCCAAGCCTTTATCAATTCCCATACAAACATAACCTTGTATATTTAGGCCCACCTTATCCCTACATCTACATGCTCCAATGCATTCATCATATCCACACATTCAACACACTTATCCATACACATACTTATGAGTGTTTTAATTTTTTTTCGCAAGACAACACAAAATGTAATAGTGTGTGAGGTAAAACCTTTCTTCAAATTATAAGAGGAACCTCCATGAGATCCAACTAAACCTAAAACTACATTAAATCAACCCTAGACTAAAACTATAGACATAATATATTGATATGCACACATGATATTGATTAAGTGCATACATTTTTTCCTTGCAATGAAATTGTCAAATATTGAACAGAAAGAAACTATCCAACACAAACAAACACTTCGTCTTCCTACTAGCTAAAACAAAGACTAGTACTTAATTACAAATATGATTTGAAGGAATACATTTGAACATGCAATTCCAAGAATTGAAAGGCTGTGTTGCATGCAAAACTACAACTTTGTAATGTCCCCATCTCCATAGTGTCCACTCGGAGATACAAGTAGCCTATTCCATCATTTTGGAAGGCTATTTTGGAGGCGTCAGGAATGGTCAGCTGGACTAATTGATATTGTGGCCATGTAGAAATAAAAGATTATAGTATTATTTTGATGAGCTTTATAAAATAATATTATAAAAGTCACTTTGAAAAAATAAAGGGAAATTGCACAAAGTGACTTAAGAAAAAGAAAAGGCAAAGTGAATTATGACCGCTTTTGGAGAGGAGCAATTTTTTTAAAAATCATAGAAAGTGATTTTGGGGTCCAGGGTTGTGCAAGGAGGTATTATAAAAGTTATTCTATCACCTCCTATTATGTTGACTTGTGATACTTGAAATTCCTCCATTATCCGCTAGTCTTGACAGGTTCAGCCATTTCTGAGGATGGAAACCCTTGGAAATCGGTGGATTAGACGGAAGCCCAACTCCACTTTGAGAGGTGGATTCATCATTGGGATTATTGCAGGTTTATGGTGATTATGGAGCTTCAAATAGCTAGGATTTGAAAGGAGATTATTATATCAACTAGGGTTTGAAGTTTTTATTGCAGGTTGAAGACAAAACAATTCAAATCTGGAGTTTATAATGGCATTATTTCATCAATGGATATATTGCTAGGGTTTGGAGGAGAAGTGTCTTGCCTGGGAAAGCATTTTGGGGTTATTAGCATCATTCTCTTGTCTGCAGATTTATATTTCATACCTCTGAAATTTCATATCAGAATTAAAGCTAGAAGGGTTTGGTGGTGAATTTATGGGTTGTATTGGCAAATCTTCTAACTGGGGTTTCATTACTCTATTCTCCAGACTTAGCTGCTTTAATTGGAGGAGAGTAGGGTTTGATATTGGCTGCCATATCCTCAGAGTTAATCAGATTTATCTCAGACTTACCTGCAGACATTTCCTTCAGCAATACATGCACTATTTGATGTCATATTGGGTCTACACAAGGAGATAAGCAATTGGGTATGTAAAGAACCCAAATCTTAAGTTTGTTTTGCCTACTATAGGCACATGTTGTGAAAATTACCAGTCTGATATGGTTTGAATCAGACCAGATAAAAGTGTAATCAGACCCAGTTCATTGTTGAATAAAGTGCAAATCGATTGTGGCAAGTTTGTTATTGGTTCATGCAAATATTATTTGTAGTTTCTATTTTTTTCTATATGTTTTGGCATCATTAAATCAGAAATCAAGCGCAAACAAACTCAGAAAACAAAACTCAGACATTTGCATACAAAGTGTTTGAGAAAATGTCAAACCTACATAACTGAAAAATTAAGGGCAGAATAAGCAGGGGTTCTTACAAACTTAGAAAAATATCATTAACACAAAGCTTGAGTTAATCTTATCTACTTTTGATACAATTCTTGAAACTACAAATATAGTAAAACATGTTAGGAATTGCATGCAGAAAATATCAATTATATGTAGATAAATATCAATACAGGAATGAAAAACACAGAAATAATAACAGCGAAGAGACAATATTTAACGTGGTTCAACCAATCTCAGGCTACATCCACCAAATAGAGAGTCCAATATTATTATCCAGAAAATCAAAACCGATTACAACCAGCAATCCCTTGCAACTCAATACCACTGCAAAAATGCTATAAAATTCTCTACCGAAAACCCCTAACCCTTAGCCTTTTTATTAAGACTTATGTCGGTTACAAAATTAGGGTTACAACATGTCAACCAATAGAAAAATAACACCCGACGCCTTTATAAAATAATAAAAGTCTTTTTGGCCTCGCGGGGCGCTGCCCCTCGACCTCGCCCTGTATCACGACAGGGAACGCACAAGGGGCGCTGCCCCCAAACCCCCATCAAAAAATATTGGGGGGAAACCGCGTCGATAGAAGGAGGGAAAATTTAACCTCCAAGTCTAATTAGGCTCCATATAACAACAAAACAAACATGAAGATACATGCTAAATGCTATTTCAATAGCATAATCGTAGCATACACTACGATTCATAAATAATATTTTGTACCCAAAACACTTATTTATAGATAAAAATTAATTGCTTTTAGGGATTTCAGGATAATAATTAAATATCCCAAAACAATGTTTTAAAGACATCTCCATAAGCTGGAAAAAAGCAAAAATAATGAAAGTTAAAGCAAATCTTTCCTAAGAAAAATTCTAAAATACAACCTTACTAAGAAGTCTAGAAGTATGCCCTCATCCATCATCCATAATAGAACATGACAGGATATGACAATTGCCTGGCTAACTGCTGATAAAAGTAGCAAATTACACAAATGGCCTCTGTTATTTGGAAGCAAAACTTCATTGTGAAACTGGTGAATCCTTTGATGAGTACTAGGACTCTAGCATGATGATTTGCCAAATGATTGGTCACTTGAGTCCTTAAAAACCATCAATAATGCTATTGCATATTCTGACTTTTAAATCTGATTGGACGACTTGTTTTGGACGAGAATACCACTGATTTGCTCTTGTGAAATAATAGGACATTGGCCTCTAGAGCTATCCTTGCACAACCAAGACCTGGTGATCCTAAACCATGGGGAGACTCTCTTTCTCTCATTTGAATAGAGGAGGTATCTTGTGATATCTTCTAATGTTGACCTGTGTCATTTTGCAACCAACCAATGACTTCATTTGGGCTCCTACATAAATCTATATACGAGATTGGTTGGAAAGAAAATGTTTGGTTTACTATGGCTTAGGTAAACAAAACTAACAAGTTTCTTGTATAAAGTGGCATCTACTTTCTTGGAAATACAAATCTTTAGTAAGTGTGGCAATGAATTGAAATGGAGTTGAGGAACGTTTGCAATCAATCATGTTCAACTTTTCTAAGGGATCCAATGTATATTTTGACTATGAAACAAATAATTTATAATGAAGTCTACAATCTTGCAAACCAAAAAAATAGTTCAACTCACCCAAGTCACATATATCAAATGCATTCTGTAGATCTAATTTCAAAGTATTAATGAGCTTTATATTAGGATCAATAATGAACAAATCATCCACATAAACCATGAAAAGACTAATCTCACCTTGGACTTTTTTTGTCTAGAGATTGGCATGTGATTTGCATTTTTGAAACCCATGAAGCTGAAAATATGTGTCAATATTCTCATCTAAGATGCCTATTAAAGATCACATAGTGACTCTTTCAACCTATAGATGATCCACGAAACTAGATGGGTGATCCATATAAATCTGTTCATACACTTCAAAGACGTTCTTTACATCCATCTTGTATGTCAACCAAAACTAGCCGCCAAAGATAAACCAATTCTAACAGTACTCATTTTAATGACAAGTGCAAATGTTTTATCATAATCAATACCTTCCGTTTGATTAAAACCTTTAGCAATTGATCTAGCTTTAAATTTGATTTAAATTGATTCTATGTCACCATTTGATTTAAATTTTCTTTTGTAAATTCATTTGGAGCTAGTAATATTTCACCCTTTTGGAAGGGGCAAAACCTCCGCATATTCCACTTTCGTGGCCTATTTCCATTCTTCTTTACCTTTATCTTTTTCATCAGAAATTTCATAAGTTCGAATCTTCTTTGACATAATTGCATTCCCCTATTGTCTTTCTCCATGTTCATAGAGTTCTTGAAATCTCCTTTCTTTTTGTGTAGAAGAATTATTGTCATTGTCATCACTATGCTCTTTATCTAGAAAAGTAGGATCATGATCTCATAACACACTAGCTTGCACAACATCATCATCATCATCAAAATGAGAATCCATGAGGTGAGTTAAATGTATCAAAGGGAGAAAATATAGCCAAACAATTTAAACAATCTTCTTGAAAGACACCTTAACACTTCAGCAAAAGAAGCCATGCTCTAATGCCATGAAAGAGATTTAAAGTAATGTTAATATTTTTAGTAGTGTTCCAGCTAAATAATTTATAACTTAAACTATCACAAGCACAACATAACATAGGAAAATGAAGCACTGCACAATTAAAAATTAGAGCACACTTTATAAAAATGATTTACATTAAAAATAAATAAAAATAAAAACTCCACTTACAAATTCATACAAGAATCGAACTCTAACTTCTAGCTGCTGTTTGATTATTTTCTTGTCCTCAATGGTCAGTTCAAACCTCTTTTTATAGCTTCATATTAGATCTAGAAATATGCAGGTATAGAAGCTTCTAATATTTTAAGATTTCTAGTAGTCTTGACTGTTTAGTTTATTGTGAAATCTAGAATGTTCCTTTTTCTAGACTTGTATTAAGTACAGAACTGATAAAACTTTGGGCAACCTTTTTTTTTGGCCTGTAAATAATTTTTTTCTAGTGCCTCTCTAGTTGAATTCATATGTAACTTTTGAAATTTCCAAACCACGAAATTTTCTTAGCTAGTTTGTTTAATGTGTTAGTGGGTTGAAGACATTGGAGGTGCTGAGAAACTTGGGGAGAAACTTCTTAGAAGGCGAAAGGATGACGCACTTCCTCCTTTCATCCCCCCAAAGGTAATAAGACAATCTCGAATATTTTGGATGACAAAGAAATATCTTCTTTCATGGATGGAAAAAATTAAAATTAAAAAGGGTCACTCATAAATTCTTTCTTAGTTGTTACTTGTTTCATACCTGTCTGTTTCTGTGCATAATAGAAACTAATGGCAATTTTATATCAATGATTTAAGCTTGTTTGGAAGGGGAAATATTCAATTTTGGCAGTTTCAAATTAAGAAAAAAAAAGTTAATCCCACTATACTTCTTGTTAAATTCAGGGCGGTAGATATTATTTTGTGGTAGAATTTCTTAAGAATCAAAATAATGGTATTTGAATTCTCTTGCAAGTGTGTTATATCCCTGCAAACTCTAATGGCAATTATTTTTCCATTATCACCCAAACACATCTGTTAGGAATCATGTCAAACAGTTTGCAGTTCCTTGTGTAGGATGTTTGCTGGATTGTATTGCTTAATTGACATGGTTTAATTTGATACGTTCATGATTACATGTGCACATAAGAGTTTCATATCACCATGACCAGATTTCAACAATGAACGATATAATGTGTAGGCTAAGATTGCTGTCCAGACAGTCACCTTTTTTATAACAGCTCTGCTATTTAATACAGATAAATACAATTCCAATTCTGATCTCATGCTAGAGAAGATTTTGTTGGCAATATTGGCATTGATGTCAAAGTGAATAGTCGAGATCAAGAAGATTGTCATTAATGTCAAAGGCACATGGAAGATTGAAAAGGAATGACACATAGGTATTATATATGTTGTGCAATCTTGCACATGATTATACAAGGAAAGTTCTTGGAGTTAGTTTTGTAAAGGCAAAGCAATTGAGAATTAACATGAATATAAAGATAGTGCTGGAAATTAAAAAGACAAATATAGAAAGACAAAAATAGTAATAGACATAAGAGAATAAGACAAAATAGAATAAGATAAAAGAGAATAAGTCAAAATAGAATAAACAAGATTTTATAAGGCATCAATTAAGATAGAGAATGGATAATGAAAAGGTGGTGACTTTTATAAGGGTTATCTCTCTTACAAGAGATGCATCCTTTCACTAGGATATGAAGATATAAAAGATGTTTGTGAATTAAGGAGAAGGTGTGAGTGATGTGTAAAACATGTAATATAAAATACACAATAGTAGATCCATGGATAGTATGCAAATTTGAGAAAGAAAATATATGGAAATAATTCCATTAAGTTTGTGAAGAAGTGTGATGAGAATAAAATATATAAAAAGATCACAATAAATATTTGAAAATAAATAAAATGTTTAAAGGGTAGTGATTAGTTATCAAAGGTAAATGTAAAGAGGTTGGAAATAGGATTCACAAGTTTATGCATGCAAACAAGGAATAAAACCTAGTTCCAAGCATTACATTAAGGAGAAGGATGAATTCAATTGGCCCAATCTCAAATTGTAATGTCCCCACTTCTCTAGTTGCTATTCAAATGCATAGATTTCCCTGTCATCCATCTCCGTGGGCAAATTCACAATGTAAGGGGATGATTGGTTAGCCAAAGGGGACCAATACTTAGTCAGATTTTACTTTCGTGAGCCATTATAATAATACTTTATAATATTATGTTATAAAGTTACTTCTTCTAAATTTAGAAAAAGTCAATAAAAAGTAACTTATAAGTTGCTTTATCTTGGAATAAGTAACTTTATATTAAAAAGTTACATGGCACATTTCCCTAGGAGGCTTTAATAACTTAAAAGGTGGTTAATAACTCATGATGAAGACCCCCCTCAAGATTGCGCCACTTTAAGGGAGAGGGAGATTCCAAGGAATCTTTAAAAGATGCCACGAGAGAGTTCGATTTAGGGCTGAATAGATAAAGAGCTTGTATGTACCATTTGGGAACAATTGGAGATTATGATTTTTGAAGAATAATTGCATTTTGCAGGTCTGCAACGATTTTGTAGGGTCTGAAATTGTGTTTGAAGGCGAAAATCTTCAGACTTGTGTGAGAGGACGAAATCCCCCTCACCTTTGTGGCATCGATCTAGCATGGAATGTTCATATTCAGCCATAAGGGTAAAAATTTCAAGTTTGTGAGCAGCTACAGGAAAGTTATTGACTGAAAATCAGATCTGAGCAGGTTTTGGGGAGATATTTCAGAGCTTGTGGCAAATTGTGGTCTTCCGTTCTCTCCCTAGCCAAATCGTACCACTTGGAGCTTGCCTGGATTTTCAATAAAATAATTCAAGGGATTTTGCATCAGGGTTTTCATACGAATTTCATTGTCAACAGCAAATAAGAGGAACTCCATTGGTTATTTGGTGAATTTGGTTCATTCTGGAGCTATAGGAGCAAAACAGTAGGTAGAAGGCACACCAAATTGAGGTTTCTCCTGGGGAAAATTCAAAAAGTGCACTGGAATAAGGATTTCTTCATTACATTGTTTTTTCTAATTATCCAGTAGATGAATAAAGCTCTTGGGAGTCATTGGTTGCAGCTAGAGGTGTTTCATTCGGTCATTTCACTTGTTTAGGCCAATAAGACCCTCTCTATTCCCAGTGGTGTACTCTTGGTAGGCCATTGTTGGCTTAGATTGTTGAAGAAAATCATTTACATTCAATTTTTTATTGCTGATAAATAAAAATCAGAATCTGAGATTGGTTTCCAGTTATTAATTTTATGTGTTATCATTGTTATTCATTTTGCAATGTCAATTCTCTAAGCTTAAATCATAAAAAAACTCAAAAAATGTAATATCCCTGGCTGATTATGAGGAGAAATTCTTATTTCTAAGCTAGAGATATTTTGTCAAAACACTTGGCTCTATACTGTCATAAAGTTTCAGACTGAGTTTTTGGAGCATTAACCACCAAGAACAACTGAGATATGACTTGCAAACAACTTCTAAATAGCTATATAAACATCTAGGATGTATGTGCAACTAGTTTATAATGTAATTACACCAATTTTGGATGCAAATCATACATTTACAGCTGACTGTAATTTCATCAAACAGTTAGCATGTAACCAAAGGACAATGAGCAATTGATATGCAAACTTAGACTTCTTATTTATTCTTGAGACAATATGTTCATTACAATGCTCTAACATGTATCAAAAGTCCTAGCAACCAATCACCGAATACTCAAAAATTCTGAGTACACATGACAGCCATGGTGGTCTACGTACAACATGAAATTACAAGGAGAATGATGCCAAAAGGAACCTAATTATAATCGCCTTGCCTTGAGATTGAAGAAGCAATCAATATCCAAGCTTTGGAGCCCTGTAATATCTCAGTTATTTTTTTTGTGTTTTTAGGCCAATAATAATCATCCACAAGTAGATAATCTGTTAAGGTTACAAAGCATAAACTGAAAACTTGCTGAAATATGCAACCCTTCCACTTTCTGATCACCAAGTGCCCAATGTGGGAAGGTGAGAGTATACGGTGAATAGGGGATCGTTAGATTTCAAATCTGATGAAAGATGAAGTGGAATACAATACTGGGTGGCAAGCCAGCCCCTTTCGCTTATCCAACGGGAATGCAAGAAACTTGGCGGTGAACTAGCCAAGAGAAACACACAAAGGCACAAATCACTCGACCGCAATATTTCAGCGGGAGGACTGAAATTACAAACAAACTCAACTCAACCATTTATGCAGCAGGAGGACAATTACAATCAATCATCACTCGACCATTTATGCAGCGGGAGGACTGAATTACAATTCAATTGAAATAGGCAGCAAGCCAGCCTCTTCCACTTTTCAGCGGGATGAGAGTTACAAGCCAAAATTGGTTAGTAGTACTACTACTTAACCTTACAATAATCAAGATAGTGAGAGAAGAAGAGTAATGCTGAACATCCAAATAATAAGCATGAAATTTCTGCGAACATCAAAATCTGCAGGCTAGAAATGCAAAACCAGCAGCCTATGGATTCACTAAAACGCTCATAACTCTCTCATTACTCACCCAATTCACCCAAAATCAGTTCTAAACTAAAGCTACACCAACCACAATGAAAACAAACCCAAAGGAAGCTATCAAAACACCCATATTTATTTTGCACGCTTTCCAATGCACTCACTAAACCCAACGCCTAACTTGGGAAGTTCGATTTTCATTATAAAATTCCACACTCAACATAATATGCTAAAAAATTACAAGATGCATCGCCAGTGGTAGGAAAGATGGATGAGCCGGTACCCAGAATGATAGAATCGCCTGGCCAAGAGGTATGAGCAAAATACAATTTCAGTAGTTCCATGACCAGCAACCAGAAAACACTCCACAATCTGCAACTCACTCACCAACAGCACCGGAAATACATGGACACAGCTAGGTACTATCTTGCAAGTACGAAACTGAGACTTAGCTAGGAAGCCACACTTCGAAGCTCAGATTTTCAATCGCCAATTCAGCAGCATAACAATGCAAATTCATATGATACCCAAAAAAGGGAGCCCAAGACTCTTATTTATAACCTCCAACACCACCAAATCCAAATGCAAATGCTCACAAATGTGCCCAAATCCACTTTTTCCATTTGCATTTCATTTACCAATTGGACCCAAGGATGGCGTCCAAGCTATAAGCCAAAATTCACGCAAGTAAGCATAAAATTAAGATTTTGACTTAGCAAAATATTTATGGTGAATGAAATAATATCTCCCAATACAAAATGGCGCCCCTTTCTAGACATAATAAATCACCTAGCACTTAGGAGACATTATGCGCAAATTTCATAGTCATTAATCAGTAGCAAAAATAATCAAATTAATTAAATATTAAACCTTAGGATAAGGAAGTGATATTTAATTATATCACTTATGACTCCAATACTGATTATTGCCAAAACCAGGATGATGCTGAGCCAGGAAGACCACTGAACTGCTGTAGGATCAGGACCCTGTCCATTGCCAAAAATAGAAATACGCCATACTGCCACTTACTAAAAATAGTAAGTCATGAACTATTGCTTTGAAAAGCATGATCTTCGCACCCAGTGACAGAGGATGGAGAGCTCAGTGGGACAGTATCACCAAAATGGCCAACCCCTGACTTACCAAAAATAGTAAGTTCTCGCTTCATCAATGCTTGACCCTCATTCTTCATTCCACCTAGCCTACGGGTCTCAGGAATAGGCTAATGGACCACTGGAAAGACATCAATGAGAAGGGGACATTACAAGCCCTCACAAATGCCAAATCAAATTATTCTACAGAATCACCCTTGCTGCACATGAAAGTCTGATAATAAATTCTTATCAACTTCTAAGTCCTCTTTCTCCTCCTAAAAATGATCGATGCCTCCTTCCAAATGTAGCGCTATGTTCAAGGGTGGAGTTCGATACTTCTAACCAACACAATAAGCCAAATCGAGGGTATGGGAAGAGATCCACGATTTGTCTCAAGTCTGAATTTGCACCAGAAACAACTAATATTAACCTTTAATAATCACGAGGATTGAATCGCCTCTTGTCCTCAATTGGAATCGTTGCACTTAGGAGACCAAAAAGTGATGTGCTGAATACATTACAAACCAACTACCATGTAGATGTTACAAAATTCAGTAAGCACAATATGGAAGACTAAAATTATCTCCCACTCTTAGCTGCAACCCTTTGAAGGATCTTTCACCACCTCAGTTATGCGAATCATAGGGAGGTATCATTCTCAATGATCAAGTCTGCAGAAACCCTAGGCTCCACAATACCAACTCAAGAGAAGATGTCAAATAACTGATGATGCACAATGAACCAACCCCCTCTATTTATCCTTTTCACCCCAACCAATTGGTTCCTTCTAGAAGATTCTTCTCTATCAAACTCATATTCTTTTATTACACTTTATTATTTTATTACACATTAATTAATTTAATTGCACTTTAGATATTAATAAAATAACATTATGCTATAAAGTGCAATTATAACATTAGACGTGTAATCCTCCTTATTTCACCAAAATCATGTAGAAATAAAAATGTGAAGCCATCAGTGTTTGCCAAATCAACCCCCTAATCAATTCCTTGGCCTACGAGGGTCAAGTAATAGGCCAACCTCGTGAATGTCCATGGGCTAAGGAGAAGGGGACATTACAGTCCGCCCTCCCTTAAATTGCTTGTCCTCAAGCAATCTCAAAGCTGGATGTTGCAAACTCTCCTCACTCTCCCAACTAGCATCCTCAACCAGCAAGTCCTTCCATTTGATCAAATATTCCCTGATGAGTCGTCTCCTCAATTGCTTCTCTCCAACATCCAATATAGCGTCAGGTACTGAAATCAACTTACCCTCATCATCCAAGGGTGGCAAAGTCGTGGAAGGAATCACATGATGTCCTAACGCCTTCTTGAGGCGTGAAACATGAAACGCATTATGCACCCTGTTGTTTGCTGGGTAACTCAAGCTTGTAAGCCACCTTGCCAATATGCCTGATAACCCTGTAGGGTCCATAATACCGTGGCTTAAGCTTCTCGGCACCACTGTTCTTGAGAGTGGATTGTCTATACGGCTGCAATATCAAATTCACCATGTCACCTACCTCAAATGAACGCTCAACTCTCTTCTGATCTGCATACTGCTTTTGTTGATTCTATGCCTTTTGGATATTTTCTCGAAGAGCCCTAATGATATCTTGATTCTCTTGCAACATGTCTCTAGCACTAGGCACTCTACTGTCACTCATCAACAAATCAAGAAAGCTAGGCACCTCATACCCATACAATGCCATGAAAGGTGTCATCTGAATTTAAAGGTGGTAAGTGGTATTGTAACAATACTCACAAAGATATATCCACTTGACCCATCCCTTCTGCTGCCCTGCAATTTAGTTCCTGAGATATCCCTCCACCCACTTATTAACTATCTCTATCTGTCCATCAATTTGTGGGTGGTAGCTAATACTCGGAGTGAGTTCGGTCCCACAAAGTCTGAAGAGCTCCTGCCAGAAATGGCTCATGAACC
Source organism: Cryptomeria japonica (assembly GCF_030272615.1). Taxonomy (NCBI): domain Eukaryota; kingdom Viridiplantae; phylum Streptophyta; class Pinopsida; order Cupressales; family Cupressaceae; genus Cryptomeria; species Cryptomeria japonica. Next base: position 231,885,894 of record NC_081407.1, read on the forward strand.
GGCTATCCCTATCACTCACAATACTCCATGGTAAACCATGCAATCTGAATATCTCACGAAAGAAAAGCTCTGCTACCTGCATAGTTGAATATGTAGTAGTGATCGGAAAGAAGTGGGCATACTTGGTCAATCGGTCAACTACCACATAAATGCAATCTCTACCTTGAGCTTTTGGTAACCCAGTGATAAAGTCCATGGAAATGCACTCCCACTTCATATCAGGAATCGGAAGTGGTTGAAGCAAGCCTGTAGGGTATGTGTGGTCTTGCTTATTTTGCTGGCAAACAGGATACTCTCTAACATATCGAAGAACATCCAATTTCACACCCTTCCAAGTGAACCTCTCCCGTATCTGTCTATATGTCTTGAAGTAGTCGGGATGACCTGCCATGGGTGTATCATGAAATGTCCTCATCACCATGTTCTTCACATTCGATCCTGGGGTCAAAAATATCCTCCCCTTGTAAATGATTAAATCATTCACAACGGAGTACCTATCATCATGTATTGACCCCTCTACTATACTTGAAGCCCAAGAGTCCTTGGCATATTCTGCCACAATCAAATGCCTCCAATCCTTTGAAACCCTTGCCATGGAGCTCAAATGTGGACAGCAAGATAGTGCATCGACAACTACATTCTGCGAACCTTTGACAAAAGAGATGTCAAAGTCACATGATTGCAGCTTGCTCACCCATTTCTGCTGCCTATCATTAAGATCCCGCTGTCCAAGGAAATGTCTCAAGCTATTATGGTCTGTTTTAACACTAAATTTGCTGCCCACCAAATATTGCCTGAATTTGGCCAAAGCATGCATGATGACCAGAATTTCCTTATCGTAGATAGTGTAGCTCCTCTCAGGACCTCTCAGCTTCTTGCTCTCAAATGCAATTGGATGTTTGTTCTGCATAAGGACTTCTCCAATCCCCTCACTTGAAGCATCGAAGCATCACACTGTAACTCAAAGGGTTTGGTGAAATTTGGCAATGCAAGTACTGGGCAAGTGGTCATAAATCATTTGAAAATCTCAAAGGATTCTTGCACCTCGGGAGTCCAAACAAAGGCTCCTTCCTTAGTCAAATCTGTGAGTGGAGCTGCATGTCGTGAGTAACCACTAACAAACTTGTGGTAGAAACCACCAAAAACCCTCTAAGATGCATAAGATTCACAGGTGTAGGCCACTCTACAATTGCCTTGACCTTGTTAGGATCCATATGCACTCCTTCAACACTGATGATGTGACCTAAATAAAGTAATTTTGTCATACCCAAGTCACACTTGGATTCCTTGGCATATAGAGACTCCTTGCCAAGAATACCCAAAACTGGATCAAGATGTGCAATGTGCTCCTCCCATGTCCTGCTCACCAAAATGTCGTCAAAGAAGACTAACACAAATTTCCGCAACTGTGAATGAAAAACCTTGTTCATCATGGACTGAAATGTAGTAGGTGCATTGGTTAGCCCAAACGGCATAACCACGAACTCAAAATGTCCACAATGACAACGAAAAGCCGTCTTCTCTATATCCTGCTCCCTGACTTGAATTTGATGATATCGTAACCTCAAGTCAATTTTAGAGAAATATTGCACACCATGTAGCTCATGAATCCTAGGGATAGGATACATATTCTTGATAGTCTTCTTATTCAACAACTTGTAGTCAATGCACATCTATAACGTACCATCCTTCTTTTTGACCAAAACCACAGATGAAGCAATTGGTGACTTACTAGGTCGGATATGTCCCATAGCTAGTAGCTCCTTAATGGTGTTTTCTATCTCATCCTTGAGCCGCTTAGGGTGCCTGTAGGGAGTGACTATCACGGGCTTAGCACCTTCCTCCAACTCAATGATGTGCTCCATCTCTCTATTTGGAGGTCTACCAGGTGGAATCTCGCTGAAGACCTTATCATGCTTGATCCCCAACTCTTGAATGTCAGGTGGATAGATAGGATTTTGCTGTCCCTCCTATGTTGGCTTCAAAACACAACCTGCTGCCCACTCAACCATGTCATGCCGCAAGAGATACTCCATCCTCCTAAGTGATATAGTCCTGCAACTAGTGTCCCTAAGTGCCTTCAACACGTGTTTTTTCATCCTTTTCAAATCTCATTTCCATCTCACAGAGGATGAGGGTGAATATTCCTATGTCATGTACCCATGTCATCCCTAAAACCATATCTGTGCCCCCCATGTTTACCACATAAAAATCAGCCTTGAATTCAAAATTATTCAAGTGCATGGGAAGGTTGGAAATCATCTTGTCACACTTGAGAGTGTAACCATCAACAACCTTTACTCAAATTCCCTCAAAATCCTCGGTGTGTATGCCACGTCTCTCTGCAAGTCTAGCATCGATAAAATTGTGTTGCACCTGTGTCAAGTAGAGTGATGATTTTTTGACCAGCAAGGACTCCTCTCATCTTCAAAGAACCCTCACGTTGAATGCTAGTGAGATGAGCCTCCTTAAGCTTCACTTCAGTCTCAACTTCCCCTTCGTGTTCTGACATTTTTGACTCTAAATCTTCATTTTTTGATTGCTGGTCAGAATCCGAGCCTTCATAAAAAACCCACATAGTTCTATTTGCTTTCCCTTTAGGCCTTAAAGGACAATCATGATTAGCATCATAAGGCCCCTTGCAATAAAAACACAATTTCTTTTTCCTTAAGTCATTTAGTGTCTCACGGTCTAGTGGAAAAGTTGACTTACTCTTTGCCTTATCTTCCTACTTGGGAAATTTCTTGTTGTCACGGTAGGAAGATGATCCTTTGGATATAAACTTGCTGGTAGGTGCTGCAAATTCCATGCCACGTGCTTTCTTCATAGCTTCCTATAGAGATGGGGGATCAAAGGCTTTCAACCAGCCCTTCAGTGGTTCCATTAGCCTCTCAATAAATAAAAGTACCAATCTTCTTTCGCTAATATTAGGAACCATGATTGATAATTGTTGAAAATCAGCAACATATGCTTCAAGGGATCCATGTTGCTTAAGTTGTGCTAGGTCACGGAAGCTTACCTCGGGGTCTTTAACATCAAATCTTTCAGTTAGCTTTTCAGTAAATTCATCATAAGTGGTAATTAGGTTGTGACCAAGAGTGATCAATCCGTGGTACCACCACTCATGAGTAGCCCCCTCCAAATTTAATGTGGCAAATCTTATAGCATTCTCTTCAAGCATAGGTCTTAATGATAGATAATTATCAAGCTTTTGTACCCAAGACCTAGTTGTACATTTGTTACTTCCATCAAAATATGGCATAGTGATCTTACCAAGTGTTTGCTGATAATCGTTTCTTGGCGGGACGTAATGGTCATTTCTTCCTCCTCTCCTATTCCTTTGATTCATGAATTGATCAAAGCTCCATCGATCCTTCAAATCAGCAGATAATGCATTGTACGCTTGGTAAGCTTGCCTTGCTTCATCTCCAAAAGTAGTGGCTGCAACAACTGGTGGTTGTTCTTCCCTTGGTGTGAACGTAGGGAAAAGTGGTCTAGAGGCTGATCCTCTAGCAGTAGCTCTGTGGACAGACCTTTCCTCCTCAGTATTCCTGATATATTCATTGTTTCCACTATGTTCAACTTCATGTCGTTGAGGGAAGTTATTGTTATTAGACTGTTGTTCCATTTTTCCCAACAATCGTGACGTCATGTCAAGCATGGTGTCAAATTTCCTCTCAATCCGTGCATCCTTGTCGTCTTCTGCCATAGTCTAAACTGTTTTACCAGTGTCTCTTTCCCTTTGTGCTGTTGACAATGTATCCACTTCAGGTACCTGTGGATTTTGATACTGTCATCTTCGTTGTTCCCTATTATAATACCCGACTTCTCTTGCACTCATCCAACAAAAATCTGATCACAGGATGGCAGGATGAAATCTCTGATACCACTGTAATATCCCTGGCTGATTATGAGGAGAAATTCTGATTTCTAAGCTAGAGATATTTTGTCAAACACTTGGTTCTATACTGTCATAAAGTTGCAGACTGAGTTTTTGGAGCATTAACCACCAAGAACAACTGAGATATGACTTGCAAACAACTTATAAATAGCTATATAAACATCTAGGATGAATGTGCAATTAGTTTATAATGTAATTACACCAATTTTGGATGCAAATCATACATTTATAGCTGACTGTAATTTCATCAAACAGTTAGCATGTAACCAAAGGACAATGAGCAATTGATATGCAAACTTAGACTTCTTATTTATTCTTGAGACAATATGTTCATTACAATGCTCTAACATGTATCAAAAGTCCTAGCAACCAATCACCGAATGCTCAGAAATTCTGAGTACACATGGCAGCCATGGTGGTCTGCATACAACATGAAATTACAAGGAGAATGATGCCAAAAGGAACCTGATTATAATCGCCTTGCCTTGAGATTGAAGAAGCAATCAATATCCAAGCTTTGGAGCCCTCACAAATGCCAAATTGAATTATTCTACAAAATCACCCCTGCTGCACATGAAGGTCTGATAATAAATTCTTATCAGCTTCTAAGTCCTCTCTCTCCTCCTAAAAATGATCAATGCCTCCTTCCAAATGTACCTTCAAGGGTGGAGTTCGATACTTCTAACCAACACAATAAGCTAAATTGAGGGTATGGGAAGAGATCCACGATTTGTCTCAAGTCTGAATTTGCACCAGCAACAGCTAATATTAACCTTTAATAATCACGAGGATTGAATCGCCTCTTGTCCTCAATTGGAATCGTTGCACTTAGGAGACCAAAAAGTGATGTGCTGAATACGCAACAAACCAACTACCATGGAGATGTCACAAAATTCAGTAAGCACAATATGGAAGACTGAAATTATCTCCCACTCTCAGCTGCAACCCTTCAGAGGATCTTTCACCACCTCAATTATGCGAATCATAAGGAGGTATTGTTCCCAATGATCAAGTCTGCAAAAACCCTAGGCTCCACAATACCAACTAAAGAGAAGATGTCAAATAACCAATGGTGCGCAATGATCCAACCCCTTCTATTTATCCTTTTCACTCCAACCGATTGGTTCCTTCTAGAAGATTCGTCTCTAACAAACTCATATTCTTTTATTACACTTCATTATTTTATTACACATTAATTAATTTAATTGCATTTTAGATATTAATAAAATAACATTATGTTATAAAGTGCAATTATAACATCAGATGTGTAATCCTCCTTATTTCACCAAAATCATGTAGAAATAAAAATGTGAAGCCATCAGTGTCTGCCAAATTGACCCCCTAATCAACTCCTTGGCCTACAAGGGTCAAGTAATAGGCCAACCTTGTGAATGTCCACGTGCTAAGGAGAAGGGGACATTACAAAAAACGCATTTAAAACCCAAAATTCCAACCGTTGGTCAAAGAAATCAGACTCGGAAAATATATCAGATTGCTCCAATCAGCACTCGGCATCTTTCACAAATCTGATTGAAAAAGACTAAGCAATAGGTGAATTCAATTTTCCTTGATTGAGTTGTAAATGAGGTATGAAAATGATGTAAATTAAATTGGGTATGAAAATGATGTAAATTAAATGCAAGATCTACTGTTAAAGATGTAAAATTGACAGTTATCAGCATGCATAAGCGCTTTTAGATCAGAGATGCAGACATAATGTACTGATTTGGAAATAGGAAGTAGAGGAGAACCTGAGTGTGAAATATTGACTTGAAAATGCGGGACAATGGTGCTTGGCTGCCCCTGTCCAGGAGCTCGGATGCGGACAACAAGTGTATTTTTGGGATCAAGATGTTATTCTGAGTGTTTCCCTGAAATTTTGCTGAAAAAGTGTTGGACAATAGTGCTTGGGCGACCTTGTTCTCCATCTTCTGCCTCTACAAAAGTTGGTTCCTTGCACCTCTGTTTGTTCTTCTCAAATCTATATTTGTTGTCTCCTGAGTTTATCACTTGCACATTGTAAAGGGAAAATTGTTGTTTGTTTGATAGGGGTTTGCCTAAGTCAAACCTTGGGTTTGGAATTAACCCTATAATTGAATTGAAATTGAAATTGAAAGTGTTGTGCGTTATGCACACTTCGCCCCTTTGCTTCGCAGGGGACCCTCATGTTATGTGTCTGTTTGCCCCAATGGAAGAAAGAAACTCACGTATCCTTAGTTCGAATCTCGAATTTGGTCGTAAAACTTCAAAATCGGCATTGCTCGAATTGCAAGATTAAAACTCTCAAACCTGACCTCTGCAAATGCCTCCTGTTGACGTGTCTAAAATCGCTGAACTTACGACTTCATCCGGCCAACACAAAATAGAAATGCTAAGAATCCTATCCTCTGTTGAGATAAGGAAATCCCTAATGCTGTATTAATTTGATCGATGGGGATTACCTCAATGTTTTGGTTGTCAGGTCTTGACTGCAGGATAGCTTAGCGGTTTGATGTGTTTTGCTGGAAACACAAAGGGGACTTAAGGTTAGATAGAATCGGTTTCAAACGAGTTCCCTAAAGTTCAACAGTCCTATATCATCTGATTTTGCTTGGATTGATACTATCTCAGCTTGACTGTGCAGCTTCTTTTGATAAAAAAGGGGGAAAAAGGAAGGGAAAAAGAGATAGAGAATATCTAATTAATTTATCTAAGATAACATATTCAGGAAGACAAACAAAAACCTCAAAAAACCAGATTTAACATTATCAACTAATAAAGCACAATGTTGTAAAATCTAGTGCAATTTTCAAAGGGAGCTGAATTTTCATGCTACTAAACATAAATGCAGAACTTGACATCCATTCATTTGATGTTTAACAACCGAACTAAGCACATAAATGGGTTCAAACTAACCATGCAAAGGGAATGACAATCAACCAATCCTTAATGGTATGAACACCAAGGTTTCTATCAAATATTATCCTAAAAATACTATCTGAAAACAAAATTCATAACAAGAATATTAAATGGTGAAGAAGGAGACCATGCACTCACAAAGAAATAAGACAGCTTTAATTTCCATTAATTTTGCATGAATTTTGCTAGAGTTTCAGCAACAATCTTAGACTTCTTACAAAAATAAGGGAAAACTAACCCCTTTAAATAGAGTTTCAAAACTTAGATGAATGGCCAAGATTAAAACAAAACCATTGGCCCAGATTCATCAATACAACATAGTACCCATGCCCATAAATAGGAGGCAAAATATCAACAACCACCAAAGGAGAAATTACAACCACCCAAAAAGCAGCTCAAAAAGTGCACATGCACGGAGCTCAAGATTTGCAACTGTTTTGGTAGTTAGAAATGAACTTTATGGCCAAAAAGTGTTTTTTAAGATTTTAAAAGAATTTTGCACTTTATGAAAGCACTTTTTCTTTTTTTGCTGTAGACCCTTTCTCTAGAAATTCATCCTCAGAGTTCAAATATTCCTTCTAGAGGTCCCGACCTGCCACACGTTCTGCCCGAACATAGTCTTGAAATCTGATGCATAGCTGGAACAACACCATGAATTGAGGCATAGGAGGATGGCGGATTCTATATTGCATGCCCTCCAAATGACGATCTACATGCTTTAACCCATCCTTCCAATCAAACGGATGAGCTTCAAAACACAAAATGTCTGAATGCAATCCACTGGCAAACTCTAGGTCTTCCGTGGAGTAGGTGACATTATCCATTCTCAATCTATCCTCCCAGTCCGACTGCACCAGGTCATCGGACAAACTATTTTTCTAGCCCAGAACCATTGATCAGAGGATCCTTCCACCAAGGTCCCTCATGTCTTTCAAGATTTCCTCACATTCCGCCTGCTTTTTATTAAAGGTATCTTTTGTTTCATTCTTCATGGTGGCGTTTTCGTACCATTCTTTAAAGATGCCAATGTCATAGGGATCCAGGATAGCGGACAATGTGGGAATCTGCTCATGGGTCCAGAAAAGAGCCCTCATGAGGGGAAGAGTTGTACCAACCACCTCATGAACCCTGAGACATTCGCTCTTTACCTCGAACGATTTGACCAGAATGGTCTCTCAATGGTGGGCCATTTCCTTTACATCTTCAATTATTAGCTCTCTCTTTTCCTTAATGTCTCGAATCCATTCCTTGACAGCCTTGGTGGTATCTCGTACTCCTTCAAACTCTGTTGTAGTCCTTTGCGCCAATGCTGATGGGGGAACATGGGATTCAGGAGCGTGTTGCAATGGTTTTAGCAGGTGATCAATATACCCCTCAGCCTGCTTAGCACGAACTTGCTTGTCGAGTTGCCTGAACATATTTTGCACGGAGTCCTTGAACTCCTCCCTTTCTTGTTCTTTGGTGGCTCGCCCTTCGGGACGGTTGTAATGCTATAATCGGCCAACGCAATTTGATCTGCTGGCTTATCAACAGGCGAGGTAGCGATATGGATGGTGCGGTTCCTTTGCTCATCCTTGGTGATTCGGGAGTAGGTCTTAGGCTTTTTCTTCCCTTTGGACTTTGTTTCCCCTATGCGAGAGAAAATATCCTCCAAGTCAATAGGTGGCTTGGTGGCTGCCTTCCGCTGGGCACGAGCAACTAACCAGTCTTGAGGTATGGTTTGCCCGGATGTTATGGCCAAATTTCCACTTTGCTCCTTAGAGGTTTCAGCTGGTTCACTACATATCTGCAATTGATCTGTCATAGAAGGAGCAGATGCAATATCCAGCCCTTTACTTACAGCTAAGTTCTCCCCTACCTCACTGAACAACTGTCAGGTATCCCTATGTGATGGTTGCTCCTCAGTTCTGTCGGGCTCGTGGGTCTCATCCGCCTTTGCTCCTCATTGAACAATTTAGGAAGAGGAAAGGTCGTCAAGGCAAGAACACCTCCAAGAAGGATCTCTCACATATTCAATGTTACAGGTGTGACAAATTCGGACACTATGTTGCCAAATTTCTAGAAAGAGCCAAACAACAAGCCACATTTGCCAAAGCAGGAAAATCTAAAGGGGAAGATGACTCCGAGAAGTATGTATTCTACTCAGCACTTACAAACCAAGCATCAAACAAGGTTAACTCCTGGGTGATCGACAGTGGCTCATCCAGACACATTACAGGGTTTAGAGAAGTGCTAGACTCCATGATAGAGGAGAATGATGAGGAAGTGACTATCGGAGATGACTCCACACATCCAGTCAGAGGAGTTGGAACCTGCACCATCAAACTAAAGTCAAACATATCATTGCAACTTAAAGGATTACTATATGTCCCAGGCATCAAGAGAAATCTAGTCTCTATATCAGCACTAGAGGATAATTGCTATAGAGTGACCTTCATGGACAACAGAGTGTTGGCTTGGCCAAGGAATTCATCTATCAAGAGAGCTAAAACCATTGGTCAAAGACAAGGCTACTTGTATGAGCTGTGCACAGAGCCCAACCTAGCCCTAATCCATGAAGCTACAAATGCTAATGAAGTTTGGCATAGAAGACTAGGTCACCTGAATTTTAGAGCTTTATAATCAATGGGAAACTTTGTCACAGGTCTACCTAAGTTAAAGCAATATCATTCAGGGGCATGCAAGGGATGTGCCCTAGGTAAAAATACTAAGGGTGTTTTTCAAAATAGTACTAGCAAAATAAGCAAAGTTTTAGAGTTAGTTCATTCTGATGTTTGTGGAACTATGTCCGTACCTTCTTTAGGGGGATTTTTGTATTATGTAATTTTTGTTGATGACTGCTCTAGGAAAACTTGGATCTACTTTCTGAAATGTAAAGAATCAGAAGAGATCCTTAATAGGTTTAAGGAATTTAAATCACTAACAGAAAACTACTCAAGAAATAAAATTAAAACCTTAAGAACTGACAATGGGGGCAAATACACCTCAGATTTGTTTAAGGATTTTTGTAAAAATACTAGGATTAAGAAGGAGCTTACTATACCTTATAATCCTCAACAAAATGGGGTAGCTGAGAGGAAAAATAGGACAATTGTAGAAGCTGCCAAAGCCATGATTCTTGATCAGAATCTAAATACCAATCTTTGGACAGAAGCAACCAGCACTGTTGTATATATACAAAATAGATGTCCTCACTCCCATCTTGAAGATAAAACCCCTGAGGAAGTCTTTACTAAAACAAAGCTAGATATCAGCTACCTTAGGATATTTGGGTGCCCTGTCTATATTCATGTACCTAAGGAGAAAAGATTAAAATTAGAGCCTTCTGGAAAAAGGGGAATACTTGTAGGATATAGTGAAACCTCCAAGGCCTACAGAATCTATATACCTGGTCAGAGGAATATTGAACTAAGTAGGGATGTAATCTTTGAAGAAGACTTAGCCTTCAAAAGAGCCTAAAGCTTAATAGAACCTGAAGCCTACATCCCTACCCCTAGCATAGATGAAGACCCTGCTCCTGAGCTTCAGAGGGAGAATCTTGAGGAAAATGAAGGTGAAACTCAAGACCCACCTAGAGAAAATCTCAAGAAAAGACCACTATGGGCCACCAAAACTGTAGAAGAAGCTCAAAAGTATGCTGCTCCTTCAGGAAACTTCAGAGAAAGCAAAAGGCCTAACAAATTCACTAGCTATGTTGCCCTTATGAATGATCTTTCAAAAGCTGAACCTAACAATGTATCAGATGCACTTAAACATCAAATATGGAAGGATGCCATGTCTGAGGAATATCAGTCCATTATGAAGAATGATGTTTGGGAAATTGTTCATAGGCCAACTAGAAAATTTGTTGTTTCTTCCAAATGGTTTTTCAAGATCAAACATGCTGCAGATGGCAGTATTGAAAAACACAAGGCTAGATTTGTAGCTAGAGGGTTCTCTCAAAATGAAGGAATTGATTATGAAGAAACATTTGCACCTGTAGTCAAATACACCTCAGTAAGAGCCATCTTAGCCATTGCAGCAGCAAAGGGATGGAAAGTTCATTAGATGGATGTTAAGACAACATTCCTTAATGGTGAGATCTTAGAAGAAGTATACCTAGAGCAACCTGAAGGGTTTGAGATTCATGATGCAGAGTCTCATGTGTGTAGACTCAAGAAAGCTCTCTATGGGCTTAAATAGGCTCCTAGGGCCTGGTATGAAAGAATTGATACTTATCTCTCAAAACTAGGCTTCTCTAAGAATGATGCAAATCCTAATCTCTACTATAAGCAAAACAAAGGTGATATGCTAATATTGATTTTATATGTTGACAATTTATTAATCACAGGAGAAGATCACCTTATAGATCAATGCAAGAAAGATCTTTCTAAAGAATTTGACATGAAGGACTTGGGACTTCTTCATTACTTCGTAGGCTTGAAAGTATGGCAAAATTCTGATAGCATTATACTAAACCAAGGAAAGTATGCCTTGGACATTTTAAAGAGATTTGGAATGATAAACTGCAGACCCATGACCTCTCCAAAAGAAACAAATCTTCATAAACTTAAGGAAGCAGCAGCAGAGTCACAACCCACTAATCCTACTCACTACAGGCAAATGATTGGGTCCCTGATGTATTTGGTAAATACAAGACCAAATATCTATTATGTAGTTAATTGTTTGATTCAGTTTATGTGTGAGCCAAAGGAGATACATCTAATAGCAGTGAAACAAATTATGAGATATCTACAAGGTACTCTAAACCTTGGTCTCAAATATGAGAGAGTTGATCTAGATCTACACGGATTCACAGATTCAGATTGGGCTGGAAGTGTGACTGACAGGAAAGGCACCTCAGGATGTTGTTTCAGTTTAGATTCAGCCATGATATCTTGGATCAGTAGAAAGTAGTCTTCAGTAGCACAGAGTTCTACAGTGGCCGAATACATTGCAGCTTCCATGGCTGCCCGAGAAGCAGTATGGCTCATGAAGTTGCTTGTGGGATTATTCAGTGAACCAGTGAAACCTACTGTTATCCATTGTGACAACCAAAGCTGCATAAAACTATCAGTAAATCCGGTGTTCCATGATAGATCCAAGAACATTGAGATTCCATACCATTATGTGTGAGATATGGTAGACAGGAATGTGATTCAGTTGGAATATATTTGTATAGGAGATTAGACAACAGATATTCTTACCCAACCACTTTCCAGAGTGAAGGTTGAACACTTCAGAAAAGGTTTGGGTATGATAGAAAGGTAATTTGCTTTGTAATCTATACTTACATATCAATAAGATGTTTAATGTGTAAACTTCTTTGTCGTGTTAGGACTTTTATGGGTTCAACCCCCTGTGTTCATTTCTAAGAGGTGATGATCTCTCAGATAATGAACACTTGTATATAGACATTATAAGGTGATGATCTTATAATGATCAAACCTGTTATCATGTGTGATTTCTGGTATGTCATGGATGTGCCATGATTATGTTGTGGTAAAACATTTGGAAAGATGTTAGTGCACATACCACAATGTGGATAAGTTGAGAATTTAATTATTCTCATGTGTTTATCCTTAGTATTGCTTGTTTTGCAATACTGATATCACGTGCTTAGGTGATATCATCTCATCACAAGGTGATGAATTTCTTGTATCATGTGTTTAGGTGATACTCCATGTCACGTGCTTAGGTGATATGGTTACTTGTATCATATGTTTTGATGATACTTCATGTCATGTGTTTAGGTGATATGAACCCTTGGAGAATGAGATTATAAACTATATAAGGAATAATGGTCATCAAGAGAAGTGTGATGCTAGACACTGTCTGTTATTCATCTTCCCAAGCTAAGAGGGAGTGTTGATACATAATAGCTTCAGTAAGATAAATGATTGAATGGGAGATAAATGAAGTCTCCCATTCAATCATCTATCTCGTCGATAGATAATTTCAGATCTCATTGATTATTCCTCTATCTGATTTTTATGTTATAATTGCTCTCCTTATTTTGTTACAGCATCTATCAATTATGTTACTCATGCAAATTGATGATTAAATTAAGTGCAAACTATTAAACTGATAAACCGATAATGATCGGGTTTTGTTCTAACCCCCCGATTCATTATCGGGTTACCATTTTAATAGCCACCGAATTTACATAATGATCGGGCTTGATGAATTAAATGGTTATCGGGCTTAATGCATTACCATCGACTAACTAATGTTATCGAGTTAAATGAATTGCTAACCGACTAACTTAAGTTATCTAGCTTAAACCATTTTAATTGCCACCGTATATATTAATCGACCTTAAACCAAACATTGCCACCGATTAATATTGATCGGGTTTTATCAAACATTGCCACCGATTATCATCGGCCTTGTTATGTTGTATATTGACAACCAAAATGATATCGGTTCATTTGCATATGTTATGGCACCGACTAGCAATCGGTTATGGAGGGACACGACCAAGGGTTATCTTGGTTGGTCATGTCCAAAAGACAAGATCGATCAAGGTAGCACTTGATCGGTCCCCTCCATGATATATATACATCGATAAAATGTTGTGGAGAGTACATAGAAGATATTAATGCTCTATCTCCACTTGCAACAACAAAAAGAAATCAGATTTATTATATTGTGAAATAGCATATACTTGAAAAGAAAAATTACATTGAATATAACTTGCTCTTTGAATTGAAAATTGAAACACATTCACAATACTTGATCATCTTGCTGTTCGTATTTGAAATATATATATTAGAGACATAATTTCGTGCTCGGGGGAGACAATATCAGTATATCATCTATGGTAGTGTTGATGTGTTTTTTATGCACATGCGAACACAGAATAAAATACCTAAGGTACCTTATCCTCTCTTGAATAAAGTTTCCGAATGCTGAAGATATCGCAAAAAGGATCAATCGGAGAAACTTCAAGGTTTTGTTATGTAGGTTCTCTACTCGTGGATAAGCTCTTCGTGGTATGATGTGATTTGCTGGAATCACAAGGGGACTTACACTCGATGACTTGAACGTCTGATTTGCTGGAAGCACAAGTCCTATTTACTAACTGGAAGACAAACAAATGGCAAAAGATACAGGATTCAAGAAGTCTACTCTACTTCTTAGAATGCGAGAAGATGGATGAACGACTAGGTGGAATCCTACGGGGTTGGGCCTCACCATCAAGCTTGAACAATCTGACACCAACTCAGTGCGATCTTCTAAGGGATGCTTCCAATACGTTCGAATCGTACACCATCAGACACTGATCACCATTCAAGATAATGCATGAACAATAGACGTGTAACGACTTAAGATTAAGCTCATTTTATGCCAGTTAACCACGTAGGGCGCACTTACAATCAGTAAGAGGCTAGTGGTATGGATTAGACGGATTCCACATAGGTGCATCCAACAACTTCTTTCATTCAATTTAATTATCTATCATCTAAAATGAAGATTCAACAAGAGACCATGCGTATTGTAAAGAAACGACACATTTCACCATATCTTCAATGAAAAAAAAGGGGCATTTACAATCAAGGCAACAATTTCTTGCCTCCTCTTCCTATTTTACTCTAATTGCTATTCTATCAATTGACTATTCACTATTTCTAACTATTCACCCACTACTGACTATTGACTCACTATTAGCCTTTACAAATGAGGAGTCAGGGCTTATATAGTGCCCTCAATACAATTCAATGGCTTAGATCAATTTGAGATCAATGGCCGAGATTTTACAATGAAAACCCTAATTAGGGTTTGTTACAACAAACTCAATTCTGGCCAATGAAATAATTGCATTATTTGGACACGTGACTTCTCTGGAATCTTCGACCAATGGATAACCGGGGTAGGTACATTGAAGTTTGTGTCATCCCCGACGAGTCAAGTACATTGAATTTGGACACGCTGAGGTGGACCAATACAACTGGAGGAATGATGACTGGGACGCAACCTTGTTTGACACTTGGTTGATGTTCAATTTGGTGATGCTAAGAAGCTAACTTTAATTAACTCTTCTGAAATTATCTGCTTCTCCAACGGACCCTTGCTTTAACCTCCTTTGTCTTTGATGTGCAGGATGGATGGTGTACCTTTCCTTGAACACTTCTCCTCACCCATCCAAGCTACAAAAACCCAAGTTTGACTTGACTTTGCTAGGAAAATAAGGGATTTTAGGAATTTCGCTCTGGACCCTTTGGAAGGGTCAGGAGCAAATTTCCTATTTTGAGCTTGTTTTGACTACTCCATTACCTCAATCCAATATTCAAAGGCAAGAACACATCAAAGTCCTTCTAACCATGCCATAAAACTCAAGAATTTGACCATCTCCAAGAAGAAAATATGAGTTTCCAAGAATTTCGCTCTGGACCCTTTGGAAGGGTCAGGAGCGAAATTCATCCTCTTGGCTAAAATCCTTCATTTTTCAATGCTTTCAAACATTTCCAAAGGCCAAACATGTCCCTTCTTCCTTTCAAGATACCTTGCAAATCAAAATTTGGTCAAACTAGGGAGGAAATGAGTCTTAGATAGATTTTCGCTTTGGACCCTTTGGGAGTGTCAGGAGTGAAAATCTTGATTTAGGCTTTGATTGCTCATTTTTCAAACTTCAATCTTCTCTGGAGGCAAACATAGATCATTTTCCACCTAAGGAACAAGGTTTCAAGCCCAAACAAGGTAGTGAATGAGGTTTATAGTGAATTTCGCTCTAGACTCTTTGGAAGGGTCAGGAGCGAAATTCATCTCCTAGGCAAAAAATTGATCTTCTAAAGCATCCCACTCCCTCTCAGGGCAAGAACATACTAATTCCTCCTTCATCATGCCAATGCCTAGCCAAAACAAGGAAGAAAACAAGAGATATAAGGATTTTCGCTCTAGACCCTTTGGAAGGGTCAGGAGTGAAAATCATGTTTTGACCTTGATTCTTGATTTTTCAAACTCTAATCTTCCTTGGGAGGCAAACATAGACTACTTTCCTTTCATTTCCACCTTGGTCCTGACTTTGGCTAAAGGAAAAATGAGTGTTTTCAAGAATTTCGCTCTGGACCCTTTGGAAGGGTCAGGAGCGAAATTCTCTTTCTTGGCTAAAATCTTCACCTCATCCACCTTTACTCACCTCCTAAGGCTAGAACATGTCAAGACACCCCCAAACATGCCCTAGAAACTAGGAAATTGGTCTTGACAAGTGAGAAATTTAGGTGCATAAGGATTTTCGCTTTGGACCCTCTGGAAGGGTCAAGAGCGAAATTCCTAATCTTGGCCAAAATCCTTCACATTTTCACATCCCATCACCTCAAAACTAGAACGTTGGTCTAAACAAGGGAGAAAATGAGGTTTTCAAGAATTTCGCTCTGGACCCTTTGGAAGGGTCAAGAGCGAAATCCCTACTTTAGGCTAATTTCCATCATTTTGTCACCTCAAATCTCCTCTCAAAGACAAATGTGCCTCAAAACCTTCTCGTCATGCCCCAGAAGTCAACTAACTTGGTCATATCAAAGAGCAAAGTGGAGAAAAATGAATTTCACTCTGGACCCTTTGGAAGGGTCAGGAGCGAAAATCGTCCTTGGGCTCAAATCCTGACTTCATTTTCACATTTCCTCATTCAAACAAGCGTTTTTACCTTCATTCAAGCCTAAGAATACGTTAGTTCTAGGTTTTGGTCAAAGTAGAATGTCTTATGGAGAATTTCGCTCTGGACCCTTTGGAAGGGTCAGGAGCGAAATTTGACATTTTGGTCTCTCCGTCAAGATCATTTTATGGAATATAACATTTTATACTTTAAGTTATATTCCATATATACTGTCAAGATGTTTGAGAGTGGTTTCGGACCTCCAGGAGTTATATTGCAAAATCTAGTTTTTGGAGGATTCTTTAGTTTTCCAAACTTAGTCAAATTTCAGGATCAAGACATTCCAGACTTAGCCAAATTTCAGGGCATTTGAAGATCAGGATGACATTCCAGACTTCATCACTCACCAACTTGACCTAGCTCGGACCTTCAAGAATGATACTCACTCACCAAGCAAGACACAATTAGCAACAAGAGCAAAACTAGGCCCTAAGGAAGACTTTCAAAGAAACCCTAATTCTGGGGCCCCAAAGACTCACCTTGGCTCAAGCAGCGCCTGCCATCCTAGTGATCCCTCTGGCAACACTCAACATGCAAAGGCTAACAGACAAACCCTAAAAACCTAGAAAGCAAAAAAGTAGGGGTCCCCATTTGCAATGGGGCGATGTGTGAATACATCACAACAGGTAGGGAGGGCAACAATGATTTGAATAATTGCCCGTGGTTAAACGAGCACACCCTATGATTACTGTGCATGGTCATCTTCTTGTCATCTTCTTGTGATCCTAGTATTGTAAGAAAATCAACAGGTATTACCTTGCCGCAAGGAATATTTGAAAATTGGTTTCAGGTTGAATATAATTTTCTTCCAAACTTCTTTTCTTGTGGAGAGATTTGCCTCGTGATTTCACTATTCAACTTAGGAACATGTTCCAATTTTTCTTTATGAAATACATGATGCATTTTCTACAAAATAAAGGAAATCGATATGCTCTCTAGCTCTTCTGAACTGTTTACTAATGAAAAACCTTGATTGAAAAACCAATTTTCTACTGATAATAGAAATAAAAACATAAACTTAGATTTGGTTATCTTTGCCTTTTCTGGGTTGTCTACCTCTGACCCAAAACAAACTTTATTACTTCTGGTTCATAAGTACAAGAATTGTGTATTACTGAGCTCCATAGTTGTTTGCAAAAAACGTCACATGCCTGGCCATTGTGAGGGTGCTTGTTTAAATAACAGGAGGATTCAGAACTATTGGAGGAAAAAGGATCAGATTGTTGATCACCTCAAGGTAGCTTGAATCGAAATGGTCCAAGGAGCTTTGCTCAGCCCTATCCACCAAATTATTGAAGCACTTTTCCTTAAAAGCAAATCTCCCTTTTTTAAATTCAGACACAAAAGGAATCAAAGGACTACTAGCACACTGATCATTCTAAACCATCTTCCTTTTCTCTTTGCTTGAACAAGGATAAAAGGATGCACATCAACACCCAATAGCCACGATGGAGACCTTACAAACCTTGGACGTACCAATCAAGTCCTTTACATAGGGATGCATCTCCTACCCCAGAACTCAGCATCCCTATCCCCTAGCCGTTTCAAGGATGGGGAGATGCCAAGGGAACATCCCCTTGTCCTCGCCTCTACACCAAAAATCCCAGGAAACATCTGGAGCCATTTGGGGACGTCAAGGGGACATCCCCTTGGCATCCCCCCATCCCCAAAATGGCTAGCCATCCCTGACAATTGGGAATGATTCCAAGATTACAAAAATGAAAAAAAAAAAAATTGTTTTCTTTCCTTCTATTGGTCCATGGGGGGGCCACAAGGACTTTTGAACCTCAAAGGAACCCTAAAATGACATAAAGAGTTAAAACCAAAACAAAACACTAACCCAACAACTAGGACTAGTCGAGCTACCATTGGATGATCCACTTCTACTAGAGCATGATAGTGACTCAGATGGTTCTGAGTCTTTGGATATTGTTAGCCCAAATGAGGCTTAGTTTCATAGACTGTCGTATTTTGATGTTTGAGACTTGGATATTGATAGACGATGGTTTTTTGATGTTTGAAACTGCTATTATAATGCTTTATTGAAATTTATTATACTGTTATACTAGTGATCTCATGATTTATTTACATAATGATATTGTTGTTATTAGTTATTGACACATCTGTGTGTGTGTGTGTGTGTGTGTGTGTGTGTGTGTGTGTACCGATATCCTTCTCCAAAGAAGGGCAAGCCACCACCGCACATGCAACATCTCCTTTGGTGGAGAGTGACAAGGCCAAAGGAGATGTTGCATGTGTGGAAGTGGGTTACCCTTCTTTTGAAAGGACTAAACCCTATGTTACCACTCATAATGGCTTGGACATCAACTGCATGGAGAAGGATATTGGTACTGAGGACTTGATTGGTATCTCTAAGGTTTGTAAGGTCTCCATCATGGCTATTGGGTGTTGATGTGCATCCTTCTATCCTTGTTCAAATAAAGAGAAAAGGAAGATGGTTCAGAATGATCAGTGTGCTACTAACCCCTTGACTCCTTTTGTGTCTGACTTTTAAAAAGGGAGATTCGCTTGTAAGCAAATGTGCTTCAATATTTTGGTGGATAGGATTAAGCAAAGCTCCTTGGAACATTTCAGATTCAAGCTACCTTGAGGTGATCAGTCTTTTGCTTCTAGGGGATGTTTAGCACTGTTTCTGTTGTTTTCAGCTCCTTATTGAGGGATACTGATTGTTTTTTGCTAGTTGTCAGCCTTAGTATTGTTTGACTTTTGTGGCTTGTGGGGCTACATTGTTTTATTTCCTGAGATCCAATTGTTTCATTTGGGCTTCATGGTTATATTTGAACTTTATTTTGTAAAAGAGTTTGGGCCCTATCAAAAATGCATCTTTACCCTTGTAAAAAACAAGACTAGGTATTACCATTTTAATTTGCCCCTTTTATGGCAAAACAAGATAGAATAGAATGTAAGGTAGAACCTTTCTTTGAACTTGAAGAGGAAGCTTTCTTTCAAATAGTGAAGGAAATGCTAATTTCTATCATGATGACTACTTTGGATGTTGAAAGAAAGGAAACAAATGTTGATTCTCAGCGAATTGTGATGAAACTTACAGAGTTTACTGCTGGTGGTTGTTAAGATGCTAAGACACTTGCTTCAAGGGGTGTCCTGTAGGTTCTAAATGTAAAACGTAAATTCTCCATGTAAAGGACATGCTTTTGAGTCTTTGGGTTTTATGTTATAATTGGACATACTTTGTCTCTTAGGTGACATCTCTCTCCAAGAATGCTTTTGAGCCTTTTGGTGCAACTTTTCTTATGTATATCCTCATTGTTATTTTTGACATTTAACCCTCTTCGAGTGCAGTTGGGAACTTGGGAGCACTTTTCATTATGTTTTTCATGGACAACTTGACATTCAGGTCTAGGAACACGCCTGGGTGTAATATTGCACATTTTCTTCTAATTTCTTGTTGACACTTCGGCATTCTTTGCAAGCAATATTTTGTACTTACAAGGATTGTAATTACCCCCCAAAACACTTTCCATCTTAGCTCCATAAATATATCATGTATTTTGTTTTTACCAAAACCAAAATCACTTGGACACATCAAAAAGTGCCATCCTCTCCAAGGACATTCTTATCTCTCACTATCTAAACTATTAAATTTGTAGAGTCAAAAGTAAGCATTGACAATTATTTGTGGTGGAAAGGGTTTTCAGGTAAACTATGAAACAATATTAGGCAGTTCTGGAGGTAATTGTTTTTTGGCTCGAGAAAGAAAACAAATAAGTTATAATTTGAGTAATCAGCTTCATAGATATGCTTTTGTCACCTTTGGGACCATCTACCTCAATTAGTAATGTCATAAACCAATGAGAATGTAATAAGTCCCACATATAAGTTCAACATTAATAACACAGTTGAACTCTTAAGATGTATTTTCACCCCTTTTCTTGTAAATGAGAGATAGAGACATGAAATACTGCATGCATGAAGCAAAGAGATCTTCAACTAGCGTTTTTGTTGAATAGACTCTCAAATTATGACTAAACTATAAAATTGGTGAAATAGAAAACACTGCCAGCAGCATAAGAATTTTAATCCTTAATTTCTGCATGAATGTGACAATTGTCTTGAACAACTAATCAAGATGTTGAATTTTGAAGGATATAGTAATAAGAATCTTCAGGTCCGATGTGTTTGTAGATTGATGAATTTCCCTATGACGTGAAGATGCATTTTGTATTTAATGTAAGAGTGGATGATAGTGACATGTTCAAAACATACAAATATGGATGTTTTGAATTTCAATGAGCTGTTTCTTTTTCTGTAAAAGTTTATAAAGTCAAAATGCATGGTGTTTTGGCATGAAAATTGAAATGACATTCGTTCATTGTTGTATTTTTTTTTGACAGCAAACAATTGAAAATCTTATGGAAGCAGGCCAGTCCCTTATTGAGGAACAACAAATGGTTATGAAAATGCGACTTTCAGAAGACTACATGAAGAATTCCAAGACTTAGAGCATCATAATAATTATTTTTATTAGAGTTATTTTAAAAATAATTCAATGCTATTAAAATTTCAAGTCAGAGTTGTTTGTATATATTTATTACCTTAAACTATAGTTACCTAGAGACTAGTATCTTGACCCTTGATACTCGTCTTCTCTACCAGAAACTCATCTCCACCTTGGAGAAGTATATGCGTATGTCTTTAGATGTCAGGAGACTTGATATGAAATTTCTTTACATCAATATGTATCCTGGAAGTTTCCCTTGAAAATTAGGAAACTTCCTACATCATTCTCTTCCTATATCATATAAATTCCTTCGTTTTTTAATTTCTCAAATGCTTATATTTCATTTATAAGAGCTTGTTTATTTTTCTCAAATGCTTATATTTCATTTATAAGAGCTAAGAGGGATAAAATAAATGATATGCACCACAACCTGTAAGTTTCTAATTTTTGCATGAAGTTTACAAATTCTTTTCTAGCAAAAACCTTTCATATTGAAGCCCAACAAACTACCAGTAAGAAGAGAAACAGCCATCATAGGATTATAAGTTCTTTTCTAGCAAAATCCTTTCTTATTGAAGCCCAACAAACTCCTAGTAAGAAGAGAAACAACCATCATAGGACCTCCATGGTTGCATTCCCATTCTAGTTCCCACTTCTTGTCTCCAGGAGACTTTTAAATTGTAATTGTCTACACTATGATTATAATTATCAAATATCAATAGAATCAATCATTCTTTCATTGGCATGTATTTGAGGACTCAAATGTTAGTTTTTTAATGCATAGTCATTGTGTTTTTTTTTTCTTTTCTTGAATTTAAATATTATTTATATTTGCTATCCCATTGTTTTAAAAAAAGGCATAATGGTACTTATTCTTATCTTCCATTCAAGTACTAGTCCCTTTTTCCTAGTAATTTGGCCTTGAATATAAATTTTATGAGGAAACCCAATTCTTTGATAGTTATTTTTGTTAATTCTTGTAATTCCTTCACCCACCATGAACCAACTTTCCAAATTTGGCTCTTGTAACTTCTTCCAAACTAGCTTTTCTTTATTGCTTGATGACATCTTGTAGATTTAAGTTAGTTCTATGATTTTCACTTAAAGAGTTTCCTTAGAGTAGTGTATTGTTATGCTATAAAGATTGAAATATAGAATAATAAATGCCCCCTAATGTAAGCTATAAACAATTCCATCAGGAGAATAGGTACCTATTATAGAGTATATGACATGTTTGTTATGAAACATATACCCCTACAAATCCTAAAGACTTGCACCAAAATTTCAAGCCAAGGAATGCCAACATAGGTGATGGATAGAACTCATGATCAGAGAATGGCATGCATGGACCGATTCTTGCGAGTAGGTATTCTTACCTTCATCTTTGTACTTAGCTAAACTTGCAAGGGTACTTCCTCAAGGTATCCTTAATAAGATGTAGTGTCCCCATTTTTTTTGAATGAGTCATTTATTGGTTATCATTAGCTTATTTTATTCCTATAGACTAAGTCGTGTAATTTTAAGGGAATAATTAATTAATTAAATTCTAAATAATCTTAAGCTTCTCATAATTATTAATATTTAAGTAATTAAATGTTAAACCTTGATTATTTTAATAAAGTCATTTTATATTATGTCAATGGGAAATTATAAAGTGGGCCACTTGGTGAGCGGAAAAACGAATAAAAGAAAATTATTCTCTCAAACATAGATATAAAAGGGGTTGAGAGCCAAAAAGTAGTTCATTATTATTATTCTTGACTTGTTATTTTCTTGGAGATCTTTGAGAGCTTTTGGTTTCAGTTTAGCAAACCTTATGTCGAAAACCCTTGGGCTTCTTGTTTGATTGGATAGAAGCCCATTTTAGCCAACCTAGGTGGCTTCACACAAGATTCTCAAGTGTATCCATTGGATTAGATTGGATTTAGTGGTGCAAGATTCCTTCCTAGTTGATTTGCAAGTGGAATCATACAAGTTTCATGTAGGTATTTAATGATTGGAAATTTAATTTGTAAAGTCTTGCAAGGAAGACAAATTATCAATATATTTGCATGAGGTTTACAAAAGAGAGTGGATTTCATTTCTTGAAGAGTTGTTGAAGGATAGTTAGGTATGAGGATTGATTTTATTAAGTGACAAGTATCTTATTGTTGTCTGCTATTAGTAGGCAATGTTTGAGGTGGGATTTTGATAGGAAATCATGGGATGTGGATTGATTTATTGTTCTTGTAGCATTAGTTATAGAATTTTTGGGGCACAATGTTGTTTGGAAACTTGCTTGCTGGTTGCCAATACCTCACACACCTAATCACAACCTCAAGATAGGGAGATGTGAGCTTGGGAGACCTCTATAGTGGTCAGCTTGCATCTCCAAGGAAGTGGCATGAGGTTACAACCAATAGGAGTAGGTCATGCGGATTGAATAGCTAATTGGTGCTTCATCTCTGTCATAGTGGTCTTTATAGGAAGTTTGGAATTATTCAAGACCTAAACCATTGAGTCGAGAGTCTTCATAATTCATTGTTAAGTGTTTAATCTGTTGGTTAAGGTTAGAATAAATCATTTATTTCTTTGTAACCGTGAATAGCTTATTGTCAAACTTTCATTTGTTGTTTCAAGAAAATATATGTTGAATGTCCATGTAACACATTAAGCCTATTGATGAATGAAATGCTTTTGTAATGCAAATTCCTTCCAGAAACCTTTAGACACATGTTCAAACAATTACAATCAAAAAATTCTTGCCAAAGGGTTGCAAATAAACTATTTGACAAAATGCTTAAACAGTGAAAGAGTGGAAAATTGCAACATTTGGTATAGAGTTTTGACACTAGTCGTTAAAATGGTATTAGAGTTGCATGTCACTCTAGTTTGAGGGGTTAAGCATAGAAAAATAATTTTTAGATTGCTTTTGATAAGTGACCATTGCTTATACATTTTAGTGTGAAGATATAGACAAACTAGAAACTCATGACAGAAATGTTGCAAGCCTTCCTAGAATATTAGAATAATATAATCACTTTACTAGAGCATCTTGAGATGTTGGAACACAACCCATCAATTGAAAAGAAAGAAGGGACAAAGGAAAATGAAAGCAATAGGAATAAACTTAGGAGAATAAATCTTTACTTTTCATATGAAGAAACTTGGGAGGCTAACTACCTATTCAAGGATGAAGAAGTGAAGTTGTTAGAGAAATAATCATTAGTCGTAGAAGGAGAGATTGAAAAAGAGATAGAACAAGAAGATTTTCAAATTGGCCTTCTAGGCATATCAATAAAGGAGCATGCTAATGTTAAGCTTGTTGAAAATTTCAATGCTTTAATACCATCACTTCAAGAAGTTTGCAAGGAAAGAAAAAAAGAGGAATATGATCCTAAAGGTTATGTTGCATCCACAAATGAGGATGAAGCAAATTTTTCATGTGCATCTTCAAGTGGAAAGGAGTGCATGAGTCCTTATAACAATGCTAAGGTTGAAGGATATGTTGATTCAGAGTTTGCTCTGAATGTATTTGATGATCTCATTGTTTGAGCATAGAGCTATCCTAAATTCAATTCAAGAATTTGGTATATAATAAAGAGGTAGCTGATATTGAAAATTATGTTAAGCCAAATTGAAATTTTATTGTGTGATGTTGATTATGATTATGGACCTAGTGTATTGCAAGTTATGAAGAATCAATTGTTGGGCATTGAGGAAAAGGTTGTCCAAACGTTAATATTTTTTATAGCACACACAAGTTCATTGAGTGCTTTAGACAACTCAACTTGATAGAAGGGTTCAATGGTTGGAGCCACTAAATCGAATTTGCAAACTATCAAACATGTTTTAGAAGTAATCAAAGTAGATTACCTACATTTTCTTTCGAATAGAGACCACAGCATCAAGTTTGCAAAGAAGCCTTATAGAGCATCCACAAAAAGGGAGAAAGAAGTTGACGAGCTTGAGTTAAGTTTATCAAACTTTTCTATATGCAAATCAAGAAATCAGTTACCTATTGTAGCCACATTGAAGGAACGGGAATATGATACATGAAATATTGAGGTCAAACAAATGATTGAAGGAATTAATGAGCTCAAGAGTAATGAAGAATTACTCAATGAGTACAATAGCTCTGCTTGATGTAGAAGCACCAATGGTGGATAGGAGATTCAAATTTGAAATTGGCATATTCAAGCTCAAATTTGGAATATTTCATTTTCGGTATGGGAAATGGGAGTTACAACTTGCCTTGACTCTAAGATACTTACCTTAATGTTAAATATTTAAAAGTGGGCACCCAAGAATGAGTTATTAAGCAATTTCTATTTTGGGGTCCTGTTGAGTGGAGTTGGTGGCACAGTGGATTGAAATGCTTGGTAAAGCATCCAGAAGCTTTGAGTGCAATTTCTAAGTTCATAAGATGTCTTTCCCTTGTTTGGGCGTGACTTTGGGGTGGTAACTATGGTGGTTAAAAGGGCAAATTTCAGCATTCATTTTAGGATTCCTATTTTCATACTTTTTGAAAGTTTGAGGGGAAGAAGAAATTTGTCTTTGAAGAGATGACAAGTTTGAAGATGGAGAAATATGATTGGGGGTAGTTTAGGATTTTGTATGAAGCCATGTTGAACCTTTGGTTAAGTTTAATGAGAAGTGATTTGTTGATTATCTGCATTTTATCTATGTTTTGGGTTAGGAGAATACCCTTATCAGATTTTAAGTCAAACCTTTAGATGATTTGCATGTGTGGATTGAGAGGGCTTTCAGACCTTCATCATAGTATCACAAAGATTTGATATGATGATAGCATTTGGAAAAAGCATCATAAGTGCAATTTTCTTGGTCTTGATAAGTAAATTTTGCATGATGATACATCTTCCATTTTTAATGCAAAATTCTCTCTTCATAATTTGATTTGTGGATCACCACATGATTCATGTGATGAGAATGGTGAGATATTGAATCCAAATGATTGCTCAAAATTTCCAATGGAGCAAGTTAATGAATTTCGCATTGACTGCATTGTGAGGTATGCTCATCATTTTTCTTTCAACCTGCATACAATTGATCTACCAATGTTTCTCATGATACATAAGAGGGGTGAAGGGTTGGTATAAGAGATTACATAGATCATTCTAGTATGAGGTGCTCCCTTCTATAGAAGAATCTGAATCTTGTAGGTCTCCCAATTTGTTTCTATAAGATGGTTATTATGTTGAGATATAGGATAAAGAAACAAAAGCTTGGCCCACGGGTATTCCAGTTGTAATAAGAGTGTTTCAGCAAAAGCCATTAGTTATTGGGAATGATAACTCCCAATTTGGCTTTGGGGTGTCGGTATTGTCATGATAGGGGGATTGTTTCATAGCATAACAAAGATTGATAGAGTTGTTAGACTTTGTTATATCATAATGATGCGACAAGGTTATGCGGAGCATTCTTTAGATTCATTTGGGATCCTAATATTTGCATACAAGTTTATTTTGCTTGGAGATAAGCAATCTTTGGGAAGGGATAATTATAATGTCCCTATTTTTTTGAATAAATCATTTATTGATGATTGTTAGCCTATTTTATTCCTGTAGACTAAGTCATGTATTTTTAAGGTATAATTAATTAATTAGATTTTAAATAATCTTAAATTTCTTGAGATTATTAATTTTTATGAAATGTTGAACCTTGATTATTATAATAAAGTGGTTCACTTTATGAGTGGGAAAATGAATTAAAAAATATATATTCTCTCAAAGATTGAATATGAAAGGGGTTGAGAGCCAAAAAACAATTCAATATTATAATTTTTTACTTGTTATTTTCTTGGAGAGCTTTGATAGCTTCTCCTTTTAGTTCAAAAAACCTTAGGACAAAAACTCTTGGGCTCTATGGTTGATTGGACAAAAACCCATTTCAGTCAACCTTGGTGCTTCACGAATTAAATCTCTCATCATTAAATCCTTGCATGAAACATGTATATTTGCATGAAGTTTCCAAGAGAGACAATGAGCATCATTTCATGAAGAGTTGTTAGAGGTTAGTTGGGTGTGAGGATTGATTTTTTTGGGCGATGACGTCTCCTATTATTGGTTGCTATGAATAGGCAAGGATGGAGATAAGGTTTTCATTGGAAATCGTGGGATGTGGAGTGATATATTGATTGTGTAACATTGTTTACATAAGTTTTGGGGCACAATGTTAGCGTGGGAACTTACTTGCTAGTTGCCAAAACTTCACACACCTAATCACGACCTCTAGAGAGGGAGATATGAGCTTGGGTGACCTCTAGTGGTCGCTTTACATCTCGAAGGAAGTTTTGTGAGGTCGCAACGAATAGGAGCAGGTTGTGAGAATTTAGTGACTGATCGGTGTTTCATCTCTATCATAGTGGTCTCTAGAGGTAGTTTATAATTATTCAAGACCAAAACTATTGAGTGTGTACTCTTCATAATTCATTCTTAAGTGTTTAATTTGTTGGTTAAGGCAAGAATAAATCATTTATTCTTTTGTAATTGTGAGTAGCTTATTGTCGAACTTCCAATTTTTGTTTCAAACAAATATATGTTGAATGCCCATGTAATTCATTAAGCCTATGGATGAAATAAATGTTTTTATAATGTAAATTCTTTCCAAAAACCATTAGACACGTTTTCAAACAATGACAATAAGAAAATTCTTCACAAATGGTTGCAGATAAGTTGTTTGACAAAATGCTTACATTGAGAAGAGTGAAAATTTGAAAAAATTGGTATAGATTTTTAGCATAGTTTATTAACAAGATATCTATCAAAGTATGATGAACAAGATTTAAACAAAGTAGTGGTATATCCAGTATACACTTGGCCTAAAGATTTGTCACTTGGTCAAATACTAACTACCTTCTTGTAAAATCTCTTATTAAGCAAATAAAATCCCTACAAATGCACCTTAAGATGACAACATTACAATATCTATTCAAGTAAATCCACCTAACCTTTCATAAACATGTGCAATATATAGTCATGCATGACATGATGCTCTAACAATCTTAGTTATATGAGATCACTTGGGTAATCCTTGAGTTATATGAATTAATCATGAAAACATGTGGAATTTGAAGAGTGTTTGACATTTTACAATTAGATCATTGTTCATTCCATTGGGCAATTGAGTCACAAGTTGCAAGGAAGAAAATGATACACCTGTAAAACATAAATGCAACTAGATGTGTGTACACAAAAAAAACAAAAATAATATTTCATGTAACTAGACATGCTTAATGATCCATCTTAGTACACCAAGAACCCATGTGAGACAAAGGAGAGAGCATCATAAAACCTTTGCAATGAATTAGTTGTTACATTTTCATCAAATTACTATTAGATTCATATTTGCAAATGTGGCAAGAGAGGATCCACAACTCGGTTCAAGCATACCTCTAAATAAATATAAACTTCCATGGAGACATCCATTTACAAGCATCTTTTTGCATCCCATTACTATTAGAAGATGTGTGGGTAGGGAAAATAAGTTTAAGATACTTGAGAAAACTACGTAGAGGGAGTGGTGTGAGTTTTAGGACAAGCAAGTGCACAATGCACTTTAAGGAGTACATGGAGATGCCCAAAAATTTGCAAAATGTGGTGAATGTGCTTGAGGATTGGGAGAAAGGAATACTTGATACCAGCAATGTGGAAGAGTGGAAGAAGGAAAAGGGAGCTTGCTAAGAATTGGGCATAGGATAGGTCAGAAGAAATAGAGACTAGGAAAGACTAGGTAGGCAAATCATTAAAACATAGTAGATGAATAAGGACTGCTGGTAGATGAATAATGAAAAACTTGGACCTTTGAGAAGGCATGAAACTTGACACTTAGAATTTTTTTTGCATTTTGAGACTTCTAAGCATATGACAAGAATATGGAGGAAAAAAAAAAAAAAACATCCACCAACATGACTTTGATGAAGGGGACCCATTGAAAATATTCTTTGACAGGTTATCAACAATGGGCTAAATTAGGGCCAAGGTAGCAAAGGGAACACAAGGCTTTGAATATTTTATACTTTTAAAGCATACACAATATATAACCAAAATATTGCTCCAAATAATCGATGTAGCATGTATTGCGTACAATAAGCAATACCACACTATGAAATGAGGGACATAAGCATTTTAAATCATTGTGTGTGTATTATTGTATTCTTGCTTGTAGGACACACATGCAACCTCAATCAACTTAACATTGATGAACTCAAATGAGTCAATTTGAACTCATTTAAAAGTGCATAGACATGAGATAAATCCATGGTTTATTTTCCATTACATGTTGTTGGCGAATTGTAGTCATTAATGTCAACATGTTCAAATACAAGTTGATCGTGTCGAGTTACAGAAGAGATGGCGAGTTGCAGAAGAGATGAGTTGTACATGTGCTGGTTCGAATTGGAGAAGTGTTGGTTCAGATTCACGCTGGTTCAGATTTGGCTCAATGCATTGGAGCTCTTTCTTGCTGCTAAACAGTGTCTTTGTAGTTACTCTTTGCGCGCCTTTGCTTTTCGGTGTGAGTTTCCTCAAGTCTCTTCGACACCCTTGTAGTTCGTTGTGACTACCCTTCGGTGAGACATCTTTCGGCCTCTACAGACTCCAAATGTTATACCGCATCCCTATTTCGGAGTGACTGTGTATGTGTCTTGTCAACATGTATTTCTATGGGACTTCTCTCTTCGACAAGACTTCCTTCAGGCTTAGTAGATATCAAGTGGTATACCAACATCCTTATTTTGGTGTCACTTTTGACCCGTCTTGTCGATATTGTGTCCTTGTCGGTATGACTTCACATTTCAGTAAGACCCAGTTCAGACCGTGTTGAATCTCTCCGTCATGTTGATGTGTCGATTTCAATTTGACACTGGAATTGTCACATCGACAAAGGGTAGCAATAAGTTATTTTCGTTGTGAGTCTGGCCGATAATGATTCTTTTCGGTGAGACTTTTCTTTTCGGCAAAACTCACTTTGCTTTTTGTCAGCCTTTTGAACTATACTAACATCGGCCCTTTCGCTGTGAGATATAACATGTCTTGCCGATGATATTTCCTTTTCGGCATAACATGAGATGTGTCTTGTCGACATAGTTTTCTTTTCGGTATGACAGGAGAAGCATCTGGTCGATAAAGCTTCCTTCTTCGATGTGACTTTGCCTTTTGGCAGGACCCGAATTGCTTCTTGTCAGCCAGTTGAAGCTATAGTGATATGAGTTCTACTTCGTTGTGACTGTGAGGAGTCTTGGTGAAATGTCTCTAACACCAGGAAAAGACCAAAAACAACATGTTTCTCTCCTCACCAGTGTTGCCGATTTGTGAGAGGTCCACATGGGCGGTGACCTAGGTTGACCAGATGACACAGACATAGATGCTGAGGACGTGGAATACATGGGATGAATAAGTTTCCATTTGGATGAAAGGAGTGATTATGCGTGCAGAGATGGGTTACATAAACACACCAAATGTGGTAGACTGTAGTCTTATCCGAACGGATCACAGGTAGAGATGGAAGAAGACTACATTTAATGAAGAACTTGTTGCAACTATTAAGTGGCTCTAAGAAGATCTGAAAATCTTTAGTCAATGAGATATCACAGACACGGAAATATCAGAATTTCCCTATTGACAAGACATCAGGATACTGGGCAGGTGAGGATTACTAAATGCAGTAATCTGATCTCAGAAATTGATTTAAGAATGGAAGGAGAAGCAATTAATGTGGATGGACAATCAGCCTACAAATGAGATTTCTTGGAAGCTCGAGAAGAAGCTTTCTGAGCTGTCCTTTTGGAGGGAAAGTCTTCAATGCACTGAGATGACCACTAAGTGCAGTGTAGTTGGAAAAAATGTAGATAGAAAAATAAAATAAGAGAGGTGTGTATTATGAGGGGTGTCTGTGTGCTGAAAAGAATGTAGAGGAGAGAACAGTGAAGTGTGGAAAACACAATAGCAATCCAAACTAAGAAAAATCAAGAGAGTGATCAAAGGACAAGGCATGAGAATAGAATGAGAAGATAATAAAGATTTGAGAGTTGTTTGTGTTGGTGTTGGAAATAAGCCACACCTGGACCGACGATGGACTGGTCCAAGAGGGGTTGGTAGCTCAGTGGTAGAGCACTCCAGCAGCTTATGGAAGGTCCTAGGTTCGAGTCCTAGTTGGTCCATGTTTCAACATGGTATCAGAGCCAGGTCCAGGCTAGGAGCCCCAAGCACACGAGAGGTGTGGCTTAAGGGGGGTGTTGGTGTTGGAAATAAGCCACACCCGAACCGACGATGGACTGGTCCAAGAGGGGTCAATAGCTCAGTGGTAGAGAACTCCAACAGCTTATGGAAGGTCCTAGATTCGAGTCCTAGCTAGTCCATGTTTCAACAGTTTGAAAAGAGTAGAAAAGGGTAGAAAGCTAGAGGCAAAATTTGAATAGCAGAGGTCAGTAAGCAGAGGGGAAATATTAGAGAGTAAACATAACAAAGCAACAAGCTATGCATAACAATCAGTTTCATTGTGTTACAAAAAATCATATTGTAACAAGGTGCTCAATTTGTTGATGTAATTTTCTATTGTATATCATCCAAGTGG
Organism: Cryptomeria japonica; assembly: GCF_030272615.1. Classification (NCBI taxonomy): domain Eukaryota; kingdom Viridiplantae; phylum Streptophyta; class Pinopsida; order Cupressales; family Cupressaceae; genus Cryptomeria; species Cryptomeria japonica. The sequence goes on from NC_081407.1 coordinate 231,917,376, forward strand.
GTGCTCATATCAGGGGTAGGTGCTCCTTTGAGTTGGTGCTCCTTTGGGTTGGTGCCCATAAACATTGTAATTTAATTGTCCATTGTGAGCTTGGATTAGAGTAGTAGACTCTAGCAGTATTTCTCACCAAGGTTTTCCCCATCTTGGGTTTTCCTTGTACATTTGGTGTTATGTGGTTGACCTTTGTATAAATATGCTCTTTGCATTTCTGCTAATACTGTTTTCATAGTTGGATTTCAAGTTTTAAAGATTCATTGATTCACCCCCCCCTCTCAGTGGTCATTTGTGTTCCTTCAATTGGTATCAAAGCACCAAGTTCCCTAATTGATAAGCTTTCTCTAGCTTGGGTATATTCTGGTCTATGAACACAACGACAAGAAAGGAATCCTCATCTGCTAAAGCACCAATGTTTGATGGCACAAACTATACATTTTGGAGCAGAAGAATGGAAACATACTTATCCTCTTTAGGCTTTGATGTATGGATGTCAACTAAAAATGGCTATATTGTTCTTAAAGTTCCTCCTACAGACCTAGATGCAAAAAGAGAATATGAGTGCAATGCTAAAGCCAAGAATGCTATCCTAAGTGGCCTATCTGATACAAAATTTGTCAAAGTTATGCACCTCACATCTGCAAAAGAGACATGGAACAAGATGCAAATAATCTATGAAAGAGATGTAAAGGTAAAGGAGGCTAAACTGCAAAATATTTGAGGTCAGTTTGAAGGACTAAAGATGAAGGAAGAAGAGAAGGTTGTTGATTATCTTCAAAGAGTGGATGAAATTGTTAATGCTATAAGAGAACTTGGAGAGGATTTTTCAGATGAAGTAATTGTCAAGAAGGTGTTGAGATCATTGACAAAAAAGTATGGCACAAAGGTCTTTTTCATTGAAAAATATAAGGACTCAAAATACTTTTCTATGGATGAGCTATTTGGTTCACTATCTACCTATGAAATGAGGACTGTCAACGCTGAAACATCTAAAAGAGAATTCGCCTTAAAAACAACTCAGAAAGGAAAAGAAGAAGCAAATGCTATTGATGAAAAGGACTCTGATACTATTGAAGAAAAATTTGTCAGGAAGCTCAAGAAAGGTTCGGGAAAATACAAAGGTAAGCTCCCTTTTAAATGTTTCAATTGTGGCAAGATAGGACACTTTTATGCCAAGTGCCCCTATGACAAGAAATAAGATAAAGCTGAAGAAAAAGGTAAACACAAAGTGAAGCAACTCTAGAAACCAAGAAGAAGAATAGCCTTTGCGCAATTAACAACAATACTACTGATGAGGAAAGTGAATCAGATGTGGGCAGCAGTGAGAATGAAAGAGAAGTCAACCTTTTCATGACACAAGAAGAATTAGATGAAGGACAAACATCAAGCAGAGAGTGTGGGATTGAATCTGAAAATCACAACTCATATGGAAACGATGAAGAAGATGAGATTGATGTTGAAGTTGATTTAGAAGGAGAGTTGGTGTGTGCACTTGAAGAGATTAAGAGGTTAAGGAAGGAAAATAAAAAACATAAGAATGTTGCTACAGAGGAACAAAACCGATTAAATAAAAGTCTTGAAGAGTCAAAGAAAAATATTACTAATTTGAAGACACAATTGGAAGATGCCAAAAGGATGCATGAAGTGATGAAATCAAACCTTGATGCCAAGGAAAGGAGATGCGATGAGTTAGAAGTAGAGGTTGTAAACTTGAAAAATCAAGTAGAAAAATGTAAGGAAGACCTTCAACTAAGACAAAAATATGAGAGCAACACAAATGCATTGGATGATATGTTGAAGAAGCAAAAGCATTCAAAGGACTTTACGAGCATAGGATTTGATGTTGGCCAATGTTCTACCAACATGGATCCATCAAATAAAGACATACATTTTGTATCTTCAAGCAAGAATGGTCATGGGCAAACTCTCACAGTTAGCAAATCTCCAAATAAAAATAATGATGTTGCTACTACAAGAAACAATCATGTTGATCCTAAAGGAAAGGCGAAGCTAGATGATGATGGTTTCACCAAAGTCAAGGACTTGAGAAAGAAGATTAGAGGATCGAGACATGCTGCTCCAAGAAGGCCAATGAGGAATACTTTCAACAATAATAACCGATACGCTTCTCCATTTCATGGCTATTGTTATAAATGTAATTTATATGGACATAAAATTTTAGAATGTAGACTTATGCATAGACCTCCTCCAAGTTATGAAAACAATAATCCTTTTGTTTTCTTAAGGGATATTAATGTTATATGCTATCATTGTAATGAATTTGGCCATAAAAGCTATGAGTGTAGAAGAAAAACATTTATGTATAGTGGCAAACCATCTAGTTCATCATTTAATATAAATTTAAAGTGCTACTGTTGTCAAAACTATTGTCATATAGCAAAGAACTGTCAATCAAGAACTTCTAAACAAAAGATAACAACAAATGTGAAACCAAAAAACACATTTGATTAGAATGTTGCAGTAGAGAAGAGAAAAGACACCAAGCAAGTGTGGGTAGAAAAAGAAAAAGAGAAAGGAATCAATTTTGATTGTGCAAACAGCCTTGCATGCTGAGAGAAGGAATATTTGGGTTGTTGACAGTGGATGCTCCAACCACATGGCTGGAGATAAGAAAACTTTTATAAAATTTGAGGATTGGAATGGAGGTTAAATCAGATTCTATGAGAATTCCTCAATCAAGATAAAAGATAAAGTAACATTGAGCATTGATGGAAAGATGAAAGGTCATAATGTATACTATGTGGAAGGAATAAAACACAATTTACTTATTGTAAGTCAGATGTGTGACAAAGTCTACAAGTTTACATTTGACTCTAAGGGATGTGAAATTAGAAAAGAAAACAATGGTAAACTAGTTGCAGAAGGTAAGATGACTGATGGAAATGTGTACAATTTGAAGGAATGCTATGGGTCACAATGTATGATGGGACAAGTAAATGAGAGTTGGTTGTGGCATAGAAGGCTAGGTCACATAAACTTTGACAACTTTGTCAAGGTAAGCAAAAAAGGTTATGTAAGAAACTTGCCTTAGATTATCAAGCCAGCAAACACCATATGTGATGAGTGTCAAAGAGGCAAGCAAACTAGGGTAAGCTTCAAGACAAAGGAATACTCAACTACAAGGCCATTGGAACTAGTGCATACCGATTTATGTAGTCCTACTAAGACAAGATCTCTAAATGGTGAAAAGTATTTCATGCTGCTCATGGATGACTTTTCAAGAATGATGTGGGTTACCTTCCTGCAGGATAAGTCACAAGCATTTGAAAGATTCAAATTTTTTAGAAAAATGGTTGACAAAGAAAGTGGGTACAAGCTTAAATGTTTGAGATCAGACTGAGGAGGTGAATTCACATCAAATGAATTTGAAGATTACTATGAGTTACATGGAATTAAAAGACAATATTATGCTCTTAGAACAACACAACAAAATGGTGTTGTGGAAAGAAAGAATATAACAATCAAAGATATGGCTAGAACAATGCTAAATGAGTCAAATTTGCCCGATGTTTATTGGGAGGAGGTTGTCCATACAAAATTATACATCTTAAACAGGGCTCAACTAACAGTGAACAACAAAATGACTCCATATGAGCTATGGTATGACAAGAAACCGTCAATCAAGTACTTCAAAGTCTTTGAAAGTAAATGTTTCATTAGAAGAGATGAGGATGGATTAGGAAGATTTGATGCAAGGTGTGATGAAGGCATCTTTTTAGGCTACTCAAAGCAAGGCATACAAATGTTTCAAGAAACGCCTAAAGAAAGTTGTTGAAAGAAAAAAGTGAGAGTTGATGAGGACTTGCATAAAGGAAAGCAAAATATGGTAAATCAGATTGAGGAACCGTGTGATGAAGAGGAAGAGCAAGCTGAAAGTGAAGAAGAAGTTACTAACAAGCCCCCAAACATATATGTGCAGAAGAATCATATTGAAGATCAGATCATTCGCAATAAGAATGAAGGTGTACAAACAAGGAGAAGGCATGCAAAGAACAATGAACAGGAGAATTTTTGTCTCATGATTAAAATGGAACCACGAAACTACAATGAAGCTAGAAAGAGTGAGAAATGGGTGAAGGCAATGCAAGAAGAGTTGCAACAAATTGAAAAGAATAAAACTTGGGATTTAGTACCAAGGCCAGCTAATAAAAATGTCATGGAAATAAAGTGGGTCTATAGGAATAAGATGAATGAAGATGGCAAGGTGATAAGGAACAAGGCCAAACTTGTATGCAAAGGATACTCACAAATTGAGGGCATAGATTTTGAAGAGACATTTTCCCCTATTGCAAGACTTGAGGCCATTAGAATGTTCTTGGCATTTCCAGCATACAAAGGTTATAAAGTATATCAAACGGATGTAAAATCTTCATTCCTAAATGGAAATCTTGAAGAAGAGGTGTATATTGAATAGCCTAAAGGAGTTTAATTGCATGAGGATAAAGACCTTGTTTGCATACTAAGGAAGACATTGTATAGGTTGAAACAAACACCTAGAACATGGTACTCCAAGCTAGACAAGTATCTACATCACCAAGGCTTCAAAAGGACATGTTCTGATAGCAACTTGTATATCAAAACAGATGGTAATCTCATGATCAGAGTTGTTGTGTATGTAGATGACATTATCTTTGTTGGAAATAAGGATGTCTCATGTAAAGAGTTTGTTGATCAAATGCAATCAGAGTTTGAAATGTCATTGTTGGGAGAGTTGTCCTACTTTCTTGGTTTGCAAATATCACAATTAAGTAAAGGTATATTCCTCTCACAAACCAAGTATGCTAAGGACATGTTGAAGAAGTTACAAATGGAAGATAGTAATCCGGTTAGTACCCCCATGGTGACTAGATGCAAACTAAGAAAAGATGATGAGTTGCCCAATGTTGATTGGACTATGTATAGATCTTTGATTGGAATATTGTTGTACCTAACTACCTCTAGACTTGATATAGTACAAGTAGTGTGTATGGTAGATAGATTTCGAGCTGCTCCAAAGCAATCTCATGTGAATGTTGTTCGAAGAATATTCAGATATTTGTAGGGTACACTTGATTATGGTTTGTGGTATCCAAAGAATGATGACTTCACTTTGCAAAGCCTACACAGATGCAAATTGGGAATGTTGTGTGGATGACAGGAAGAACACTAGTGGTGGAGTTGTCTTCGTTGGTGATAGATTGGTCTCATGGAACAACAAGAAACAAGAGTCTATTTATTTATCTATTGTTGAGGCTGAATACATAGCTGCTACTACATGTTGCTCACAAGTTCTTTGGATGAAACAAACACTCAAGGATATTCAGGTAGAGTATGTTGATCTAGACTCCATAAAATGTGACAATTCAAGTGCAATCAACATCTCCAAGAACCCATTCATGCACTCAAGAACAAAACATATTGCAATCGAGTATCATTTCTTGAGGGAAAAGGTAGCTAGAAAGGAAGTCAAGGTTGAGTATGTAAGTATTGGTGAGAAAGTTGCTCATATTTTCACAAAACCTCTACCCAAGGACACTTTTGAATATCTAAGACTCAAGTTGGGACTTGTCCCTCCTTTTTGCACTTGAGTGGGTTCAGATGTATGTGGTTCAGTGTGATTTTTCAGCTTCTCTTTCTACATCCTTGAACCCATGTGTATTCTCAAGGTAATGGAGCATAGTGATTTTGGTTAACAGGGTCCACAATGTCATTGTCATTGCAGATGTCTTTCTAACTCTTTCCCAATCCAGATGTGTCATAGGGGGAGTGTTTCTAGCTAAGAAAAGAATGGAAATGACCCTTTGCCATTGTTTTCAAAGGGGGAGAAGAGGCTTGAGTGTTGACATCAATACCAAAGGGGGAGATTGCTAGCATATTGTTGTCATTGATGTCAACATGTTCAAATACAAGTTGATCTAGTTGAGTTGTAGAAGAGATGAGTTGTAGATGTGTTGGTTCGAATTGGAGAAGTGTTGGTTTAGATTCATGTTGGTTTAGATTTGGATCAATGCATGGGAGCTCTTTCTTATCCCTACACAATGTGTTTGTAGTCACTCTTTGTGTGCCTAAGCTTTTCAGTGTGAGTTTCCTCAAGTCACTTCGACACCCTTGTAGCTCGTTGTGACTCTTCCCTTCGATGAGTCATCTTTTAGCCTCTGCAGACTTCAAATGTTATACCGCATCCTTGTTTCGGAGTGACTGTGTATGTGTCTTGTCAACATGTATTTCTATGGGACTTTTCTCTTCGGCAAGACTTCTTTCGAGATTAGTAGATATCAAGTGGTATATCAACATCCTCTTTTCGATGTGACTTTTTACTCGTCTTGTCGATATGGTGTCCTTGTCGATGTGACTTTGCATTTCGGTAAGACCTAGTTCAGACCGTGTAGAATCTATGTGTCATGTCAATGTGTTGATTTCGATGTGACATTGGATTTGTCACATCGACAAAGGGTAGCGAGAAGTCCTTTTCGTCGTGACCTGAGATATGTATGGCCGATAATGATTCTTTTTGGTGGGACTTTTCTTTTCGGCAAAACTCACTTTGCTTTTTGTCGGCCTTTTGAACTATACCGACATGGGCCCTGTCGCTGTGAGATATAAGATAAATTGCCAATGATGTTTCCTTTTTGGCATAACATTAGATGTTTCTTGCTAAAATTGTTTTCTTTTCGGCATGACAGGAGAAGCATCTAGCCAATAAAGCTTCCTTCTTTGGTGTGACTTTGCCTTTCGACAAGACCCAAATTGCTTCTCGTCAATCAGTTGAAGCTTTAGAGATATGAGTTCTACTTCGCTATGACTGTGAGGAGCCTTGGAGAAATGTCTCGAACAGCAAGAAAAGATGAAAAATGACATGTTTCTCTCCTTAGCAGTGCATGTTGATCTGTGAGTGGTCCACATGGGTGGTTGACATAGGTTGACCATATGACATAGATGAAGATGCTAAGGATGTGGAATACATGGGATGAATAAGTTTCCATTTGGATGAAAGGAGTGATTCTGCATGCAAAGATGGGTTACATAAACACACCGAATGTGGTAGATTGTAGTCTTATCAGAATGGATCACAGGTTGAGATGGAAGAAGACTGCATTTAATCAAGAACTTGTTACAACTATTAAGTGGCTCTACGAAGATCTGAAAATCTTCGATTAATGAAATATCATAGACATGGAAAAATCATGTATTCCCCAATCGACAAGACATCAAGATACTAGGCAGATGAGGATTAAAAAATGTAGTAATCTTATCATAGAAATTGATCTAAGAATGGAAGGAGAAGCAATTAATGTGGGTTTCTAATCAACCTGCAAGTGAGATTTCTTGGAAGCTCGAGAAGAACCTTTTTTAACTATTATTTTGGAGGGGAAGTCTTCAATGCACTGAGATGACCACTAAGTGCAGTGCAACTGGAAAAAAATGTAGATAGAAAAAGGAAATAAGAGAGGTGTGTATTCTAATGGGTGTGTGTGTTGAAAAAGGTGTAGAGGACAAAACAGTGAAGTGTGGAAAACATAGTAGCAATTCAAACTAAGAAAAATCAAGAGAGTGATCAAAGGGCAAGGCATGAGAATAGAGTGATAACATAATAGAGATTTGAGAGTTGTGTGAAAAGAGTAGAAAAGATAGAAAGCTAAAGGTGGAAGTTGAGTAGCAGAGGTTAGTAGGCAGAGGGGAAATATTAGAGAGTAAACATAACAAAGCAGTATGGTATGCATTACTATCAATTTCAGTGAGTTAAAAAAAAATCATTTTGTAACAAGGTGCTCAATTTATTGATGTAATTTTCTATTGTATATCATCTGAGTGGGTACTCAGATCAGGGGTAGGTGCTCCTTTGAGTTGGTGCTCATAAAATTAGGGGTTGGTGCTCCTTTGGGTTGGTGCCCATAAACATTGTAATTTAATTGTTCATTGTGAGACTAGATTGGAGCAGTAGACTCTAGCAGCATTTCTTGCTGAGGTTTTTCCCATCTTGGGTTTTCCTCATACATTTGGTGTTATGTGGTTGACCTTTGTGTGAATATTCTCTTTGCATTTTTTCTAATAGTGTTTTCATATTTGGATTTCAAGTTTTAAAGATTCATTGATTTACCCCCCCCTCTCAATGGTCATTTGTGTTCCTTCACATGTCAACTCGCAAAAATTAAAACTGACATATGGATGGCCATGTTATTTCTTGCCAACTATCACAAAACATGAATTAGATAAAATTATAACCTATAACATGATATAGAGTAGACTAATTTGTATTAGTGATACATTATCAACAATTTACCAAAATAGAGTTTATTGTTGGTGACCATCCTCGAATCACTAGGAACCCGTTATAGGAGTGGCACAATTACTATTATGATTTTATTGTTTGAATATTTTTTTAATGAGAACATATTTCTATATTATAGATATGAAAAAAGATACATATGAAATAAATGCCTTTTGAAGCTCAATCATGTTGGCAATGATTGCAAACATCCATTTTTTAGGTTGCATTAGATGCTTTTGATTAGGAGACTGAATGATTCTTAATAGAGATAACAAGCAAGAAAAAGACATGTTAAGCTAGTTTGAAACATCAGAGATTACATAGGCAAAACTAAAATTAGAGAGTTAAGATGACTAGCAAAAAACAACCAGGAGTAGTGAATCTTATTGTCAATTGTTGTTGCAAGCAGGATCACAAATCCTTTTCTTGTTGTTAGGGCCAATGCATAAGAAGCGTTCATTCTAGCATAGATGAGTACCATTTTTAGGGGTTGAGAATACGAAGTGTATAGTAGCAAGTTCAAGACTAAGAGAGATGAGCATTTTGGTTGAGAATCCAGGAGAGGATATATTGTTTGAAGACTTGAGTTTGGAATATTTAAATTTAAATGCCCAAAATTTAGAAATTTGAGAAGTCATAATAATCATGGTCGAAAGAGAGTTGACAAGTAAGTTCCATCATCTGACCTCAGCAACAATATTGTGTTTGATACTCTTAAAGCCTGTAAACATATATCCAAAAGTTAGTTATCTTAGTGTTCAAAGCAAGCCCTATGGTAAAATGAACATATTGAAGAATTGGAAGATGAGATGAGATGAGGGATTGTGCTATCCTTAATTTGAATCGATAAAACTCATAAGTTGAATGATTGCAAATCTATATTAAATAAAGGAAACAAAACAACTACAACACGTAGTTAGAATTGAATGACCATAATAACACTACAAAACGGGGGTAAAACTCAAATGGAATAAAATGTATAGATACCTATAAATAGGCAAGGGAAGTATTACAATTATGATGATGTTTTTTAATCCTCAAAACATTGGATGGTATTAGATTCATTTTCTTTATTCATTCACAATTCCTTAAGACTCGTAGTTCCAACATTGCATGAAGGATATTAGTAATGCTTCTTTACCAACATGTTTATCATTGTAGATTTCAATATGACTCATCTAATGGGTAGTGATCAGTATTTCAATAGTTGGATAATTTTTTATTGGGTTTATAACTTTCCTCTATGTTTGAGAGTGACAAATCCCTTGTATGACAGGGTTTTTTGTATTTTTTGTGTACTTTTAACCTAAAAGTACAAAAAGGAGAAAAGAGACAAAGGAAAAAGAATAACAAAAAACCAAATGGTAGACTCACAAATACTAGCTAAGATTTTACAACTTGACACAAATCACAAAGGTATTTTATCATAACATGTGTTTTGATATGCAACAATGATGAAAGAAGGATAACAAATTTCAACATACAAAGAAATAAATTGCCTTAGCGCACTTGAATCAAGATACCAATGTGTTTTGTCAACTGCATAGATTGATTGAATAATTGAATAATATTTTCCACAATTATATAAAGGGATTACTAATTTAGTATACAAGAAATCAGTAATGGTAACTCAAAAATACATTCAAACATATGATCCAAATACTTTCTTTATTATCCTTTTGAAATTATACAACTCCAAAAACCCTTAATTAGAAAGTGTCAAACCAAAAGTCCACATAAAATCTCTCCAAAAATATCTCAAAAGTTTCCCCTTTGTAAGAGTCCCCCCTTTACACTTGAAATAGCTTTGTATTATATGTTTTAAAAGATAACTACCTAGTAACCACCTGGTAACTATCTCAACTACCTTTTTGAAATACAATGTTTTCTAAAATAATAACCCTTGTTTGGTTACTATTGTGATGTTTTCAAACATTGCCCCATTGTAAATGGGGACCCCCACTTTTTTATTAGATTAGGTGTCTTATTCGGTCATCTTTAGGCTTGGAAATGGCTTCTTAGTCATCATTAGCATTTGCTAGTGAGAGAAGGTATGTTTTCTGAATGTTAGAATTGAGGGGTGTTGCTAAGTTGCTAGGTGTCATGTTGCAATATTGTCAAAGTTGCTAATGTCGTTAGGGAGAGTGATTTTGTGAGGGATGGATTATAAGCTAGGAGTGTCTGGTTTGCTTGTAGTTTTGTTAGGAATTGCGATCCTAAACACCTTAAAGTCTTGTATTTCAAATCTACACTATGCAAGACCTAAAGGGGTAAAATTACAGAAATTTGGCTAAGTAAAATTCAACCCCTCATTTCATGCATAAACTTGTGCAAGGCCACCCTTCATGTGCGCCCATGCCTAAACTTGACTAAGCATTCAAGGAACAAAGAGAGATTCATGTCTAATGCAAGGCACCCTTCCAAATCCACTCCATGTGTAACTTTGTGCAAGACATCACCTTGGATGCGCTCAAGTAGGAAATAGAAGATAAGATTGCCTAATTCTTGGCAAAACCACCTTGTAATGTGACCTTGTCCTAACCTTTGTGTGAGCTCAAGCATCATGTGCTCCTACCTTTTGTACGCACAAGCCCCCTTGATACACCTATGCATGTAAGCATCTAAAATTTTCCCAGCACTCGTCACTTTTTTTGTAAATTTTCTTAGGGTTCGTTCTCCTAATGATTTATGTGCAATGACCCCCTTCAAATCTACCATGCTTTGTGCATCCAACATGCCTAAACCCACTCTAGCCTCATTCAATGCAAGGGGGACCTTCAAACCTGCTATGCATATTTGACCATGAAATGTTCCCTAGGAGGAGGGTGAAGAGAGTTGGCTAAGGTAAAATTGTTGCTCACCCTTCCTAAACCCACTTTGCAAGCAAACCCTTAAACTACACCCTAGGGTAATAAGGAAGGATTTTAGAAAACCATCATTCAAATCTCAAGTAAGTTAGAACTTTGTGCAAGGGCATCTTCAATGTTCCCCTACCTTCCTTTGATTGAGCAAAGATGCATTTTTAATGCACTTACCTTTTGTGCAAGATTGCACCTTGATTTTCCCCAATTTCCTATGCAAGACATCACTTCAAATGTTCTCTACAAGTGTGATTTTCATGTGCACTATTTACTTATGTATTTCACCCCCTTAGACTATGCTCCAACATAATCCTCATGTGTGCACGAGTTGTTGCAAACCAGTATACCTAATGTGCTCTAACATTTTGTGTAGGAAAACACTTGAGGACCACTTCCATCAACTAATGCATACCACCACCTAAAACCCATCAATGCAAGCATATGGTTTATGTGCGCCCAAAGGCAAAGATAAAGGGAGTGGTTAAGGGTAATGCTCAGTCCAAAAAATCAAAAGATCATACCTCAAGTGTCAAGAAATAGACTTTCGAGCACCAAAATTAGACTTGTAAAACATTGTAAAATCAATCCTATAAACAACAAGCAATCGGATCTTAAAAGATAGATGCTTTAATTCAGAAAACAAATAAAGGGTGAAGCCTGAGGGATGAGAATCAGACTTAGATAAAACCAGACCTAGTGAAGGAAGATTGGACCTGCATTTTAATACGCTCAGTCAAGGCACCTAATGCAAAGGTACCCCTAAATCATGTTCAGGTTGGACAGATTAGCTCCTCAAATGCGCTCAACTTTTTTTTATGAAAACATACCCTATAAATTCTCTCCTCGTTTTGTGCAGAGGTAGCCTTCAATCCCACTATGTAGCCCTAGGGTTAATTTGCAGCCAAGAAAGGGTTGAAAGGGAAGTAAAACGTGAGTAAAACAAGGTGAATCAGAAATCCAAAAGGATTATTTAGACCTAAAATTCAATCATAAGGAGATGAAATCATATCCTAATTTTTAGCTATAATAATCAGAGCAAAGCAAGGGATAGACTGGTGTTGATTGTGGTTGTGAAAGAGGAATTTGATCCTTATTTATATGTAAATAATCCACAAACATCTTTTGCTCATCCAACCTAAGGAAAGAGGTAGGAAATGGTGTATGAATGATGACGTGGGCGGACAACTTACTTACACAAGAATCTATAAAAAATGTTCTCAAGTTATGCATGCAATAACTTTAAATGTGTCATGTTTTGTGCAAAAGCCCTTTTAAATCCCGCTCATGCATAGGGAGTCCTAGGTCATCTCACTTTGAGAAGGGTAATTCAAGAATTAAAATGAAAATAGGTGGTTTTTAGGGCAGCCAACTTAAGGAGGATTGCAAATTAACTTCAAGCACAAACATGACTAGGCCATCCTAATGATGGATTGTGAATTCAGACTTGGTGGGGGGAGATATATAAGAAGAGAATGAATTCATTCATTTTCTAATTCAATAAAATTCCAAGAAAAAATTAAGAGATGTAGAGGAGAGCGAACATCAAGAGCAAGCATCCTTGGGCAAATTTTATTAGATTTCCCCAACAACCTCCATCCATATTCAAGGCAAAATTTTGATCGAACATCAAGGCGAGTTTGCAAAACCTGATTTGGCATGAATTAAGAGGCATTTCCATCTGATTTTAAGTGAATGGCAGTAGTCCTTGGTGTGAACTTCATCAATTCTCATCACCTTACACAACGAATTCTAGATTTGATCTAATTGAGGGTGAAGTTTCAAGTTGAGAACATCCTAATTTGGGGAAAATTTTGTCTACAATTTGACCAAATTTCCAATCAGCGACATCATTTCTAGACCTAGAGTTTTTCATTCTCAGTTCTTTCAATGATATTTCTAGGATGAAATAAGGTTTCAAGGCCTAATTTGTTATACCTTTGTCTTATTTTCATTTAATCATATGTTGAATGATTCAAATTGTGTTTGTTTTTGCAGGTTTTAATGCATGGATGAAGGACTTCGGCCTCAACAATACAAGATAAGGTCCAAGTCATGCTAGGAAAGATGAACATTCAAGGTAACATGAAGATTCCATCACATGGAGGAATTCAACTGAAGATGCAAAAATATAATCTGATATTTTATGAGAGAAGATTCAGATAGATTAATCATCCAACAATGAAGTACATATAATGAACATACACACAAAATCCAATGTCTAAGTTAGGGCACACACACATGCATGCAACGAGAATTTTCCTCCATTGCACTCCTATCTATCAAGGTCTTGTGTTTGTTTAAAATGGATGTTCTCAGAATTACTACATAAGATGCTATGAAGAACGAAGATTTAAAAAATGAGTGTGAGAAAACAAGAAATGCAAGAGTGCAAATATGAAGCAAAATGCTAGATCCTTCCAAATGAGTGAGAGAGAGAGAGAGGGGGGGGGGGGGGGTTAAATAGATATCCTCGGGGTGAATCCAGGTTGTAGGACAAATGTGGGATAATAGATTAGTGTATATGTTTGTCCCACATTCAATATGTGAATGAAATGGATAGGAGTGGGAGATGATAAATACAAGATGAAGTTGATATGTAGGAGATTTGGAAAATAGATTAATAATAGAATATATTAATGGATTTAAATGAATTAATTGATAATAATATTACTAAATGAATTTAATGAATATACGATATAATATGAATATTATGATATAATGAAGAATAATGGAAAATGAATATCAAAAGATAAATGGATAATAAGAATATTATATAATAATGATATGGATCCACTTAATGATTGGAAAATTAAGATAAGAGGATAATTTTAATGAAAAAATTTATGTGTCTACATCAACATCAACACACTCAAGGCAAAGACAAAGAATCTCAAGAACATCAAATCAAGGAGAGTTCAATCTAAACACAAGGAGGAATTCAACATCAAAAGTCAAGGCATGGAGCATGAACACAAGGTCAAGTGCACTATGTTGTCAGGAGAGTGAAGGGACTCACCACCTCAAGATTGCTCTACATCACCATAGGGATGCATTACAAGCTCTGCAATATCAAGATTCAATCACAAGGAGGAAAATCAACATCAAAATGACAATGACTAAAGAATCACTTCAATGACTTAACCATAGCATGGGAAGTTACCTTACGACGTCAAGAGGTTCAAGGCATCACAATGATGATGAGGAAATGTGACTATCTTGAATTTCCTTCGAAAATCAAAGAATAAGGATCAGTGCAAGGAGATAAGCTCTGTTATGCAACATGGAGTTACCCTACATCAATGCAAGATCGCCGAGAATTTAAGAGTTAGAGAGTTAGAAGCAAGAATCATCAAGATGAAGTGCATCTTGAGGAGGAAGATTCCCAGTTTAGGTGGTGAAATCGTGCAAGTGTGATCAAAGAGATAGTTTTAGAAAAGCAAATTTGGATACTTGATCACCCAAAAATGATACAATTTGAGAATATGCCCCATTATCATCACATCAAGCAATTAAACATGTTGAGTATCAAGAGATATTGCCCCATCACAAACACTTTGTGATGATCTACATGAGAAGCAAGATAAGGTGGCATCCTATTCATCATCAACTCAATCATGTTCTTCCAAAGAAACACATCCACATACATTGAATCTGATTCATCCAAAAGAGGGAGCAAGTGACACATGGCAATTCATCAAATATTGTTTCATATACCTAACCTATTTTCCTATTGGTCTGCATTTGAAGGAGGACATGTGTCCATTCAAGAGGTAATTAATTATTTCATTGGCTAAGGTGGCATCCTAGTCATCATCAAACCAATCACTGAGTCTATCTCCAGCATATAGACGATTTTTTTCATTGTTAACCTTGGAGTCATTTCATTTGATCACATGTATAGCATATGAGGTTTCTTTGTTCAAGAGAGGATATAATACTTGGTATTTTATTCTGTGTTCGAGGTGTCCTTAAAAACACATCAACAGTTACAATTTACATCATTGGTTTAAATGATCTCTATTTACATTCATTTGAACATAAAAATCCACACAATCCCCACAAATTTAAGTGGCATTTTGATGATGAAGCTAAGAGATTTCTTAAGAAAATTGGCATGACCAACAAGATCAATAATTATTCGTTCTTAACTAGCCTTGCATGACAACATGCAAAACATCAATAAATGTGACACCATCTAGCCTTGTGGCCAAGTTTTGTATTATTATTTTTCCATGTGAATAGTAGAGTTTTTCCTTGTCAACACATGAAATATCTTTCACAACTAGAAACCGATTTAATTTGAAATAGAATCCTCCATTGACATTCAAATGCAATTCAAAACTTCACAACTCCAAAAGATTTAAACTTGTATTTTTTATAACTATTATAAGCTTCAACATGGGATTTGTTAGCATTGAAGATGATATTCCACAAAAATCACAACTTTTGTAGTTTAAAATTTGTGCCTTCTTTTTTGAAATGGCTATTCATTCTAAATATTCTTTCATTTCATGAGTACTTAGATGAAATTTCATTTGTCCTTATTACCACAATTGACCATTCTAAATCATAAATTTTTCACCTCGGAATAATAGCTCATCCACCTTATCAACTACAATCTATTATGTTGTATTACCCTTATCTAACAAGATTCTTCTTTTCATTATACTTTGATAAATGTCCTCCTCTTTTTAGAGATTTTATTTTGGGACAGACAAGGGGATTTTAGTAATGGTTGTGAGAGTTTAGCTTTACAAATGTTGAGTAAATGCATTGAAAGTTTCTAAAACATTTTTAATAAATTCATTTTGCACATATCCTGTGGTATTTTCCACACTCAGTGAATTTCATGAGATGATGTCTCTTCGATATATTCTTTCAAAT
The DNA here is from genome assembly GCF_030272615.1 of Cryptomeria japonica. NCBI lineage: Eukaryota > Viridiplantae > Streptophyta > Pinopsida > Cupressales > Cupressaceae > Cryptomeria > Cryptomeria japonica. Next base: position 231,933,384 of record NC_081407.1, read on the forward strand.
AGATCATAGGCCTTACTACAGTCAACATTTTGTAGGTATGCCTTTTTGGCATTCGACTGAGCGATTGTGCATTAGAGTCTTTGTGTTGACTAGGGTTGGCATTGTTGTCAACTACTGGTCTTTGGGTCGAGCATTTGATCAGAGCAGAAAAGCAGAGGTTGGAGCAGCATCATCAATAGGAGATAGAGATATCGGTGGAAGCCAAATTTGGTCCTACCGATCCAGCGATGTCACATCGATAAGTGGAGTAGAAAAGAAGGTTGATTAATCAGCTAAGAATGTTTTATGATTTCATCTAAAATCAACGGTTCGTGTTGCTTCACGGTGAGCTAATCAAATGTCATCAGTAACCCTCTGTGATCACCACAACCATCTGATGAAGAGTGGGGGCCTCCAGATGAACGATAGTTGTCAGATCAGGAAAAAGGACCCACGCAAAGTCTTCATAGTTGGTGATGTGTTAAGTGGAACCCATGGTGTTGATGAAATCTTAGTTGGATTATATGAAGGAGACATGATCTCATCGAAGGGAAACTTTCCAAGTCCCCTCGATAAAGTGTGCAAGGCCAAGAACGAAGGGAAGGTTTTCGACAGAGATGTTCACATCGATGAGACAAGTGTATATCGATGAGACTCTTCTTGAGTCACATTCATTCATTGATAGTCTATGGTAAACAAGGTGAGACAAATGCTTTCGACAAATGGCTAATGTTATGAATTGTATTGGGTCAGTTACAACTGAGAACTAATATAGAATGAGTGTAATCGTCGACAGGAGAAGATTATTTTCTGTAGAAGACCAAATTTAGGTTCAGTCTTTGAATGAGCAATAACTGAGCATGCAGAGATGTGGACATAGAGGTTGTTCGTGAACAGTTAATCTACATTGAATTATCGCACAGAAGTGAATGAGCATGCATTGGTGAGTGCATGTGCATGTATTGTAAAGAAAAAATATACATATGAAAAGTTTGAGTTAGCGAATGATAGAAAGATAGCACAATGTATGTGTGAGCAAATTTTTTTTTTTAAATATTCTGAGAGAGAGTGGTTGGAAGAAAAATGAGAAAAAGTTAGTAGACCAACGTGCAAATAGAGATCATATGTAGACAGAATGCAAAAGATCACCAACAAAAGTATGAGTTGCAAAATTCATCTGTGACATTGTAATTAGGGCTTTCCAGTGATTCGAGTTGTTGCTCTATTTAAATTGTGATTGGGAGGGTGCCCAAGTGTGTACTAGGTTGGTGTTCAATAGGGGTTGGTGCTCTTAAATGTGAGATCAATGAGGTCCATTGCAATTAGTGATTTTTTATTTGTGAGGCTGGATTAGGAAAGTAGATCCTAGCAGCATTTTTCATCGTGGTTTTTCTTTTTTAGGGTTTTTCACATAACCTCTTATGTTATGGTCTTTTGTGCTTGTTTTGGCTTATGTTTTCTACTAATCGTGTACTTGCTGATAATCAAGATTTTAAGTAGATCATATGTATGTAGTTTTTAGTACCACCAATTCACCCCCCCTCTCACTGCTAGTGATTGTGTTTCAGCATGCCTATCATGGCAGTTGCATCTAAGCCATCTGGAAAAAGTCCTCAATCCATTATGACATCTAGAATTTGTTTTAAAGCACTCATTTTTGCAAGAATGGGATGCTTTATCCATTTTCAATAAACAAAATCTAGAACTAAAAGCATTAGGGTTTTAGAACTATTAGATTCTTGAGCTTGAGATATGATCTTTGTAGCATTTAAATGAAAGAAGGCACATGAATAATCTTGACTCGATCGGAAGTGAATGAGCATGCATTGGTGAGTGCATGTGCATGTATTGCAAAGAAAAAATATACATATAAAAAGTTTTAGTTAGTGAATGATGAAAGATAGCATAATGTATGTGTGAGCAAAAAAAATTTGAACATATTCTGAGATAGAGGGGATTGCATGAAAAATGAGAAAAAGTTAGCAGACCAACATGCAAACATAGATCATGTGTAGAGAATGCAAAAGATCACCAACAAAAGTATGAGTTGCAAAATTCATCTATGACATTGTAATTAGGGCTTTCCAGTGATTCGAGTTGTTGCTCTATTTAAATTGTGATTGGGAGGGTGCCCAAGTGTGTACTAGGTTGGTGTTCAGTAGGGGTTGGTGCTCTTAAATGTGAGATAAATGAGGTCCATCATAATTAGTGATTTTTTATTTGTGAGGCTGCATTAGGAAAGTAGATCCTAGTAGCATTTTTCACCATGGTTTTTCCTTTCTAGGGAATTCCACATAACCTCTTATGTTATGGTCTTTTGTGCTTGTTTTGTCTTATGTTTTCTACTGATTGTGTACTTGTTGATAATCAAGATTTTAAGTAGATCATATGTATATAGTTTTTAGTACCACTGATTCATCCCCCCTCTCACTGCTAGTGATTGTGTTTCAGCATGCCTATCATGGCAATTGCATCTAATCCATCTGAAAAAAAATCCTCAATCCATTATGACATCTAGGATTTGTTTTAAAGCACTCATTTTTGCAAGAACGGGATGCTTTAATCCATTCTCAATAACTAAAATTTAGAACTAAAAGCATTAGGGTTTTAGAACTATTAGATTCTTAAGCTTGAGATATGATCTTTGTAGCATTTAAATGAAAGAAGGCACATGAAGAATCACTTTGAATTCTTCTCCAACCTTCTACCTACAACATGCATGCTTATAAGGGTTCTATAAACTTCATTTGTTGTGCTTTGATGAATGCCCATACCTTGTTTTGAAACTTCCATTGTGATGCAGGAAGAGGATTACATTGGCAAAGGTCGCTACATTGCCATTACATCTGTTAAATGTATTTTCTTGGTATTTGAAGTATCCTAAATTATACTCCCTTACAATTTAGTCCACATTTTGGGCCCTCACCTTAGTGTGTGTCCCCCAGTGCCTAATTAAGTCCTCATTATGCCTTCATCATGCAAATATGGCTTCATTTTCATCTCATGCACTATTGTAGCCCCTTGTCCTGGCACCAAATTAGGGTAGGACCAGAGCATGGTGCCCTGGTCCTCATTGGGACCAAAGCACCACGCTTTGGTCCCCCTTAATTGGGCCCTTCTTTGATCCCCTCTTGCATCTTCAAAAATGAGCAGGAAACCTCTCCCCGTGTCAACCTATGTCAGAAAATTAATACATTTTTCGATGAGCAAGTATATAAGGAGGTTTTCCCCTCTTATTTTGATAGGACACAAGATACATCAATAAAGAGATCATGATTATCAAGCATTCAAGCATTGAGACATTCATCATCAAGCATTTCTAGAGGTCTTCAAGGCTACATTCTTTATTCATCAATTGTGGAGCAACATTACATCATTCATATGCAAGCATGTGTGTGTGATTAGGGTTTTGTTATGTTCATTCCATTTCATACAACATATATGATTACATTTAAAAAGTAAAGCATCATTATTAGTCATTACAAATCTAAGGTATATCTTTCCATTTTTTATTTCAGTATTTGCAATATTTCAATCAAGGTTGATTCCTTAGTCGGGGTTTGACTTAGGCAAACCCCTATTTCCAACCTATTTCCCTTTCTTTCTATGTACAAGAAATAGGTACAGCGTTGCGATCTTCAGAATAGGCATTATTTGCAAAGACAAATCAACCCTCTTTGGCATGTGAAAAGTTAGGAGTACCAGAGCAACGGGCGCTCCGGTCCCGAGATTTTTGGAGTTTTTTGGGGGATCAAGTTTGAATCTACTTATATTTCTCAGATCTAGGTGTGTGCCTCACTCCGACGACTATAGCTCACTATTTCCATATTTTTACCTTCATTTTAGCACTTTTCCCTAATTTCAACAATTCAACACACAAAAGAGAGTAAACAAATTCACAACCCCTTAAATCCAATTAGTATTTAGTTTTATCATTACTAGTTTTTGATTGACTCTATTGGATTCACCCCTCTTTTGAATGTAATGGTAAATTAATGGTTTTCATACATCTAATGGTGGAAACCCTAATTTTCCACCCATTACAGTATTTTTGAAATCTTTTTCATCAAATCCATTTTGAGCATACCTTGTTGTGAAAGATATGAAGATGTGAATCAAAATAATAGAAAAAATGCAATGCAATATCCAAACTCACAATCCAAACAAACACAAAATGAATTCTAAAATCTATGTTCAAATCAAATGATAAACTGTAATACCAACATGAAGACCTCGGGATGTCCCCTTGAGATATTGGCTAGAGAAATACATTTTGGGTCAAACTCTAAAAAACAAAGGTAACATGTGTGCAAGAGATGTGTGAATGTGAAGAAACACACATACGTATACTGAGAGGGGGGTGAATCAATATAAGTCAACTTTATACTTATTAAAAACTTTAACAATCATATAATAGTGATAAAAAGTAAGATCAATCAATGGAGAAGACAAGATTCACATGATTTTACATGGAAATACTTGCAAGAGAAAACCACAAAAGAATACTACTTATATTTGAATCTTCTTACAATTTTGTAGCCATCAACCCATAAGAGACACCAATCCCCTACACTGAGCACCAACTCAGCAAGAGATACAAATCTCTTTGAGTGAGAGGCACCAACCTCCCGGTATCACAAAATAGAATGCACCAACCTTCAAAATTTCTCACAACTTCATCAAAAAATACCTTAGAGCTATGATCTCAAGTCTACAATATATCTCTACCGATATCTTCGATATTATCTTCAATGATTGCTCTCAAATATAAAATGTATCTTCACAAAAATCTGCATTAGGTTTTCTCCAAATATGTTTGATTTCTACTCTCAAAATATCTTATTCTACTCATAAATAGGTATAGATCTAGCAGAGAGATGATGGCATATGTCTTAAAGTGTATAACTTTTCTCAACATTTCTTGTTTCCATGTCTACTATCTCTTGTTGCAAGATCTTAATTTGAGATGCCAAGTCACTTAGGGGTGTCAATGGAGGTGAGTTGAGATTATAAGTGGAAATAGGTGGTTGACTTTGTGGGATATAAGAGGAGGCAAGAGGTGGAGTTGGTGGAACCAAAGGGTTGAGTTGGTGGAGCTTAGTTTTATTAAAGGTTGACCTTTTTGGTAAGCTGAGGCATGAGAGGCCATTGTTTGACTTTTTTAGTTGGTGGAAACAATGTGTGATGTGGTTTTGTGTTCTATGGATGAGGATGAAAGTTGGCATGCTACTTGGCTTGCTTGTGGAGGATTTTGTTGAAAGAAAATGCCTATGGATAGAGGAATGGAATACTCCATGGGAATGGATGGATTTGGTTTAGGATTTGAATTACAAACCATTTCTAACACTTTTATACCCTTAGGATCTTGGTCAAATTCTCGTGTCTTTCAATGTTGGTTAGTGTTAGCCATGTTCTTCAGAAAGAGGATTTTATAAGGTAATATGTTCATCTTGTGAAGTTGGCATGTTGTGAACGTGTTCCAAAAGGGAGAATTTTGAAGGTGTTCCATTCATGATTTCTCCTTGACTTTCTTTCATGTTTTTCTTGTGTTGTGATCTTATTTTTTTCATATAAAGATGTGATATCTTGAATAATGTTCAATACTGAAGATGATCAAAGTTAAACTAGATCTCCAAAATGAAAAATATAAAAATAAAAGTGAAATAAACCAACTCAAGCATAGACAAGGACTCAAAAGCCAATATATTCACCAAAGATAAAATATAGCTCTTCAACTTGGAATAGACTTATGAGACCAAGAAAAAAGAAAAAATTACAAAATGATAAAGTGAAAGATAGGAGATCCAACTTGAACATATTGAATTTGAGCAATGATATGGAAATCTTCTTGAATATTGATCTTGGTCACTAAAGCTTATTATGACATGCAATTTTTTGTTCACTTTTGCAAGTTTTTGAATGTTTTAAAAGTTTTAGTATTTTTTATTTCTTTGATAGTTGTTTTGATTGAATGTTTTCCTTTGACAAGAGATTTAAACAAGATAGATAATGACACTTTCAAAAGAATGGAAAGATGGATAAAGATAAAATACTTGTTCAATTTAGTTAGGTAATTGATTTGATACAACATGAAAGAGAATGAAATATGAAGACACTCCATCTATGTCTCAATTTGGATTTTTGTTCACTTTTGTTCTAGTTTTCATCTTTTATCTTGTATCTTTAATTTATATATTTTTAATAGTATTTCAACCATTATTACTGATTTTTTTGTCAATTCCTTCCTTTGGACAATGTGTCATGTTTCACCTCCTTTTCCCCACCCCCATCTTTTAAGCTATCCTAGTCTACAATTTACTCATTTTTATTGTACTAGCACTACTTCATCCTAATGATCGATCATAGAGTGTGATCCATATTGATTACATAAGACACATAAACAAGCCTACTCAAGTGAGATTATCAATCTTTGTATGCACAAGAAAAGGGGGAAAAAAGTTTTTGAATGTTTTAAAATTTTTAGGAGTTTGATTTCTTTGATAGTTGTTTTGACTGAATTTTTTCCGTTTGCAAGAGATTTAAACAACAAGATAGATAATGACACTATAAATACAATGTAAAGATGGATAAAGATAATGACACTTTCAAGTGAGATTATCCATCTTTGTATGCACAAGAAAAGAGGATAAAATTTTTTTGAATGTTTTAAAAATTTAAGGAGTTTGATTTCTTTGATAGTTGTTTTGATTGAATTTTTTCCTTTTGCAAGAGATTTAAACAACAAGATAGATAATGACACTTTCAAAATAATGTAAAGATGGATAAAGACAAAAGAAGAACATTTAAATTACTTAATTTTATTTGATACAATATGAAAGAGAATAAAAGATGAATACACTCCACAAAGCAAGATGATCGTGATTCTGATGATGATTTATATTTGGAGAAAGAAAAATTTGTCAAAAAGTTGTAGAGAGGTTCCAGAAAGTATAAAGGAAAGTTTCCTTTCAAATGCTTTAGCTGTAGTGAAGTAGGACATTTCATGGCTAAGTGTCCATACAAAGATTCTAAAAATGATGATCAAAAGAATGGGAGGAAGTCATTTCGAAGTTTCAAAGGAACCAGAAGAGTTTATCTACTAATGAGGAAAGTTATTCTTCAAATGATGATGACCAAGGAACATTTTGGAATGAAGGAGAGAAGGCTCTTTTCATGGCTATGGAAACTATTGAAGGCGATGGAGGAATGAAGCCCAGAAATGATGATGATGAGGTAGATCTTGTGGAAGAATTTATTTGTGTTGGAAAAGTGATTAAAAGACTAAAGAAGAGAATTACTAAAGATGTGAAAGCTAAAGACAACCTATCTTATAATCTTGAGAAGGTGGAGAAGATAGTCATTGATATGAAGATTCAAGTGGAAGAGGAAAAGAGGATCAATGAAGTTATGATAGAAAGGTTGTTGTCAAGAGATAGGGACTATGAAAAACTTGAGGTAGAGATTGTGACTTTGAGAAAATATTTGGAAAAAGAAAACAATTAGGTGACGTCGAAGTTTGGGAAAAGCACTAAGATCTTGGACCAGATCATAGAAAGTTAGAGATCACCACACATTAAGATTAGCATTGGTTTTATAGAGATATAGAAGGGTAAGAATCCAAAAGAGAATGGATCTAAAAGTTCAAATGTTGAAGTAGTTGTGGCATCCAAAGAGAGGAAAAACGTGGATGATGGTTTCAAACAAGTGCACAGATAGAATAAGAAATCTAGAAGACAAGCCTCAAGAGGACAAGTGTATAATGTCAGGTTCAATTACTATTTTTATAGTAACTATTTTAATTGCAAACAATTTGGTCATAAGGTTTTTAATTGTAGAAAGGTTCCGACAAGAAGAAATAACTTTGTTAGCAAAAATACTTTTGCACCACTATTTGATTTCAATATTATTTGTCATAAGTGCAACAACTTTGGGAATAATGCAAAAAACTATAGAAGCAATTTTGTGAGTCCTTTGATGGTGGATGCTAAAAAAAAACACTATATGTTAGAACAATGAATCAAAGAAGGTTTGGAAGAAGAAGTGAGAAGAACAAATATCAACGAAATCCTTAGTGGCTCGGAAGGAGAAGCTCGACGAAGAATCTATTACTCTTGGTAATAACTCTATCACCAAGATTACTGGTAAGGGTACTTTAAGTCTTGATGGTGAAAATACAAAAAAATATGATGTTTTATATGTAGAAGGGCTAAAATATAATATCTTGAGTGTTAGTTTGATGTACATGATAAAGGCTATAATCTCTTTCAATGCAAAGGGTTGTGAAATTGGGAAAATTGATATCAATGATTTAGTTGTAGAAGGAAGTTGTTGGTGTAATTTATGTCTCATGTAATTACACTTTACTTAAGTTTACTTAGGATAATGCATTCATTGTATCTTGCACATGAGACGCTTAGGGAATTGTGTATCTTGTTATCACATTCCACCTTCAGTGGGTGATCCACCTTTAGTGGAATTAATAATTGTTTCTCCTACCTACCCCTACCTACCCTTGTATCTCATTGGGCCAGATGTCATGATTGTCTGATCTCATTTATCATAGCCTTACCTTTATAAGAAGGCTCATTTACATTGTATGTAATCCAATTGCGTATTTTGCATCTTGATGAGATATAGTTTGTTCTTGTCTTTTTTGTTCTTTCTTAATTTTGTGCTATTCATTGGCCTTTAGATCTTGGGTTGCTATAGGAAAATTCTTACATGGTATCAGAGCCTATAAGGTGCCATGGATAGTCATTTGAGAGAAATTTGATGCAATTTGGGGTATTGTATTTTGGCGCTTGTTGGATCAGGTTTGAGGTTACCATTAGATTGAGGTCGTTCAAGAAAGTCAAAACCACCTTTTGTTTCATCCAAATCCGACACTAGAGGCCAAATATACAGTCATTTGAAGGTGGAGGGTGATTGCTTGACCCAAGAGTGATCTACAATTTTGGAGGATTTTTGGCAAAATCAAAAATTGCCATCGTGCTCAGAATCCCCAAATCCCCCAAGATCACCTATTCATTTGCCCACATCCAAGCAGTTGGCCCCCAACTGAGAAAAATCTTCCCCCTTTACGTCGTATGTACGTTTGCAACAGGTACAATTTTTTTAAATTAAAAAAAATTATCTTCTACGATTTAGTTTTCACAGTTTTCTTTTTTAAAATCATTTAAAAATAAATAAATTGCAATTTTTCAAAAGGGGTGTGCGTTTTTTTTTGGTTTGTTTTAAAATTTGAAAAAAAGAATTGGGGGCCTTTTATTGGGCCTACAGTACCTATGTGTGTTGCAAGTACATTGTGGCCCACCCATAGGTGAGCGGATTGCACGCCTTGCAGATACTACAAGTCTACAGCCCGTAGGGACCCACCTGCAGGTACACTTTTTAATTTTTTTAATAAGTTTTTACTTTCTAAATTCGTTTATTTAAATAAAAAAATTGTCTTTAATAAATTTTGTTAAACAATTTCTAATAAATTTTTAAATATTTGAAAAATAAAAATAAAATGTTTTTTATTATTATTTAATAAAGTTTTTAATCCAAAATTTTAAAAAAAACGTGTGTTTTTTTTTTCAATAAAAGTGGAGAACCACTAATTTTAGTAATTATAAATTTTTACAAACCTAGTTCAAAGAGCACCGGTAGGAAAGAACCAGGCAAAGAAAACATCTGGTCTTGCTCATAAAAAGACCACCATTTGGTGGATATAGCATACAAAATTACATGAAAATGGGAGATTTCAACCCTCCATCCCATGCCCAAACTATCCAAAAATGCTTATAAGCCAATCCTGAGTACAATATGAGAACCCAACCCATCCAAAGCTTGGGAGCCAATTACAAAATTCACCTGCCGAAAAACTCAGAAAAAAGGCCAAGCATGCGACCATCAAGGATGAAGAAACCAGTTGCTTGAACCCACATTTGGAGGAGGCGAAATCACCTTGATGCTCTGCAAAAAGAACAATGTTAGACTAAAACTCGTGGTCGTATAACACACAAAAACACAAGAAACAAAGGTAGATGTTAGTGTCAATCAACCAAAAACTAGTCTAAGCAGACATATCAAAAGAGACACTAAAAACATGATGAAATATTTAACTATGGAAGCAAATACAACAAGGCATCTCCAAATGCCTTCTAACATGCTCTTAGCTCCTTCTCCCTTGTTCCTCTCCTCTCCAAGTTCCAAATTAGTGTAGCTCTTAGCATCTTTTTGCACTATGGATGCCTTACGAAGATTCAAGATTGAAATGATGATTAATCTAAAATGTTATGCAAATGTGAACAAGAGCTAAAACAAGAGATTATCTAATTAGCTAGTGTTGATTTTAAAACAAAAGAGTGAATATGATTGATTATCTAATGCTCTCTAACAATGGCTATAATGTAAATGCATACAAGTTTTCAGGATCTGGATTATGAAGAAATGAGCTCTATTTATAGGAAAAATGGAGCAATGGATGGTTGAGATTTAGTAATCTCATCAAGAGTCAGGATTGAATGATATTCAATCCATGTGAGGGCTTTCAACCCAATCCTAGGATGACAAGTGTCAATATGAGATAGGTTGAGAGGAGAGGGAAGAAGCATTAAATGCTTGACATGACCTGAGAGTTAACTTGGGAGTTAAGGTCAATGTTGGGTCGAGTGAATAAATTCTTTATTCAAAGAATAATGCTTTTATCCAATGGATAAACTCTTGTGCAAAGGTTAAAAGGATAACCATGGTCAAAGCAATAAATGCCTAAAAGGCACATGGGTCACATGAGGGTTGAGTTAGGGGCTAATCATAAATGGTCATGTAAGAGACATTAGTGGTTTGGAAGACTTTAGGGGTTAGCTTGTTGAACACATAAAACATTAAATGCCTTTGGAGTCTTTGAGAAGTGACTTCAAGTTGGTTAGGAATGTGACAATAATTAGGGGATGGATTAGGCTAATTAGGAAGGGGTTAGAAGAATCTAGAAGGGGGTTTAGGAGTGCAAGTGGATTTGGTGGGTGAGGAAAAATAGGATTTTAATAAAATTAATTTATTTCAACTTGTGGTTGCAACTTGCATTTGTAGGAAAATGCAAGTGGGCGGGGGGGGGGGTGGTGAATGATTTAAATAAATTTTTTTAATTATTTATTTAAAAGAGGAAAGGGGGATTTAAATTGAATAAATAGGATTTATTCATTTAATTGATTTGTGAATTTGGTTTAATGAATTAATTAAAATAAATTGAATAATTTATTTAATTAATAGGAGAATGTTTAAAGATTAATTAATTAAATATTTAATTTAATTAACTGATGGCTAGTGGGGTTTTAATTAAATAAATAGCAAATATTCATTTAATTAAAATGGACAGATTTATGTGACTACATTTGCCCCTCTTTTAGGCGGTGCGGTTTTATCGTGTCGTTTCAAAGAAAGAAAAATAGATGTGAAGAAATATGCCCCATAAAATGTTAATTTAATGGGTAGTATGCCACCTTGAGAGATGGGTCGAAAATTTCAAAAAATCGGGCGATCTCTCGAAAAAGAATGAAATTTGGCAGGGTGGGAGAAGAGAAGATTTTAGCAATACTGGTGAAAAATAGAAGAAATCGGAGATAAAATGAAGAAATAGGAGGCTCGGGAAGTTTACAGGGAAACAACAAGCTAGTGAGTACCCTTAGGTCATGTAGGAGATACAGTGAAAATGTGGTGGTTGTGCTTTCCAGTGATGCTATATAATTGATCAAAATTGGTTGGACAATCTGGTGCAATTGGTTTAATTGCCCCGGGCAAGTCAAAGCATGACAATTGATGTCAGGTGTTTGCTTGGACAAGATAAAGTCTGAGTAAGTGAATCGAAGTGACCTGATGTGACTTAGACAATTGATGTAATTGCCCGATAAAGTCAAGGTATATGAAGCAAAATACTCGTTGAGACTTAGACAATTGGTGTAATTGTCTGTTGGATTGTGTTTGATTGGTGATCAATTGATAGTGTGTGCGTGTGATGGATGGTTGTGGTGAATCATAGCAACCCCGTTGAGACTAGGTCATTATGATAAATGCCTGATGTAGTCTAGGATTACCATGATCGATTACCTGTTGAGACTCAAAGATACTTGATTAGAGTATCTGTTGATAGTCTAGGTGTGTGTGAGTCGATGTGCCTATGTAGACAGGGTAACTGGCTTGATTGTATGAATGACTGAGGATGGGAAGCGCAACCCCTCGTGTTAGAGATGGATGGTGATGAACATGGCTTGATTGAGTTGATGGGAAATGATGAAGGGATTATGATGATGTTGATGATTCAATGTTAGATAGAAGATATGGAGGACCTATTCCTATGGAAGAAGAGCGAAATAGAGTATGTACCCATTTTCATTACTATGTATGAATGATATGCAGCTATTTATGAATGTATGGATGGATGGAATGCAATATAAACAGATGAGATGGAATGATGATCCATACTGCTTTATTTTCATCATTGAGCATGATAATATCGAACTTGAGGCAGTAGGAGACAAGGATGGAGCATTGTACTTGCAAACAAACATCATAAATAAAGAATACAGAATATGGACCCTTAATAATGGTTCATGCTCATATGGTCGAGGTATACGCTGTAGTCAGCAAGCCATAGTGATCCATGACTGTATCTTGCATATGATTCACGTAGCTTAGTGAACTTCCCACGTAGACACCATAAGGACATGACCCAGAATTTCATCGACATAATTCACAAAAGACATACAAACAATGCTCAGGAACCATCTCAGTCACTCTAATCACTTGTGGATATCCTGGAGTAGCGTAGGAACCTGATATAAATGAATAAATAATCTATAAATCAACCAAGTATTTGATAGCTTAAACAGAATTTTCTTGTCAAAGAAAAATGTCATCTTGTCTTTGTTTTGGTAAGGAAGGATGTATCCTTGCTAAGACAGTTTGTGTGTCGATTGTTGATTGTTTGGTTGATCGGGTAAGTGGTCATCGTTGATTATTTCATAATGGTTATTTGGTATCTGCTTTGAAAAACGTATGTACAAGGTGTTGCCATGTTTTTGTTTGTTTGATGTTTTCTGATATATTTTTTTGGATTTTGTGAGATAGTTTTCCAATGTTTTTGGTATTTTGATGATTGTTTTGAATGTTTTTGGAGTTTTGCAAGACAGTTTTGAATGAAGAACTCAATGAATCATAAGTAAAATAGAATCCACTAGCATCAACTAGATTAAGGGCATTGCCCCTAGTTTAGATATGACTATGAAAAAGCGGGATGCAAGACGTGTGAAGTACCATCCTTGATTGCAGATCAATAACAAGCCATGGTTTTGGATTGATGGATGAGTGAATGTAGTGATTGTGATCGCAACACGTCTGAAAGACAATTGAGCCATAGAATTTACGAGTGGCACCTGTTTTCCAAGTTTTCACCATCGCACTTACCCAAGGTGCCACCAGAGTGGTTGTTCACCGTTTGGATGCATGATTTTTCTTTACTATTTTGATGTTTTTGTATTTTCTTTAGGACATTTGTCTAAATGTTTTTGGTGTTTTTTCTGATATGTATGGGAGCCCGATGCTCTGTGTAGCTTAGGTATAAAACCGTTTGAGGTGCATGTTGTTGATCGGATCTGCTAGCAGTTCTCCTTCAGATGTAGCCAACTGATATGCCCTAAACCCAAATACAGCAGTGATAACATATGGACCTAGCCAGTTTGATTCAAACTTTCTTGATGTTCTCTATTTAGTTGGTTACGAGGATTCTCTCGAAGAACAAGATCACCTACCTCAAATGTGCGAGGTCTAACTTGATGATTATAGCTTCTGCTCATGCACTGTTGATAGGCTTTGAGGTGATTGTATGCAACTTGTCATTTCTCATCAAGTAGCTCTAAATCTTGGAGACATGAGACTCTGTATGCTTCATCATCTATGAGATTATGCAAGGAAACCCGTAGAGATGGTATCTCAACCTCAATAAGAAGGATGACTTCTGCTCCATAGACTAGTGAGTAGGGAGTTGCACCTGTAGGGGTTCGAATGCTAGTTTGATATGCTCATAGTGCTGGATTCAATTGAACATGCCAATCACGGTTGGCATCATTGACTGTTTTCTTGAGGATTCTTAATATGTTTTTGTTTGATGCTTCAACCTGACCATTTCCTTGTGGGTAATAGGGAGTGGAAAAGCGGTGTTGGATATGAAACTTCTCACAGAGCTCATAGACATCTTGATTTTTGAAAGGGAGACTATTATCTATGATGATGGACATGGGTACACCATACCGGTAGATGATGTAATTAAGGATGAATCTTCAAATGGATTGAAGTCGCCCTTGTAATGTCCTGAGCTGGCTGATGTTCTTTGGAGGTGGCATGTCCATGATTGCCTTGACCTTTGCAGGATCAACCTCGATGCCTTTGCTTGAGACAATGTATCCTAGAAGCTTCCCTGAGGTTACTCCAAAGACACATTTCTTTGGGTTGAGTCAAACATGATATTGTTCTAGTCTATCAAAGATTTTCTCTAATATTTCCAGATGACCTTCTCTTGTGAGTGATTTTGCCAATAAGTTATCAACATAATCTTCCATTATGGTATGCATCATATCATGAAAGATGGTGGTCATTGCTCTTTGATAGGTCGCTCTTGCATTCTTTAGACCAAAAGGCATTACATTCCAGCAGTATGTTCCCCATGGACATGTGAAGGTTGTCTTATGTTGATCCTCTGGTGCGATCTTTATTTGATTGTACCTTGAAAAGCCATCCATGAGAGAAAGCATGTCATGTCCTGATGTTAGGTCTACGATTATGTCGATGTTTGGTAGGGGGAAGTCATCTTTAGGACATGATTTGTTCGGATCTCTGAACTCAGTACGGATACGGATGCCCCCATTTGGTTTGTCAACAGGCACAATATTGGATATCCATTCCGCATAATCAATTGGTCTAATAAAACCAACATCTAGGAGTTTCTTGAGTTCTGCTTTGATGAGTACTGCAATCTGGGGATGCATCTTGCAAAGCTTCTACTTGACAGGTTTGGCTCCTTTTGCTACGGTGAGGTGATGCATGACTAAATCCGGATCAAGACCAGGCATGTCTGCATATGACCATGCAAATTTGATCTAACGCTTCTAGAAGAATTTGACAAACTTAGGTTGTTCCTTTGGACTTAAAAGAGATGTCAGATGTATGTGGTGAGGAGTTTCAGGAGTCCCCACGTTGTATTCTTTTGTTTCCTCGATGAGAATTGTTGATCATTCCTATTGTGTACTAGAAGGAAGAATGTCAACCATTTCATCCGCCGGCACCTCAAAGAGGTTTTCACCATCGGATACGCTCTTTCTTTTTACTTTTTTGGGATCAAACAGTGCCACAGTGTGGTTTCAACTGGAAGATCCATGTTTTATTGTTATATTTTTGTAGCTGAAAGGTTTGGCATCCGCTCCGAAGTATGTTGCGCTATTAAGTTCAATGGTGAATCCAACTTTGTGATCCCCGCTTGGTATGTTATCCCGTAGTTCCAAAAATTCAATGATTGCCTCATCGTTTTGGAAATGATCAAGACATGGGGGATTAGGTTGGTTCCATTCGATGAGTTCAGGATGGATAATGGGCATTACCTCATCGATTAGGTTAAGTTCGTTAGATGTGTCAGTGAGGGTTAAGATTTTGTGGTGAAGGTCGTTGATGGTACTCTCCCTATCAAAATCAGACGTAGGATGTGACGTAGGGTCTGTGGAAGATGTTTCCAGTTCAAGAACCCAAGAGGTCTTTATCTGTGCTTCTCCATAAACAAGGATGTCTTTGCGAGGTGGAGGTAGTGATGTGTCTTCCTTATCTGAAGTATTAAGCTTGACAAAATAAATTCCCACTCATGTGAGTCAGTCTCTGAGTCGCTCTCCAGTATCCGGTTGCTATACCATACTGGGATATCCTTTGAGTTAAACACTGCAGGTGTGATTAGCTAATGTACCATTGTAGATGAAATGATTGGTTTTGTAGATAATACTATGGGTTCTAATATAGTTGTTGCTACTAATGGTGTTATTGATGTTATGGCTACTATTGGTGGGGTTGTTGGTTTGATTGGTGGGATGACTGGTGTTGTGGATGGTTTTGCTGGGATTTTCAGCCTCAATGGGGCAGTTGTTATGGTGCGTGGTGCTGCTAATATAACCAAAGGTGACCTCTTTGTAATAGGTTGATATAGTGGTTTGTTGGGTTTCCCTTTGAATCTGAGTTTAGGAAGGATCTCCTTTTGAAATCCTAGTCCTGTGTTATCTTTGGGCTTTAATTTTGGCTGCAGCGGTTCATGCCTGCCTTGCTTGCAAGGTCCCAAAGCACTATGACCATCATAACCCATTCTTTGCATAATGAGAAGGCCTTTTCCATACTGATCTGTCAGAAGCTTAGCTTGTGTAATGTCTGTGGTGATTGGGTCTTTATAGATCCATTCTACTAAGTCTTCATCTTTGGTTTCTTCTTCTTGACTCTTTCCAAGGATGAAAGGTGTCAAAGTGCATGCTGGCTTGACTAGTGGCATTTGAAGTAACCGTTGAGGTTTACCATGAGTTCTAGGAGAAGTGGGCATTTGTCCAACACAAAAGAGTTGGCTTAGATTGTACTCTCCTAGACCTTCCTCTGCTATTTTCATCTTGAGCTTCTCTTGCTTGGTTATAGTGGTGTTTGAACTGGAAAGAGAGGTTGGACTTACGTATGATGTGGATGAGAGGGCTTCTCTATTTTTGGGAACGGTAATCTCTGGTTGATGACTTATATTATGACAATATGCAAAGGGGTTTGCATCTCCCAGGATTGTAATTTCCACACCATTATGAGGGAATTTGATACAGTGATGGTAAGTGGATGGAACGACTTGCATGGCGTGTATCCAAGGTCTTCCTAACAACAAATTGTATGGCAGAGGAAGGTCCAGAACTTGACAGATGATGTGTTTCACCACAAGGCCCACTCGGATTGGTAGCACAACAACTCCTTTGGATGAACACTCTGCATCATCATAGGATTTGATTTTTATCTTCTTACAGGGATCCACTGATTCAATTGCATATCCCAATGTTGTGACCAATTGTAGTGTACAGATTTTCAGGCCTGCTCAATTGTCGATCAAGACTCGCTTGATCCTATGTTGGTTGATAAACCCTTCAATGTGGAGTGAGGCATTATGAGGTTGTTGGAAGGATGCATTGTCACTTTCAGAGAAAGTGAGACAAGGTGATGATCTTAGGTTTCCAACCATGGCTTGGAACTGATCTGTATTTAGGTTTGCAAGGACTGACGCCTCTTAGAGAGCTTGATCCAAGATTGTTTTATGAGATGGAGATAGGCGTAAGAGCTCTAAGATAGATATCAGTGCGGGCGTTTTGTCTAACTATTCCACAAGGTTATACTACTTTGGGATAGATGGGGTGCCTTGCGGAGCTACTTTTATGGTAATCTTGTCGCGACGTGTAACAACATTGCAGTTAGAACTAGGAATTTTGATGGTAATAGTTGCAATTTGTTCATTGGCATCATATAGGTGATTCACAGTGTAATTATACGCAGCTTGCATATAATCAGTGGTATCTGTGTTTCTCCCTGAAGTGGAAGGACCTCTTTGATTGTGTGAAGGAAGTGGATTTTTAAACATGAGATGATCTTTGTTTGTTGTCTTTGGGTCATGTCCTTTGATTTTGATTTCACCTCAGTCAATAAGATCCTGAATAAGATCTTTCAATCTGTGACAATTGCTTGTCTTATGCCCTTTGCCTTGATGGAAATCGCAATGTTCTGTATCTCTCCACCATTAAGGTTTAACTTGAGGTTCGTAGTTTGATGTTTTGGGTAAGGTCACCAGATTTTGAGAAACCAATTGACGTAACATTGTTTCAATGGGTTCCCCTAACGAAATGTATGCTCATTTTGGTTTAAAATTTTGCTGGCGTTGTCTAGGTTCCTCTTGAGATATGTTGTGTCCTTGATTTGGAGGAGTGATTGTGTTATTCTTGGGTGGGGGGTTCTGTCCCACAAATCGAACCACAGGTTGTGCACTTTTGATAGTTCTTGTATTCACAACCCTGTCATTGACGACATTTTTGTTTTTGTTCCATAAATTAGGCTTATCACTATTGAAGCGTGGGTGAGGGCCATCCTTTGGCTCATTATATATCTTGATAAGCCCTTTTTTGATGAGAGCCCGCTCACATTTTAAACCTTTGGCGATCATGTCATTGAAAGAGTCTGTGTATTTTACGTCTAGGTGAAATTCCATTTCGTCATTTAAGTTGGAAATAAATATTTCCACAAGTTCTTGTTCATGTAACTAAAGAGAACGTCTGCTAGACATTTGACACCATCGTTGCAAAAAGATTGAAAATAGCTCGCCTGGTTTTTGCTTAGTGTTACATAGATCAGCCATGGTGATATCACATTCAATTTTGTGTGAGTAATGTGCCAGGAACTTCTGGACGAGCTCTTCAAATGTCCTAATGCCACCTGGTAATCGGGAAAACCATGATGTGGTTGTTCCTCCCAAGCTTTGGGGAAAAAGTCACATTAGGTATGTATCCTCGTATGCCACTTCGAGGCAAGCTGAATGGAATTCTCTAACATGATCGCAAGGATCTCCTTTTCCTCGGTACTTTTCAAACTTGGGTGTTTCAAACCCTCATGGAAAAGGTGGCATATGAAGATTCCTATCAAAGGGATAGGGACAAATGTCATTGAGTGAAAATTGATTGGTTTTTACACTACTATGAAGTTGTTGGGTGAGATTCTCAACTTGTTGCCACAACATGTCTATTTCATTTGGAGGAGGAGGAGGTGGGGGATTACCTTGATGAAGGTTGTATCTGATGTGATCTCGACCTCTTTCATCCTTATTGTGAGTTTGGCATTTTGATGCTTGCCTTAGTTGTGCAATATCAAAGTCAGAGGGTAGTTTAGCCCCCTCTTGAGCAAGTTTTAAAAAGTGAGCATCAACATTA
Organism: Cryptomeria japonica; assembly: GCF_030272615.1. Lineage (NCBI taxonomy): Eukaryota > Viridiplantae > Streptophyta > Pinopsida > Cupressales > Cupressaceae > Cryptomeria > Cryptomeria japonica. The sequence goes on from NC_081407.1 coordinate 231,952,361, forward strand.
CTCCTGAGTATTTCGTCAAAAATTCTATTAAAGAGAGGGTTGTGTTGTGCCCTTTCTATTGCCACAGGAGTAGGAGTACTTGGATTTTCATCATTCGTGTTTCCTCCAAGGGCTTCTTCGAATTCATTGATATTTTCCTCCTCTTCCTCTTCAATTTCTTGTTGCCTAGACATTGATCTGGTATGAGCCATTTTGTTTATAAGTTTTTGTTGAAGTTTGATAAAAATGATGATGACTGGGTGATGGAATGAAAGATTGATGTTTGGTGAAGTGTTTTGCATATAGATCTCTAGCACTAAAGGTAGATGCTACCAAACTTCTTTCTTGAATTGTTTGTTGTGTTTGATTGACAAAGTTTGATGTGAAAAGGTTTAGAGAAATCTGAGATGTGTTACAAACTCAACTACCTAGTAATGAGAGGATGCACTCATAAAATAGTTTTAACCTACGTAGAAATGCCTCTTAGGATGAGTTTATCCTAGATGTAGAGACACTCTAAAGAGTGATGTATTGTGTTTGATTCAAGAAATATCGAAATAGAACTTAGGACAAAAACCTCTTGATATTTTGAGAGTTGAGATGGATTTGATGAGATATGAATATGATAATGGATGAGATGTTTAACTTTAATAGAAACTTTGTGTTACAAGAGGAACAAACTCTTCCTCTTCTTGTTCAGGGGTTGGTGGTTCTACCCTAGCTGAGTTATATGTGATACAAATATCTGGAAAGAAGGCAGGATTGATCTTGCCTCCTTTGTTTTTGTGATAACTCAAAGCTCGATATTGAGTAAAAGCTCTGTGGTTTAATGACTCTTGATCAAACTCATTTGATTTCCCTTGAAGATATAGACGCATGTGACGTAAGAAGGTTCTATGAGAGACAAAGATTTATCTATTAAGATAGAAGAATTTCCTCATTTTGATAAAATCTTTTGAGATCAATGGTCTTTTCTTCAAGTTGATATTTTGATGAAGATTCTTCTTTCTCAAGATGTGAAGAATGGTCATATAGTTTGATACTTTTTGTTGTTGCTCTTGGTTTTTGATCTTTTGTTGGTATTTTGAAAATCTTTATGTTGGATGAATACTTGTTTTGGAATGTTGCCTCAAAAGGCACAAATATGTGTGGGTCTAGATCAACCAAATCCTTTGAAATTTTTATGACCCTTTCCTTCAAATGTATTTTAGGTGTTTCCAAAGCCTGAAGTCAACTCAATTTGCACTGGTCTTGACTCACAATGAAAAACACTTCAAACACTCTTTATCCCTAAGGTCAAATGGCCAGTTGCGATAATTTCAGCCCACATCTTGATATTTCTTCGATTTTGGTACTACATACCTTATGAATCCCACCATGGCAGGTAATGATGTGATATACTAAGTCTTGCGCGAGAATAACAAATAGATGATCCCTATGATAGGGGAGTCACCACTTTTATCGGGCTACAAGTAACCTTTCAAATAGCTATGTTTCTACTCAAAGAAATATGTATGGTGAGTATCTTGGGAGCAAAACCTTCTATGCTCTTGCACTGAATTTATCACAAATATCCTTAATCAATAGAATGGGTGGGCTACTACATAAAGGTGTTTAGTAATTTTTGATGTCTTTGGACATAAGTTCATTCTGCAGTGACTCACTTAAGAGCCTTGTAACTTGTGGTGGGGCCCATTTGTCCTTTCGGCAAGTTACACTGTAGGAACAGCTATACCCAATGCTACAGCTTTCACTCTCACCTTATTTCTATAGCGGCTCAAAGAATTTACCGCGTGAGGTTGTTCCCAAGAGTGATGTGTCTCTTGGCAGGCTTCTCTTAAAAAGATAAAATTTTGAGTGTTACTAACACTTTTCTCTTGCACCTAGGACCACGAAAGCCAAGGGAGAGGATAGTGTGTGTTAGAAGTAGGACTGCTCGACAAACTCTTCTGCACAAGTGTGCCAAACACAAAATACACCTGTTCTTTTTAACTTGTCATTACAATGATGTTCTATCTATTTGGAGATGTTGCTCCAACAACCATAATGTTCTTTTTAACTTCAAAGGCAATGTGTTTGAGTAAACTAGGAATTTGAAATCATGGTCAACTGAAATTGAAACATGTATGCATGAAGTAAATCATTTTGCAAAATGAGACAAGTTGATTGTTCTTTTTACTTGGACAAAAATTGAAGTGTTGATTGTGAATTTCCTTAAGTTTGATGCAAGAAATGAGATTTATCTTGTCTTGTTTTAAGAACCAAATATAAGTGAATCCTAACTTGCAATGAAAGCAAATTTGTTTGTGAGTTTTAGAGCACCAAAAATGAAGTGTTTCTACGGTTGGTTCTTAAGCACCAAATGAAAATTTTCAAGTTTGCCTATCTTGCATGAAAAAAAAAAAATTGTTTGTAAGTTTTAAAGCACCAAATGAAAATTTTGATCTTAAGCAACAAAAGGGTTAGTTTAAAACCTGCACACGAAACGAAAAGTTAGTAAAATCCGAATATATGGTGGGCTTCCACAAGCCTAAAATTTTTTATTGGTTACAAGGCCTTTTTTACAACGTTCTATTATAATAGCACTACTCTATGTGAAAACAGAAGTGCTACTTAACACAAATGCGTGAAAGTCTAGACAAAAGCGCTAAAGCAGGATATTAATGCAGAAGGACAAACATGCTAAAACGGAAACAAAAGCGCTAATAAAAAGAAAAAGTATTATACTATAGACAGAAGTGCTAAAATTTGGACAATAGTGCTATTGTAGAAACAAAAGCGCTATAATACTAAATGACAATAGCGCTAAAGCACGAACAAAAGCGTTGAAGTGCGACCTGTGTGTCAAGCTAAACAGTCAAAAAGTTAGTTGTCAAAAAAAAATTGTTGTTGGGATTCACGTCGGGTTCACCAAATAATGCTCTGCAAAATAAACAATATTAGACTAAAACTTGTGGTTTAATAACACATAAAAACACAAGAAACAAAGATAGATGTTAGTGTCAATCAACCAAAAACTAGTCTAAGAAGGCATATCAAAAGAGACACTAAAAACATGATGAAATATTTAACTATGGAAGAAAATACAACAAGGCATCTCCAAATGCCTTCTAACATGCTCTTAGCTCCTTCTCCCTTGTTCCTCTCCTCTCCAAGTTCCAAATTAGTGTAGCTCTTAGCAGCTTTTTGCACTATGGATGCCTTACGAAGATTCAAGATTGAAATGATGATTAATCTAAAATGTTATGCAAATGTGAACAAGAGCTAAAACAAGAGATTATTTAATTAGCTAGTGTTGATTTTAAAACAAAAGAGTGAATATGATTGATTATCTAATGCTCTCTAAAAATGGCTATAATGTAAATGCATACAAGTTTTCAAGATCTGGATTATGAAGAAATGAGCTCTATTTATAGGAAAAATGGAGCAATGGATGGTTGAGATTTAGTAATCTCAACAAGGGTCAGGATTGAATGATATTCAATCCATGTGAGGGCTTTCAACCCAATCCCAGGATGGCAAGTGTCAATATGAGATAGGTTGAGAGGAGAGGGAAGAAGCATTAAATGCTTAACATGACCTGGGAGTTAACTTGGGAGTTAAGGTCAATGTTGGGTCGAGTGAATAAATTTTTTATTCAAAGAATAATGCTTTTATCCAATGGATAAACTCTTGTGCAAAGGTTAAAGGGATAACCATGGTCAAAGCAATAAATGCTTGAGAAGACACATGGGTCACATGAGGGTTGAGTTAGGGGTTAATCATAAATGGTCATGTAAGAGTCATTAGTGGTTTGGAAGACTTTAGGGTTTAGCTTGTTGAACACATAAAGCATTAAATGTTTTTCAAAGACTTTGGAGTCTTTGAGAAGTAAATTCAAGTTGGCTAGGAATGTGACAATAATTAGGGGATGGATTAGGCTAATTAGGAAGGGATTAGAAGAATCTAGAAGGGGGTTTAAGAGTGCAAATGGATTTGGTGGGTGAGGGAAAATAGGATTTTAATAAAATTAATTTATTTCAACTTGTGGTTGCAACTTGCATTTGTAGGAAAATGCAAGTGGGGAGGGTGAATGATTTGAATAAATGTTTTTAATTATTTATTTAAAAGAGGAAAGGGGGATTTAAATTGAATAAATAGGATTTATTCATTTAATTGATTTGTGAATTTAGTTTAATGAATTAATAAGAGAATGTTTGAAGATTAATTAATTAAATATTTAATTTAATTAACTGATGGCTAGTGGGTTTTTCGTTAAATAAATAGCAAATATTCATTTAATTAAAATGGACAGGTTTATGTGACTACACACCTCATACAAAGAATCAATCAAAACCTGATCATCCAGAGAAATCAGCTGCAAAGGTTCCACCATGCTTGGAAGAGACATAATTGCATTCATAAACTCAAGATGAAAGTGTAAACTTGAAAAAACATTTATAGCAGCAGCCAAGGTAACTGACGACACATGATCCAAGAAGACTTCAAGAGCAAGCATAGTATCATCATAGTTATCAAAAACCAAACCTCCTCTCAATACAGAAAGTAATTCACAATGCCAATCATTAGATAATAATTGATGCTTAAATAAAAAGCCACCATAAGGAAAATCACCAAGTTGAAAAAGATAAGAAGAGAGAGCACAGTCCAAATCAAGAGCAGAATAAAAAGAGGAATGTAAGTATGCATTTGATAATGCCCAAACCAAAGAAGCATCCATGAGCATATCCATACAAACAATAACAAACCGAGAAGCCACTTCAGCAAGGAAAACATTAGCATTTTCCACTAGCCACCTTTGTCTCACCACCTTATGAATAGCAAAAGAAAGCTCCAAAGAATGTAACATAAACAACCTACCAAGCTTCTTAATATCGAAGGCATGAGTATCCTGAAAATCACAAATCTTAACAGGTGGCGAAATTTTGTAACTGGCACTATAAACATCCATCAAGAAAACACAGAAAACCATAAGAAAAAAGCAATGCAAAATGCATAGAGTCGTCAAGCATATATAAAAGAATAAAAAGAAACATCATTATTTGCCAAACTCATACCACTAACAGTCATAAAATCACACAAGCCTGACAGACCATCTCATCAAAAAAACTGATACGAAACCATAAGGCCACATGAGCCATAACTCATTACCCGTATCAGCAAAGGCTCTCAAGCCACCACACCACATAGAAGAAATCATTAACGGAAGCCTTAGACAAAAAATCTCATGCGAAGCCAAGAGCCATACAAGAAATATCATAAAACACTATGAGAAGATCATACACCTCACCCAAGATGTCACCAATCAACACATCATCTCAGAAGCAATGATCCGGCCAACACATTCCTTACAATCATAAACAAGAATGCAATCTAATGACATCAAGTAGAGAGCCAAAAAATAGGCCCCGTACTCAATCCCACTAAATATGCATAAATGTTAATGATCCCAAGTAAAGTGCGAGGTCGAGGTAGAGCCTAAGAGAGTGACCCAAAAACAATCAAATAAAAATAAATACCTCCACAAGCAGACCCCAAGAAACTGTTAAGGTCTCTCGAGCAAAGGAGGCAGACAACAACATCTATATCCTCCATCATTTGAATATTCTCATCCAATGCCTTATTAGCCAAATAACTTGCAATGAAATTTGCTTCCCTATAACAATGAGAAAAAGAATACGAATTAAAAAACTTAAGTTATAACAAAATTTTATCCAACAAAATATTGTAGATGTCAAGAATAACAAACTCGATTGGCTCAGCATAAAATACCACCATAGAATCTCCTTCAATCACAACATCTTTAAAATTCAATGAAATCAACAAATCTAGACCAATAGAAAGTGCTTGAAATTTTGCAACATTATTAGTCCCATCTGGGATACACTGACACCTTGCCCTAACAATTTTGGAATCATCATCAGTAAGCACCACCCCAATGGCAGACTTACCCGGGTTGCCTCATGAGGCACCATCAAAATTTAGCTTATACTTGGACCTAGGAGGTGGCAACCAATTCGCCTTCTTTCTCTTGATTTTATAAGCCATACTCCTATAAATAACACCCTGAGGAGGGAGTAAATGCAAGGTTGGCCAATGCCTTGTAATCCATCTATCCCAAGAGGAAATAGAACATTAAGAGTCCAAACCCTTGTATATAAGAGCCAAAGAAGATTCTGAAATGGATTTTTCTATACAATAAAGCACATCAGCCAGGGAGGAAACCTTTTTCCTAAAAATTCTATTATTCCTCTCCAGCCATATATTCCAGATCAGAATAGAAGGGGCAATATCCCACTGACAAGCATAAAAAGAGGATGAGCACAAAGAAGGCCAACTCCTAAACTGGGACTGTATATCCCCACATAATTTTGCAAACCAATTCAATTTCCCTAAAAGCCAATACCAACATTCTGAAGCAAAGGGACAATGAATAAAAAGTTGATCAGTCGATTCCAAAGAACAACCACAAAACACACAAGGAAACACAATAGTAATCCCAAGTCTATGTAATCTCATACTAGTGAGGACTCTATCCTGGAAAGCCAACCAAGCAAAAGCACCTGCCTTTGGAAGATAGGCAATATGCCAAAAAAGTCTAAAGGGCCACAATTCCTCCCTATAGCTAGCAGATAAAAACTTATACCTATCTTTAACCGTATACCCCCAGACTTAGAATGGATCCAAATTAACTCATCATCTCTTTCTGAAAAACTAATTTGCCACTTATTTGACTCCTCAACATAAGCAGACTTAATCTCTTGCCCAACAAGGAATGAATCTATTGGTTTTCATCTAGCAACCGACACAAGACTAGACAAATCCAAATAAAAATAATCCGCCACAAAAATTCCCCAAGAAGACTTTAACTGAGACATAAGGGTCAACCAATCTCTAATACTAGTCAAAGAAAAATAACCATTCCATACTTCCTCCCAAAATTTGGCTTTCCTACCATTATGCACAAGCCAAGATAAACCAGGGAGGATAATAGACCTACATTTAGACATAAAATTTCATATTGTTTATCCATTGGGAAGCGAAGAAGCTGTGAAAATAGCCTCCCTGGATCTATTCCCTAAACACTTTGCAAACAGAATCGAAGCCCACTTAGAAGAAGGTTCTTTATATAGCTTCCACACTAATTTATCCCCTAATGCCAATTTTGCTTACCCAAGTCTCTAATACCAGCTCCTCCCAGGTTCTTCAAAGAACAAACCTTATCCCAAGCCAGCAATGGTATTATAGCCCTACCACTAACATTATCATTCCATAAGAAGGACCTCAAAACTAACGGCAAATTAACAACTACTTTTTTAGGAGCCTATAAGACCGACATCAGATAAATAGGAACCGCATTCAAAACAGACTTGATAAGTGTAGACATCTAAAAATGACCATATTCCTAAATGAATATTTTATGTTCATTTCTCTATTTAATTAAATCCAATTTAATTAAAATACCCGCATTCCTCTATTTAATTAAGTAAATTACTCAATTTATTTAAATTAAATTCACTATACCATTTAATGAATAAATCATTTTATTCAATTAAAATTCCCCCTATCCACTTTTAATTAAATACAAATTTAATTAAATAGTTATCCTAAATTGAATAAATCTAATTTATTTAATTTCCCCAAATTGCAACCAAATTGAATAAATCATTTAATTCAATTAAATTTTATTATCCCTCCATCCACTTGCATTCTCCTACATCTCCCACTTGCCTTCCTAAACCCCTTTCTAAAACCTTCTAGACTCTTCTAATCGCTTCTAATTAGCCTAACCCATCTTCTAAACTTTGTCACATCCCTAAGCAAGGGGAGGTCACTTCTCAAACCCTCAAAGTCTTTGATAACCATTAAAGACTTCAAACCTTCAACCACTTAATTCATCAAAGTCTTTGATAACCATTAAAGGCGTCACACCTTCAACCACTTAAATCCCCAAAGTCTTCATAACCATTAATGGTTAACTCAAACCCTCTTACATGGTTAAAGAATTTCTTTTAACTCAACCTTCATCCAACCCAAGGGTCTCATCAAGCCTTTAATGCTTTGACCATGATTATCTCTTAATCATTTGCACAAGGGTTTATCCTTGGATTAACTCTTAATCCAATGGGTAATCTTAACTTAGACTTGACCCTTACCCTCTAGATAACCATAAGGTCTTCTCAGGCATTTAATGCCTCCAACCCCTTCTCTCAACCCAACCCTATGTTGACACTTGTCACCATTTCATTGGTACAAATTGCAAACATGGATCCCCAACTTTCAAACTCAACCCTTGATCAACTCTTTTAATCCTGACCATCCATTGCCCTGTTTTTGCTATAAGTAGAGCTCTCATTCCTCCATTTTGAATCATCCCTCAAATTTGTAGTACCACACTTATGCTCAAATACATTCAAGCTTTTATATCTCATTTTATGCTCATCATTTTAGCCTCTTTTAAATTAGGAATTAGTCTAAATATGCATGTTTAGAATAATTTCTTTATCATTTTAGCTCAATCATAGACTAATATATCATGTTAGGATAGTATTTATACTAACCTTGTCATCTTATAATCTAGTTTATTGCATTTTAAGATCATGCATAGCTTAGGATGCATCTCATACTAAAATCTATCAAAGCATCCCTTGTTCTTGCATTTGCCATCCCTAAACTATTTTGCTCAGTGATTTGAGAGCAAAAACATTGGTTTGAGGGACATTGTAAGATAGAGAACCATGGGACCAACCTTGGGAAGCTGATTAATACTTCATTACTCCATAGCTTGCACCAAGAAGTCCTGTGTGTGTGTGTGGACAAGTATTTTGGAACATTTTTCATATATTGAGTTCTATCGACCCGCTTTTCTCGCATACATTTCTGGCGCCCACCGTGGGGCCCTACCCCATATATCAAATCGGTTTTTAAAATTAACTCATTTTGCAGGTCCGCGGGAAATAGGAATCAGCGCATGGGAAAAATTCCCTAGCGCATCCAGCTAACAGTCTAGCGCGTACCGCTTACTGTTTAGCGTGTGGGATCTATACTATAGCGCGTGAAGTCTATTCGTTAGCGCATGACTCCCACTCATCTTTTCCTGTAGGTCTCAGCGCGGAAGAAAAACAAAGTAGCGCATCTGGAAAATAGTTTGGCGCTTCAGGTCTGTTAAATAGCGCATCAACTTCACTATCCAGTGCGTGGAGTCCATCATCCAGCATTTAAAGTTCATCTTTTAGCGCATCAAATCAGTACTTTTCCTGCAGGACTCAACGCAAGAGAAAAATGAAGCAGCGCTTTCAACGCACATAATAGTGCATCCAGTAAATAGTTTAGCGCTTTTCAGCATAATTTTAGCGCATCTAGGTTTTATTGTAGCGCGTACAGTCCTTTCTATAGCACATCACAGTCAGTGAGCAAGAAAATTACAATTGTAACCGAAATAAAATCTAGACTTGTAGAAGTCCACAAAAATCTAGAGTTTCTAACTATTTGATTGAAATTTTGCAGGACGCTGACAATTTCTTGCAGGTGGAGCAAGAAATTTTCTTTCATCGATTTCTTTTGTTGACCACCAAGATAAAAAATTTGGCTTTGTTGACCAATTATTTTTCATAGATTAAATAATCATTTCCTTAAAAGGATAAAATAAACACCATGTTTTCATGGAGCAACATCTCCATATAGATTTTAGCAAATCACTGAATTGAAAGGCTAAAAAGAACCAACTTGATTGCTTTGTCTCAAAAGTGGAAGGAATATGTTCTCCCCTTAACTGGGTGATCAAAAATCCAGACCACTCTTACAGCTTTCTGTACTTCAAGCATTTACATCCTTTAGCAGGCCTGTCTTCCCAAGGAGTTGGAATCAACTCTTAAAGTCGTTTATGGCTGGTGTAAAGGGAACGACCTAAGTGGGGAACGACTTTAACGCCAAGAATTCCAACCCACTATAATCAAACGTGGAAAGTGACGAAAGTCCTTTTCAACGGTTACGTGCAGCGATTAGCCTTCCCCCAGTATCCTTGAGATACGTAAAGCCTTTGTTCTAAAGGTTGGGAAGCCTCCTGAGGGAGTTTATCACTGACAACCAAACGGGAAGTTTGATTACAAACCATAGAAATAGAAGCTTTGAGCCGAGTCAGTAACCAGATATTTATAACAACATAGTGTAAGGTTGGGGAAGAATCCACCCCCAAGATTACTCACCATATATCTCCCAAGATAACTACTCAACTGTGAAGTGATTCACTTTGAGTTAATTTCTGGCCAAAGGCAAAAAAACAGGCACCCTCTAGGGGTGACACGGTTGTTTGAGCTGATGGAGTATCGAGACTAGTGGGCTATGATGTTATTTATGACCCTTGACTAAAAAGTCTTTTTGAAGTGTATTACTTGTATCAAAACCTGTTAAAACATTGAAGATTTGAACACATCCTCGCAGAACATACACTTTTTGTTAGATTAGGCAAAATGGTTGTACTTTTTGTGCGATGCTTGCATTTATTACTTCAGAAAATCATCCATCAAACTTGAAAAATTCACAGCAAAAATTCAAAATTCACAAAAAAACTCAAACAAAACAAAAATCAGGGCAGATTAGCGCATAAGAGCAACTTCTTAGTGCTTAAGGTACTTATATTAGCACATCCAAACATCCAGTTAGCGCGTCGGTTCCAAACGGCAGCGTTTTATCCCAGGTCAAATCAATGTTGAAATATTTAGCGCATCAAAAAAAAGTCTAGCGTGTGGAAGCAATAGCTTAGTGCGTGGAATCCAAACATTAGCGCATAAAGTTCAACAATTAGCGCATGACAAGCCCAGAATAGCGCATATCTTTTTCAAACAGTCAAAACTTTAGCGCGTGTCTGGGGGCAGCCTAGCGCGTGTGGTTATTATTTTAGCGCATAGAGGCATTTCAGTAGCGCATGTAGTCTATGTTTTAGCGCATGATCAAAAACAGAAAAACAGAGGGCAAAACCGGGAGGAATTTTAAAATTTTCAAAAACATTTTTAGAAACCTTCTCCATCAGACATCATTTTTCATCAAACGAGAGTAGCAAAAACAAACCGTTAAGACTGTTTCTTAAGCTAATTTGTGTCAAAACAAAAGTTGTAAAATCCTAAACGAATCGCGCGATAAAAGATGTCTCTCTTATCATAATCCGGAAACCTCATCATCAGTATCAACAGAATCCTTTACCATCTTACAGATTTTATCTCACAGATACCACTTGTTTAAAATTTTCAAGTTGTCAAATCAAGTTTCCATATCGGGAGGCTTCTATCCATATCATTTGACACACTTTGTTGTGAAGGGGAATCTAAACCTTCACTCTGATAGAGTAAGATTTGAAATTTTTCAAACAAGATCAACTGAATTGAAACCAATCAAAGGAAACCATTGATCACTCATGCATGACTAATCCTCATATTCTGAGAAGAAAGAACCTTTATCGTAACATCACGTTGAAGAAACAACAACCTAGTTTTTCCAAATTCATCAAAAGAAACAAGTTTTTATACATCAATCGTCAACTATTCAAATCTCATCAGGTATTCCTTCATCACGTTAAACGTTATATCCAAAACAAATCTAGTGAATTTGACAAAGAACCCTTGAAGACAAGAGCATACTGTCAAAAGTCTGCTTTTAATCAAACCATAAACCGCAGCGGAAGAATCAATCTAACATTCTTGCCCGACGAGTGTATCACTTATAACACATCTCGACCAGAACCACCCACCCCCAAACAACATATCAACGAGGCTTTTGTCCCTTTCATCACTGAGAGTTTCTACTAAAATGCCTGTTACTCGCTCTCAAAGAAATAAACAAAGCGAGACACATGCTGAGTCTAGTATGAATCGAAAATTATCAAATCCTTTTGAAGTTCCACCCTTAGAAGAACCTAAAATTACTGAAGCACTTCTTCGGGAATGTCAAGAAAACCCTTCATTCAAAAAGCTTGTAGAAAAACTCATGGAAAATGACAAAGAAAAATATTTGCTCATGCTTACAAGTAAAGGCGTTAAACTTCCCGAAGATTTAGACCCAAACATCTTTAAAAATGGATCTCGACAATATGCATATCAAGAACAACAAAGAGAAGAAGAAACCCGTAACTTTGAACAACATATACCTGAGCAACACATTCCAGAACAACGCATACCAAAAATGCGTATACCTGAGCAAGAAACACCATAGCAAAATATACCATTTACCACAACTTTTTAGCTGAGAACAAATACAAGGGAAGAACTTTTCCCTCGACAAGACAATATACCTTTGGCAGCCCTTACTCAACAAATGCAAATGTTGCAAAGGCAAATACAGGATATGCAACAAGGGACAACGGTACGATACTCTTTAAATGAAATCTATCCTTATCCATTTGATAGAAGATTGAACATGGTGCCTTTTTCTCCAAACTCAGACGTTCCCAAAATTGATAAATATGATGGGAAAAGTGATCCCCGAGATCATGTTCGAGAATTTTGCACACTGAGCCTTGAATTTGCTCATGATGACACCTATTTGATGAGGTTATTCCCTAGAAGCTTGGGAGGGCAAACCATGGAATGGTTATCCAAAATTACACAGCCTGTTAGATCATTTGATGAATTGGTTAACAAATTCATAACCCACTATTCCTACAACATCCAACATGCCATAACCATGCTAGATGTTTGCAACACCAAACAAAAGAACAATGAAATGTTCATGATATTCCTTCAACACTGGTGACGTATGGTATCCAGATATCCTCGAGATATTCCCGAGAAGGAGAAAATGGAAATCTTCATCGATAACTTGAATAGTGAAATGAGTTATAGACTAAAACTTCAATGCATACCATCTTTCGCTAAATTAATTGAGAATGACATTCAAGTAGAGGAAGCATGTGTCAAAAAGGAAACACTCAAATTTTACAAGGAAGGAACAAACTCATCAAACTACAATAACCAAAACAACACCAACCTTGACGAATCTCGATTTTGGACTCAAAACAAAAACGAAGGTAACAATGAATCATATGATCCCAAATCTAAGCAACCAGTGCTCGCATTGTCTGGAAATCCTCAAAACATGAAAAATCCTAAAAATGCTAACACATATGCACCTAACACCGATCAAGGACAACTCAACACAAACAACACCAATGATACTCAAAACAAAAACATGAATCCAGGACCTAACAACAATTCACGCAACAACACAAACAATTTCCAAAAGCGTATCTTCACACCACTGGGGCAATCACTAGAATCAGTATTCAGAGAACTTTTGGCACACAAAATTCTTTCTTTGCCTCCAATCAGCAACTATGAACCCCAAATCAAACCACCTTGGTGGAATGATTCACACTATTGTGATTATCATCGTAACAAGGGTCATCAGACGAATTTATACAAGCATAATGGTATAATTGAACCATAATGACCTGAGAAAAATTTACATGATATTTGATTTTGCAAGATAGCACAAGCGTCAAAGTATAATTGAACCAGGACGACCTGAGTGCGTATTGCGTAAACAGACAAGATTAGATCATTTGTATGCGTGAAGTGGAATCAGGCCTTTAGTGATATTCGATGTATCACATCTCGAGGCAAGTATTCACACAGTACAAGTGATTGCCTCCCAAACAGAAGACTAAGAAAATATTGGAAGTTTCTCATAATCTCTAGCTGTGAAGCATTTAGTGAGACAAGGAAGAGAATCCAATAATTCAAAAAGTTCAAAATGCAAAACTAGTCAAGATTTTATGCTACAATGCAACATCCAGTACTTCAGAAAATCATCCATCCTTGGTATTTTTGTTAATTGTTTTGTTTTGTGATGAAGCGTCATTTTTGGTTTGTTGGATGTCAGGCTGTTGAGCTTTGCAAATAGCCTTGATGTCTTGAATGTTTACCATATTTAGACGATTGGAATGCCCCTAGCTAAGTGTGCCTCTTGATGTGAATATGTACAGTGATTTCCAAGCCATGGTGGATTAGTGGTAAGAGGATATATATAGACAAACCAGGATAGTGACTACGCTAAGTATGTCCTGAATGGATATTTGCTAAGTGTCGGGCGATGGCCGATAGTGTTTGTATGGATAAAATGGTATGGATATAGATGGAGGAGCCATTCTTTCACAAGAGTGCCTGTTTACCAGGTTTTCACCATTTCTTTTTATTGTACTTTGTTTTTGCTTTTTTCTGGATTTTTTGATTTTTTTTGCTTGTTTTGGCTTTTTCCGTGCACTAAGCTACTTAAGTGTAGTATTTCTTCAGATGGATGTTGTTAGTTGGTTCGTCGAGCACATTTCCTTCTGAATTTGTTAGCTGATAGGCACCTGATCCATAGACGGATATGATAACATAGGGACCCAACCAGTTAGGTTCAAATTTCCCTTTCTTTTCTCGATCTTGCTGATTTCTTGGATTTTCTTTGAGGACTAGGTCACCAACCTTGAAGTTGCGGGGGATGACTTTGTGATTGTAGCTCCTGCACATGCGTTGTTGATAAGCTTTGAGATGAGTATAAGCATGTTGACGTCTTTCATCTAATAGTTCAAGTTCTTGCAGTTGGTTAACTCGATACTCTTCATCTGGAATTAAGCCTTTCAAAGAGACTCTGAGAGATGGGATTTCTACCTCCAGGGGTAAAATGGCTTCTGATCCATATACCAATGAGTATGGTGTTGCTCCTGTAGGTGTGTGGATGTTGGTTCTGTATGCCCAAAGTGTTGGATTGAGTTGTACGTGCCAATCTTTGCCTGCATCATTCACTGTTTTCTTGAGGATTTTCAGTATTGTCTTGTTAGATGCTTCCGCTTGACCATTGCCCTGCGGGTAGTATGGTGTAGAGAACCTATGTTGGATTTTGAATTTTTCACATAGTTCTTGGACATCTTGATTCTTGAAGGGCCGTCCATTATCGATGATGATTGAACTTGGAATACCATATCTGCAGATCAGATAATTGAGGATAAAAGAGGCAATTTGTTTCCCTATTACTGTGGTCATGGGAACTGCTTCTATCCATTTGGTAAAGTATTCTGTTGCTGTTATAATGAACTTGTGTCCATTTGAAGATGAAGGATGAATTTTGCCCACTAAGTCCAGTCCCCACTGACAAAAGGGTCAGGATGTTGTAAATGGTTGCAGTTCCTGTGTTGGTGCATGTATCAGATTACCATGGATCTGGCATTTAGGACATTTCTTAGTGAACTGATATGAGTCTTTCTTTATTGTAGGTCAGTAGTATCCCATCCTTAGAAGCTTTTTAGCAAGAGTAGTACCACTTGAATGTGTGCCACAAATACCTTCGTGAAGCTCGTGTAAAGCAAAATTAGAATCATTACGATCAAGGCAACGAAGAAGAGTACCATCCAGACCTCGACGATACAAAGTATCGGCGGTAAGGGTGTAACGGGTAGCTTGTTGGATAAAGTTACGTTTTTGGTTACGGGATTGGTCAATTGGTAAGATATTGTGCTTGAGGTAGTCGTATATTGGTCCATATAACGGAGAATTTGAACCAGTTAAGGCATAGATAACCTGGGATTCAGAGTGGTCATAGGCGGGGGAGAACAGTTGCTCTACCAGGAACTCGTAACGACTCTGTTGCTCTGGAATTTGTAGTAGTGAAGCGATAGTAGCCATTGCATCAGCTGCTTTGTTGTTTAACCTTGGTATTTGTTCGAAGGTGATGTGCACAAAATACTGTTTGAAGTCATCCACCATTCTCTTGTAGGGTAGTAGCTTGTCATCCTTTGTCTGATAGTCGTTGTTGATTTGATGGACGACTAGTTGTGAGTCTCCATAGACTTTTAACTCTGTGATTTTCCATTCTACGGCCATTTTGATGCCTATAACTAGTGCCTCATATTCAGCCACATTATTTGTGCAGGGAAACATAAGCCTATATGATCTTGGTATAGTGTGTCCTTCTGGAGTGATGAACAAAATGGCAGCACCTGAACCATGTTGTGTATAGGATCCGTCAAAGTATAGGGTCCATTGTTTGGTAGAAAGAGCAAGAACGTCCCTGTCTGGAAATTCAATCTCCATGATGTGTTTGCCTGGTAGTGGTGCTTCAGCCAACTGATCTGCAATTGCTTGTCCCTTGATGGCTCGTCTTTCTGTGTATTGGATGTCAAATTCACTGAGAATCATGACCCATTTAGCCAATCGACCTGTAAGAGCTGCCTTGCTGAGTAGATATTTGAGAGGATCAATTTTTGCGACTAGCTTGATGGTGTGTGCTAGCATATAATGTTGGAACTTCTGAGATGCGAAGACCACTGTTAGGCAAGCCTTTTCAATGAATGTATAGTTGAGTTCATAGCCATTCAATGTCCTACTGATGTAATATATGGCGCGTTCCTTCCCGTGTTGATCTTCTTGTGCCAATAGTGCCCCCAGCGATATATCTGTTGTTGAGATATATAAGATAAGAGGCTTTCCTGTGACTGGTGGATTCATCAGGTACTGTTTGATTTGGTAAAAAGATTCTGCACACTTGGTCTCCCATTTGAATGGTACATTTTTGTGGAATAAATGGTTAAATGGTAGACTTTTATCTGCTAGCTGAGTGATGAATTGCCTGATTGATTGAAGTCGTCCTTGTAGAGATCTGAGTTGACTGATATTCTTTGGTGGTGGCATGTCCATAATGGCTTGTACCTTTGCTGGATCTACTTCAATACCTTTAGCTAAGACAATGTAGCCTAGTAACTTGCCTGATGTAACCCTGAAGACACATTTCTTAGGGTTGAGCCTGACTTGGAATTTCTCCAATCGATCAAAGATCTTTGTTAGGATGCTAAGATGTTCTGCTCTGGTGAAGGATTTAGCAAGTAAATCATCCACATAGTCTTCCATAAATGTATGCATCATGTCATGGAATATTGTGGTCATTGCTCTTTGATAGGTGGCCCCTGCATTCTTTAAGCCAAAAGGCATAACATTCCAACAGTACGTTCCCCAAGGACAGGTGAATGTGGTTTTATCTTGATCTTCTGGGGCTATTTTGATTTGATTATAGCCTGAGAAACTGTCCATTAGTGAGAGCATTGCATGGCCTGCTGTGAGATCTACAATTATGTTGATACTGGGCAAAGGAAAGTCGTCCTTTGGACAAGCTTTGTTGACGTCTCTGAAGTCAGTCCAGATTCTAATACTACCATCTGGTTTTGATACTGGAACGATGTTGGAAATCCATTCTGCATAGTCAATGGGTCAGATGAATCCGACGTCTAATAATTTCTTTAGTTCAGTTTTGACCATGAGTGCCACCTGTGGATTCATCTTTCGTAGCTTTTGCTTGACTGGTTTAACTCCTGAAGAGATGGACAAGTGATGCATGATTAAGTGTGGATCCACTCCGGGCATATCAGCATATGACCAAGCAAAGTTAATTTGCTTTTCTTTAAAGAAAATGATGAATGCTGATCTTTCTTCCTCTGTCAGAGATTTTGCAAGGTGTAGGTTTCTGACTGCTTCCGTGGTACCAATGTTGATTGATTGAGTGGGCTCAATCAATATGGGTGATCGCTCATGAAAGTGCTCAGGAAGAGTGTCAAGTCTCCCATCGTTAGGTGCCTTAAAAAAAAATTCACCCTCAAATGCGTCCTTTATTTTTACTTTTTTGTGATCTAGAGCTACCATTGACTGGTTTTCAGCATCAGATCCTTTATTTGGTTCATTTTTGCGACTGAGAGACTTGGCACTCCCTAGTTTGTAGACATCGTTATTTTGTTCACTGGTAGAGCTTGTTTCCGGATTTACGGTACATAGGTAATGGATAATAGATTCATCATCTGGGAAATTGGTATATCATGGATTTTAGGTTCATCCCAGTCGATGAGGTCAGGAAAGATAAGTGATAAGGAATCATGAGGTGGATCAAGTTTGGCTACTGTGAGTGTTAGGACAGAGTTTTCATCATGATTGTTCTTGGTTTTAAAGAAGTTCAGGATTTCGTCGAGGTCTTCGATGGTATTATCTTCTACATAGACTTGTTCATAATGTTCCTGTTTGCTTTCCGTGGCGTCATAGATATTCTGTGGTCCAAATTCAAGAGGTCTATCTCTTGTGCTATGTTCTTCTTGGAAAAGAGATATAGAATCAGTATCATTAGGGATATTTGTAATAGCATTGGAGCAGGTACCCCATTCATATTCATTGGAATGAGTCTCTGAGGCATCATCCCAGATTCTATCAGTGCTGTAAACTGGTATGTTGTATGGTGAAAACAAATCTTTGACGATAGATACCATTTTGATAGTTTTTGTTGATTCTATGTCAGATCCGTCTTCTATTTTCTGTATTTGTTCATAGACTGTGCTTCTTCAGGGAGAAACAAAGGTATCCGGAGATGATTTTATTTGTTCTTGAGATATTAGTGTCTGAATATGAGCTACTGCTGCAGATATGGCCCTTTTGTGTTTTAGAAGCTTTTTCTGATGTAACTTCTAATCCTGACGTTCCCGTGCCTTGCGGATTGTTTCTGCTGATTCAAAGAGTGCCTCCTGCCAGGACTCTTCTTTGTACTTCGTCTTTACTTTCCATTGAGGTTTTGTAGTTAGGTGGGGTGGCCTGTTTAATAGGAAGGTGAGCTCACGACCCAATCCTGCTTTGTTTCTATTGGGTTGGGAAGGAAGATTTATAGGTTCAGTGACTCCTTCCTGGCGTTTCCCAATAGGTCCTTTACCATCATATCCCATTTGCTGCATGATTAAGTATCCTTTTCCATATAGGTGTGTAGGTAGAACAATGTCCAGAGCGGCTGCTCTATTATTTTCTTTCTCATCTTTGTATAACCAGCTAAGAATATCTTTGTCTTCTGATTCATGTGTCAGAGTGCCCAATTGGATGAAGGTACCATCAAATTTGGTGATGGGCTGAGTGACCAGATGTGTTGATGTAGTAGGCAATCCATGAGATCTAGGTGATGTTGGTAATTTGGCCAAACATAAAGGCTCCAAAGAGTATTCCTCCATACCTTGGTCTTTGATTTGCATTTTCTGTTTGAAGTCTCCCCATAAAGAGTTGGATTTTACTGTTTGTTGATCTGATGTTGAAGATCGCTGCTTTTCTCTATTATGAGGAACCAAACTGTCTTGGGTTGCCCCCATTGCATTGCAATGTTGAAATGGATTGTGATCAGCAGATATGGATACTTCTTATCCATCATAAGGAAATTTTACACACTGGTGATATGTGGAAGGTACTGCTTGCATTTCATGTATCCAGGGTCGCCCTAATAAAATATTGTAGGTAAGGTCTATGTCCAAGACCTGACATACAGTATCCTTTTGTATTGGTCCCACTTGAATAGGTAGTATCACAATTCCTTTAGAGGATCTTTCCTCATCATCATATGCCTTTATGGTGATCTTCTTGCAGGGATCAATAGATTCTTCTGAGAGGCCTAATGCACGGATAAGCTTTAAAGTACATATATTAAGTCCGGCTCCTCCATCTATTAGGACTCTTTTTACTCGGTGTTTGCAAACAATGACTTCGATATGGAGAGGAGTATTATGCGGATGGATTAAGGAAGCATCATCACGTTCTGAGAAGGTGAGGTTATGAGGTCCAGTCATATGGGCGACCATGGCTTGAAATCTGTCTGTATCCAAATTTTGAGGTACATTGGTTTCCAATAGCACTTGTTCTAATATGTCTTTGTGCTTTGGTGATAGTTTCAATAATTCTAGTACAGATATCTGTGCTGGAGTTTTACGTAGTTGGTTGACCAAGTCATATTGGATTTTTGGTGTGGTATTTGTAGGTGCAATATGTCCTTTCAAGACATATTTTTGAGTTCGGGTTGTTACATTGACAGATTCATGATCATGCTGATCTAAGAAGGTGATGACATTTATTTGATGATCTTCAACTGATATGTGATTTATGGTGTTGTTGTAGATATGGTTGATACGAGCTCCGCATGTATTATCCGAGGTTGAAGCTCCATCTTTGTAATTTGGAAGAGGATTTTTAAAGGCTCCATGATCACTATTTGTTTTGAGACCATCTATTGTTAAGTCACCTTGATCAATCATATCTTGCACCACGTGTTTTAACCTCATGCAATCATTCGTCTGATGACCCTTGTTACGATGATAATCACAATAGTGTGAATCATTCCACCAAGGTGGTTTGATTTGGGGTTCATAGTTGCTGATTGGAGGCAAAGAAAGAATTTTGTGTGCCAAAAGTTCTCTGAATGCTGATTCTAGTGATTGCCCCAGTGGTGTGAAGATACACTTTTGGAAATTGTTTGTGTTGTTGCGTGAATTGTTTTTAGGTCCTGGATTCATGTTTTTGCTTTGAGTATCATTGGTGTTGTTTGTGTTGAGTTGTCCTTGATCGGTGTTAGGTGCATATGTGTTAGCATTTGGATTAACATTTTTAGGATTTTTCATGTTTTGAGGATTTCCAGACAATGTGAGCACTGGTTGCTTAGATTTGGGATCATATGATTCATTGTTACCTTCGCTTTTGTTTCGAGTCCAAAATCGAGATTTGTCAAGGTTGGTGTTGTTCTGGTTATTGTAGTTTGATGAGTTTGTTCCTTCCTTGTAAAATTTGAGTGTTCCCTTTTTGACACATGCTTCCTCTACTTGAATGCCATTCTCAATTAATTTAGTGAAAGATGGTATGCATTGAAGTTTTAGTCTGTAACTCATTTCACTATTCAAGTTATCGATGAAGATTTCCATTTTCTCCTTCTCGGGAATATCTCAAGGATATCTGAATACCATACATCGCCAGCGTTGAAGAAATATCATGAACGTTTCATTGTTCTTTTGTTTGGTGTTGCAAACATCTAGCATGGTTATGGCATGTTGGATGTTGTAGGAATAGTGGGTTATGAATTTGTTAACCAATTCATCAAATGATCTAACAGGCGGTGTAATTTTGGATAACCATTCCATGGTTTGTCCTCCCAAGCTTCTAGGGAATAACCTCATCAAATAGGTGTCATCATGAGCAAATTCAAGGCTCAGTGTGCAAAATTCTCGAACATGATCTCGGGGATCACTTTTCCCATCATATTTATCAAATTTGGGAACGTCTGAGTTTGGAGGAAAAGACACCATGTTCAATCTTCTATCAAATGGATAAGGACAGATTTCGTTTAAAGAGTACTGTACTGTTGTCCCTTGTTGCATATCCTGTATTTGCCTTTGCAACATTTGCATTTGTTGAGTAAGGGATGCCAAAGGTATATTGTCTTGTCGAGGGAAAAGTTCTTCCCTTGTATTTGTTCTCAGCTGAAAAGGTGTAGTAAATGGTATATTTTGCTCTGGTGTTTCTAGCTCAGGTATACACATTTCTGGTATGCGTTGTTCTGGAATGTGTTGCTCAGGTATATGTTGTTCAAAGTTACGGGTTTCTTCTTCTCTTTGTTGTTCTTGATATGCATATTGTCGAGATCCATTTTTAAAGATGTTTGGGTCTAAATCTTTGGGAAGTTTAACACCTTTACTTGTAAGCATGAGAAGATATTTTTCTTTGTCATTTTCCATGAGCTTTTCTACAAGCTTTTGGAATGAAGGGTTTTCTTGACATTCCCGAAGAAGTGCTTCAGTAATTTCAGGTTCTTCTAAGGGTGGAACTTCAAAAGGATTTGATAATCTTCGATTCATACTAGACTCAGCGTGTGTCTCGCTTTGTTTGTTTCTTTGAGAGCGAGTAACAGGCATTTTAGTAGAAACTCTCAGTGATGAAAGGGACAAAAGCCTCGTTGATATGTTGTTCGGGGGTGGGTGGTTCCGGTCGAGATGTGTTATAAGTGATATACTCGTCGGGCAAGAATGCTGGATTGATTCTTGTGCTGCAGTTTATGGTTTGATTAAAAGTAGACTTTTGATAGTATGCTCTTGTCTTCAAGGGTTCTTTGTCAAATTCGCTAGATTTGTTTTGGATATAACATTTAACGTGATGAAGGAATACCCGATGAGATTTGAATAGTTGACGATTGATGTATAAGAACTTGTTTCTTTTGATGAATTTGGAAAAACTAGGTTGTTGTTTCTTCAACGTGATGTTACGATAAAGGTTCTTTCTTCTCAGAATATGAGGATTAGTCATACATGAGTGATCAATGGTTTCCTTTGATTGGTTTGGATTCAGTTGATCTTGTTTGAAAATTTTCAAATCTTACTCTATCAAAGTGAAGGTTTAGATGCCCCTTCATGACAAAGTGTGTCAAATGATATAGATAGAAGCCTCCGGATATGGAAACTTGATTTGACAACTTGAAAATTTTAAACAAGTGGTGTCTGTGAGATAAAATCTGTAAGATGGTAAAGGATTCTGTTGATACTAATGATGAGGTTTCCAGATTATAATAAGAGAGACATCTTTTATCATGCGATTCGTTTAGGATTTTACAACTTTTGTTTTGACACAAATTAGCTTAAGAAACAGTCTTAACGGTTTGTTTTTGCTACTCTCGTTTGATGAAAAATGATGTCTGATGGAGAAGGTTTCTAAAAATGTTTTTGAAAATTTTAAAATTCCTCCCGGTTTTGCCCTCTGTTTTTCTGTTTTTGATCATGCGCTAAAACAGAGACTACATGCGCTACTGAAATGCCTCTATGCGCTAAAATAATAACCACACGCGCTAGGCTGCCCCCAGACACGCGCTAAAGTTTTGACTATTTGAAATTGTTTTCTAGCTGTTTGAAAAAGATATGCGCTATTTTGGGCCTGTCATGCGCTAACTGTTGAACTTTATGCGCTAATGTTTGGATTCCACGTGCTAAGCTGTTGCTTCCACGCGCTAGACTGTTTTTCTGATGCGTTAAATGTTTCAACACTGATTTGACCTGGGATAAAACGTTGTTGTTTGGAACCGACGCACTAACTAGATGTTTGGATGCGCTAATATAAGTACCTTAAGCGCTAAGAAGTTGCTCTTATGTGCTAATCTGCCTTGATTTTTCTTTTGTTTGAGTTTTTTTGTGAATTTTGAATTTTTGTTGTGAATTTTTCAAGTTTGATGGATGATTTTTTGAAGTAATAAATGCAAGCACGGCACAAAAAGTACAACCATTTTGCCTAATCTAACAAAAAGTGTATGTTCTTCGAGGATGTGTTCAAATCCTCAATGTTTTAATAGGTTTTGATACAAGTAATACACTTCAAAAAGACTCTTTAGTTAAGGGTCATAAATAACATCATAGCCCACTAGTCTCGATACTCCGTTAGCTCAAACAGTCATGTCACCCCCTAGAGGGTGCCTGTTTTTTTGCCTTTTGCCAGAAATTAACTCAAAGTGAATCACTTCACAGTTGAGTAGTTATCTTGGGAGATATATGGTGAGTAATCTTGGGGGCGGATTCTTCCGCACCCTTGCACTATGATGTTATAAATGTCTGGTTACTGACTCGGTCCAAAGCTTCTATTTCTATGGTTCATAATCAAGCTTCCCATTTGACCGTCAGTGATAAACTCCCTCAGGAGGCTTCCCAACCTTTAGAACAAAGGTTTTACGTATCTCAACGATACTAGGTGAAGGCTAATCGCTGCACGTAACCGTTGAAAAGGACTTTCGTCACTTTCCATGTTTGATTATAGTGGGTTGGAATTCTTAGCGTTAAAGTCGTTCTCCACTTAGGTCATTCCCTTCACACCGGCCATAAACGGCTTTAAGAGTTGATTCCAACTCCTCAAGAAGGCAAGCCTGCTAAAGTATGTAAATGCTTGAAGTACAGAAAGTTGTAAGAGTGGTCTCGATTTTTGATTACCCAGTAAAGGGGAGAGCATATTCCTTCCACTTTTGAGACAAAGCAATCAAGTTGGTTCTTTTTAGCCTTTCAATTCGGTGATTTGCTAAAATCTATATGGAGATGTTGCTCCATGAAAACATGGTGTTTATTTTATCTTTTTAAGGCAATGATTATCTGATCTATGAAAAATAATTGGTCAACAAAGCCAAATTTTCAATCTTGGTGGTCAACAAAAGAAATCAATGAAAGAAAATTTCCCGCTCCACCTGCAAGAAATTGTCAGCATCCTGCAAAATTTCAATCAAATAGTTAGAAACTCTAGATTTTTGTGGACTTCTGCAAGTCTAGATTTTATTTCGGTTACAATTGTAATTTTCTTGCTCACTGTCTGTGATGCGTTACAGAAAGAACTGTGCGCGCTACAATAAAACCTAGATGCGCTAAAATTATGCCGAAAAGTGCTAAACTATTTACTAAATGCGCTATTCTTTGCGTTGAAAGCGCTGCTCCATTTTTCTCCCGCGTTGAGTCCTGCAGGAAAAGTACTGATTTGATGCGCTAAAAGATGAACTTTAAATGCTGGATGATGGACTCCACGCACTGGATAGTGAAGTTGATGCGCTATTTAATAGACCTGAAGTGCCAAACTATTTTCCAGATGCGCTACTTTATTTTTCTTCCGCGCTAAGACCTACAGGAAAAGATGAGTGGGAGTCATGCGCTAACAAATAGACTTCACGCGCTATAGTATAGACCCCACACGCTAAACAGTAAGCAGTACGCGCTAGACTGTTAGCTAGATGCGCTAGGGAATGTTTCCCACGCGCTGATTCCTGTTTCCCACGGACCTGCAAAATGAGTTAATTTTAAAAACCGATTTGATATATGGGGTACGGCCGCATGGTGGGCACCAGAAATGTATGCGGGAAAAGCGGGTCGATAGAACTCAATATGTGAAAAATGTTCCAAAATACTTGTCCACACACACATAGGACTTCTTGGTGCAATATATGGAGTAATGAAGTATTACTCAGCTTCCCAAGGTTGGTCCCATGGTTCTCTATCTTACAATGTCCCTCAAACCAATGTTTTTGCTCTCAGATCACTAAGAAAAATGGTTTAGGGATGGAAAATGCAAGAACGAGGGATGCTTTGATAGATTTTAGTATGAGATGCATCCTAAGCTATGCATGATCTTAAAATGCAATAAACTAGATTATAAGATGACAAGGTTAGTATAAATACTATCCTAACATGATATATTAGTCTATGATTGAGCTAAAATGATAAAGAAATTATTCTAAACATGCATATTTAGACTAATTCCTGATTTAAAAGAGGCTAAAATGATGAGCATAAAATGAGATATGAAAGCTTGAATGTATTTGAGCATAAGTGTGATACTACAAATTTGAGGGATGATTCAAAATGGAGGAATGAGAGCTCTATTTGTAGCAAAAACAGGGCAATGGATGGTCAGGATTAAAAGAGTTGATCAAGGGTTGAGTTTGAAAGTTGGGGATCCATGTTTGCAATTTGTACCAATGAAATGGTGACAAGTGTCAACATAGGGTTGGGTTGAGAGAAGGGGTTGGAGGCATTAAATGCCTGAGAAGACCTTATGGTTATCTAGAGGGTAAGGGTCAAGTCTAAGTTAAGATTACCCATTGGATTAAAAGTTAATCCAAGGATAAACCCTTGTGCAAATAATTAAGAGATAATCATGGTCAAAGCATTAAAGGCTTGATGAGACCCTTGGGTTGGATGAAGGTTGAGTTAAAAGAAATTCTTTAACCATGTAAGAGGGTTTGAGTTAACCATTAATGGTTATGAAGACTTTGGGGATTTAAGTGGTTGAAGGTTTGAAGCCTTTAATGGTTATCAAAGACTTTGATGAATTAAGTGGTTGAAGGTTTGAAGCCTTTAATGGTTATCAAAAACTTTGAGGGTTTGAGAAGTGACCTCCCCTTGCTTAGGGATGTGACAAAGTTTAGAAGATGGGTTAGGCTAATTAGAAGCGATTAGAAGAGTTTAGAAGGTTTTAGAAAGGGGTTTAGGAAGGCAAGTGGGAGATGTAGGAGAATGCAAGTGGATGGAGGGATAATAGGATTTAATTGAATTAAATGATTTATTCAATTTGGTTGCAATTTGGGGAAATTAAATAAATTAGATTTATTCAATTTAGGATAACTATTTAATTAAATTTGTACTTAATTAAAAGTGGATAGGGGGAATTTTAATTGAATAAAATGATTTATTCATTAAATGGTATAGTGAATTTAATTTAAATAAATTGAGTAATTTACTTAATTAAATAGAGGAATGTGGGTATTTTAATTAAATTGGATTTAATTAAATAGAGAAATGAACATAAAATATTTATTTAAGAATATGGTCATTTTTAGACGTCTACAATAAGAACTATCTTATCAAGGAAAGTAAGCCACTTATGGCTCCAAGAGAGAATCCTTGTCAATATGGAAGAGGAGATTCTTTCCCAAAAGTTATGCTTTTTAGAACCAGTAAAAAAAGGAATCCCTAAGTACTTGCAAGGGAAGTGACCAACATTAAATCCCCAAAACTTAACCAACCTCGATTGTACCAAGGGAGAACATTAAGAAAAAAGATCTTAGATTTAGCACTATTCACTTTTTGACCAGAAAAGGTTGAATAATCTATGATAATCTTACTAATAACTTTTGCCTCAGCCATAGTACCTCACCCAAACAATAAGGTATCATCAGCAAAAAGATAATATGAGTGTCTATCCACCATATTTGGAATACTAATACCTTTCCAAAGACCAGCCTCCCTAGCAGCTAGGATAGATCTACTTAAGGCTTCAGCCAAAATGATAAACAGAAAAGGAGACAAAGGATCACCTTGTTGAAGCCCTATAGATGAGGCAAAAATACCACAAGGGGAACCATTCAAGATAATAGAAAATCTGGAAGTTGAAATACATTCATTAATCCATCTTACCCACTTGACCCCAAAACCAAATTTTCTAATAACAGAAGATAAAGCTTTCCATCTTACCCTATCATAAGCTTTCATCATATCTAATTTGAAAATCATTGCAAGAATAGACAGGATGGAGATAGAGTGCATAACCTCATGTGCCACAATGGCCCCTTCTACAGTTTCCCTACTAGGAACAAATCCACCCTGCTCACCCAAAATAATCTTATGGATGAGCCTAGCAAGCCTCATAGAGATTGCCATAGTAATTATTTTATTCAATGTGTTACATAAAGCGATTGGGGGAAAATCAACAAAAGACTTAGGATTCTTTGTCTTAGGGATGATGGAAATAAGACTAGTATTCATTTCCTTTAAAATGGATCTATTTCTCCTGGCTTCCTCTAAGACAAGTAGAATCTCATCCCTAACAAAAGATCAACATTTTTGGAAGAAAAGAGCAATGTGTTAGGCCCAATATGGAAAGCTAATGTACTGAGAGGGGAGGGGTGAATCGGTACTTCAAAACATTTTAACAACAATATCTTTATTGTTATACATAAACCAAAAACTGTTGCAACATAACATAAAGCTAAAACAAATAAATAACAATCATACATGATTCACTCCATAACTCATATATTTTGGTTACGCAGAAAGTCTTGGTTAGAGAGAAAAAATGTGGTGGGGATGACACCCACAACTTCACTACTGCAATAATAAAGAGTGCTCGGTTAGAGCTACATGTTCAGCTATTCTGATAGCTTACCCTGTTGGGAGTATCAAGATCGTTAGATCTACCTTGCTAAAGGATTTTACAACACTTAAACTAGATGTTGCACCTAGCTAGAGGCTTTACAATTTATAGACTTTGTTAGAGTCTTCTACCCTGTTAAAGGTTTCTCTTACAACTTCAAAATATTACAATAAATCATTACAAATATCTGCAACTTTACATCTGGAATGTTATAGCAGATTCTATGTGCTCATAATAAGATTACCTTGCTTATAGAATACCTCGGTAACCCATAGAATAACTCGGTAAACCCTTCTGTTTACTTTGTTCTTTGACTGTTCTCTGAAATCCTTCTCGGTGACCTCTGTGTCTCTATAACAGTCATAACACTTAGTGCTTTCTTATGTATTATACATGTCTTGCTTCATACACTTCTGTATACCTCTGTCTATCACTACATGTATATCTGATCTCAAT
Source organism: Cryptomeria japonica (assembly GCF_030272615.1). Lineage (NCBI taxonomy): Eukaryota > Viridiplantae > Streptophyta > Pinopsida > Cupressales > Cupressaceae > Cryptomeria > Cryptomeria japonica. The sequence continues at coordinate 231,980,257 of NC_081407.1, forward strand.
CCATGTTGTATAAATAGATCTCTTATATTGGTGATCTGATTCATTGCTTCGATCTTACAAACATGATTTATCGAATGAATAACCACACAAAATATTTCATTGGTTAGATGACCTCAAAATCATACATAATCCTTAAGTGCAATTTCCAATGTGATAACGGTTCTATGTTCCTTGATCTTGTAACACGTTTCCACATGTGTGTCTAGGTTTAATGAATCTGGTAAAACATTTCACTCGGTGTATATCAACTCGGTGTATCATTGTTGTTGCTCGGTAGACATGGAATGATACTCAGTAGATAGCTCAGTGTATACTGGGCTTTGTGAATACTTTCTTCTTTAACCGTCTGTTCTGTGCATACCGACTGAATGTTTCGATAGAGGTAACCGACTAGAGTATATAGAATGACTTTGGAAATAAAACTAATGGCAACTTAATAAGTAGTAACAATCTCCCCTTTTGACATTAGTTGAGATGTTTGACAAAACTACTTCAAAGTCATAGCTCAAAAATCTATATACTTGCAAAATTTGACTAAACAAATAGTATATACATTAGTCAATGAAATAGTATATTCAGATATACTCCCCTTATCACTATACTGTACAAAACTTTGATTTTGCATGCTTTGTGATTAATGTGTTGTGATAACTGCTCGGTTCACTGCTCTGTTTTCTATTCACTATCAAAATTGAATACTTTGTCCTGCTTGGTATATACTCAATATATACTCCCCCTGTATACTACATTCCCCTATATACTTTGATATGATACTCACTCCCCCTTTTTGACAAACATCAAAACTTAGTTACCATTCGGTGGTGGCAACTAGTCAAAAATGGATTTGTACTTTGTCTTTGCATCGATAAGGGTGGCAGAGAGGGCATCCTTAACACTCTCCATAAGTGAATTCTACGTTGTAATGTTAGCTAACAGTGAAATGGGTTCATCTAAGGTGCTTTCTTCTTGTTGAGTAGATAGGGAGGTAGCTTTGTTGATCTATTCCTGGACGGATGAAAGATGAGGAAGGAATAATGTTTGAAGTGTCATTATGTCCATCCTGATCTTGTGCTCTTCATTTCTTAGTTCCAATTGTTGAGCTATGAGCTGTTGAAGCTTGGTATAAAAATTCTGAATGAAATTAGGCTCAGTGGTCAACTTATTTGAGAGATCAGTGATCTCTTTCTCAATCACTTCAATTTTATTCTTGATGTCCTTAATGAATAGAGAAAATGTACAGAGTTTCTGAAATAAATAAAGAATGTTCTTGAGTTGTGGGGACAACTCAGCAATAAATTTGACAAGTTTAACTTTGCCATTGGCAATAGCTTTCTATACCTCTTCAATCATTTTAGCAGTGAGTTCCTTGTCCTTTAACTTGCTCAAATATTTAGATGCATCTACTCCAGATGTCTCTATCTTGGTTAGGAGTTCATCTAGTTGAATGTGGATGGCTGCATCTTGGGTTACTGTAGCTTCAGGTAGCATGTCGGTTAAGAGTGCTTTCACCTTCTGAAGTACTTTATTTTTCTTTTGAATAGCCATTTGCTTCTCCTGTTCAGCTTTGGCTTTGCATAGTTCACCGAATTTAATGAGTGCTTGCCCTTTTAATTTGGAAATATCAACATTGGGCAACACTATTGGTTTTGACAAATCTAGTTTGAAACTATGCATTTTCATCTTCTTTTCTTTACCTTTCATCGGTTGCACTAAAACAATGGCTTGTGAGGCTTGGTGACCCTTGGTAGGTTGCTCGGTAGAGGCAACACTTTGGTCAGTTTCTTTAGTCTCTGATGTAGCCTTTGTTGTGTCCGTCGGTGCTTCAGTGCTTGGGGTCTCAGATGTAACATTTTCAGTGTTAGAAGGATCTTGTGAAGACTGTTCCCCGGTGGCCTGAGAAGCAGTTTCTCCTTTTGTAGATTTGTGACCTTCGGCCCCTTGTTCAGTATCCTTAGGGGCCTCGGTTGAAATAGGTTGATTGACTGGAGGATAGAGATGAACTTTCTCCAAAACTAATTCACTAGATACAAGTTTGGCATATGCATTTCCTTCGATCATTTCTTGTTTAGGTGCCTCTGTATCCATGATATCTTCATCTACTTGTATGGTGTCAACAGGGTCCTGCTCGGTGATATCAGGAACTTGCTCGGTGACATCAACTATTTCAACTTCAACTTGTTCACCAGCATTCTTGATTTTAAATATTTCTTGTCATTTTTCCTTGGTCTCATTATCTACATCCAAGTAAATTCCATTCATCAATTTTAAAGCTCTTTGCTTGACTAGGAATTTTGTGTGGCAGTTTTTCAGATGTTCGGTGATCTCATCTACCGACATGTCTGGGAAAAGATGTACCAGACTTCTTTCTCTCATTTGTTTCTCCATGTCCGTGGCATACTTCCATCCTGTTGCCAATATGCAAATATAATTCATTTGGAAGTGACTTAGATAATTCTAATGGAGCCAATCGGAATTTCAATAGTGTGCAGATGACAACTTCTTCTATTTGTCTCTTTTCATCACCAAATCTGGATTCATATTTAACATATTTGAATGCTCCAAATCCACCATATTTCTTCAGATTAGCACAGAAATTTTCAACACTATGTACATTTACCTTCTTGCTCTTGACTATCTGAAATTTACTTGCATCTTCAGATTCGGTGTCACTAGACTCTTTTGCCAAAATGAGTCTCCGAGTAGATTTCTTGTAAGTTTTTTTTACCTTAGGTGCATTAACACTCTTTGTTTTCTTACTTGATGAAGCTGCAGATGATCTTGTGTTAGGTCGCTTTGCAGGAGGGGTCAGTGATGCTTTTGATGTATCCTGTTTCTTTCTTTTCAGCACTTTTCCCTTAGGCAATTCGGTGCTCAGTGTTCTAGCTGCCTCTTGGGCTTCAGATTCCTCTTCGGTAATTACTATAATGCCTTTGACAGGTGTGGAGGAAGAACCTTCTCCAAATTTCTCTGTTAATGTCTTTATCATCTTTGTTGCCTTCCTTGTAGCCTTGGGTACTACAATGCTCATTTTTACTTTTTCCTTCACTTCTTCATATGTTCCACACCTCAGCTCGGTAGCGTGCCTTGGTAATGTAAGAAATGCATCTATTTGTTGTTGTATGATGTCAAAATAAATCTCGTAACCCATAGGTGGCAAAGATTGATTTCTTGGTTCCACAGCATTCACATAACAATAATCAGTGTCCACTTCAAAACATATGTCATCCTTGTATTTCTCCACTAGCTTGGGTGGAATCCGGTACCTGTTATGCATCCTTTCCTGAAACTTGCTGAAATAATCATCCATAATATCATTAAAATTATCACCTAGCTTCTTGATGAAGTCATTGATATGATGGGTGATTGGTCGGTGTAGTTCCCAAACAAATTTACCGACTGATGGGAAGAATTTTTCAAAATAGAAAAACATGCATATTAACAGTGATCCAAACTTTAGTGTATTGGCCAAATTGTTCTTCTTTGGCTTCCTTATGGTGTTCAGATTCTCAAACAAGTTTTTCAACAATACCTCACATAAATCAATTTTTATGCCTTTCTTCACAATTTTATATGCTAAGTCTACTGTTGCACAAGGTACACTGTTTTCCCTTGTTGATTGGAAGAAACAATAACCTATTACTCTAATGGCAAACTTTAGCTCTGCATCAATGACATTGTTCAATTTCAGTCCTCTACAATAAGATTCTACTCTGGTTAAACTGATCAATTCCTTTTGTGATATCATTTTCTGAGCTCGGGCATGATCATAAATAGGGTAACCGGTGATCAAATGAATGATTTCCTTGGTGATCTTAAACGGTTGCTCTTCTAGCCACATGAAGTCATCATGAACTCTTCTTAAAACAAACTTGACCCACTGGGGTTTGAAGACACGAGGATAGGTTAGGGCTTCAGTCAATCCCTTGATCCTAATGTGCTCATACTTTCTATCCATTTTACCATCGGTGCACAATTCATCATATGTGTCTTTGATTTCAACGTGACCTAGTTCTTCAACTCGACATTTGGTAAAGAATCTCACATCCTCGACTAATAAAACTCTATCTGGAATGAGTGAAAATGTGGTTTTGTCATCCGGTTCAGATGCAATTTTGGGAGTTAAAGAGTATTTCAGTGAGGGCTTTTCGATGTTTTCAACAACAATAGGATTCTGGATCTTAGGTGCCATTGTAGATTTCAGATAAGAATTAACACAAGATCCTTAGGGTTTGAATATTTTCAAATGGCAGACGCTTCACACTTAGCAGATAATAACAACTTGATATGATTGGTAAACCAGCTTGACAATGCGTTGAGATTGATGTAAATACCTTTGAAATTCGCTCGGGAGGTGGTTTGATCGCCTTTGATTCACTTTGCTCTGCTTTCTTGAAAACTTGGTGAGTGAAAAATGACTGCGTAAATACTTTAAGTACACAATATACCTTATTGGGCTCCGTGCGGGTTAGGTCAAAAACATTAAATGCACTTGGTTCCACTAAACTTTCTTTCTTTTTTGTGCTTTAACCGAGTAACCATACTTTCTTCATTTACCGACTTGACAGGCTTCCTGTATTCACCGACTTGACAGTCTTCTTGTATAGTGCTCCAAAAGACTTTGATAGAATTTCAAACTTACTAATACATCTTAGTTATGCAGATTTTGAATTAAGTACATAATAAAATAGGAACTGTTAAGATTTAATCTTTGAGAGAATGTAGTCCCTTCATACCTTTACCGATTAATTTGGAATAGGTGCACCTAACTCGGTAGGTAAGGGGCTTTCTTCATTTGATACAATTTCCTTCCTTTTCCAAATCATCTGTAATTTGCCTTTTATTTCTTCAATGTCTCCTCTAGGTTGATCTCTACAATCTCTAGCTAAGTGTCCAACTTTGTGACAATGAAAACATGCCATACCAAGATTTCTCCATGATCTTTGGTTGTTCATTCTAAACCTTATAAAGTAGTTGGCATTTATATGTCCATATCTTCCACAACATTCACACCATATCCTTGTATTGTAATCCCATGGTACTGTAGAATACTATTGGTAAGGATCTGTGTGAGTTCGGTAACCTCTAGCATTTGCTCGGTGTGCAGACCACATATAGCTCTTTTGCTTAAACCAACACTTTTCGGTACTATGTCCATATCTATTGCAGTTTTTACAAAACCCTTTGAATTTTGCCTTCTGATAATTGTTAACAAACTTTGTCCTACATTGATTAGATGTGTGACCATATTTATTGCAATTGTAACAATAACCATTAGACTTAGTGACATTCGGTTGCTTACCTTTTATGATTTGGCACAAGTTAGCAGTATGACCTTGATTTCCACAGTAGTTGCAAATAGGCTTCTTTCCTTTGATATTCTTCTTATTTCCAGCTTGCTTTGATGATTCTCCTCTTTTGGTAGTATGAATTCCCTTCTCGGTAGAGTCTTTTCCTTTGTAACCGAGTCCTGCATCTTTGTTGGGTCTTCTTGTATTCAGTTGCTCATCCAACATCCTTGATGCTTCATAACTCCTTTTTAGTGTTTCCTTGAATTTCTTTTTTGTTTCAAGTTCATCGGTCAACCTTGATACTTCAAGTTTCAATGCTTGATTTTCATCATCTTTTAGATTTGCTTCATGATGTGCATAACCTAATTGATCTGACAGATTTTGTTGAATCCCTATCAACCTTGTTATTTCATCATTCTTTTTAGATACTAATGCTTCAAGTTGTTGTTTTTCTCTTTCTAGATCTCTTACTTTAACCTCGGTTGTCCTCAATGCATCAAGATTTTCAGTCATCTGTGTGTTGAAATGTTTATGTCTTCTTTTCATTGCTTTTAGCTGATCAGCCAGTGCTTTGTTCTTTTCTTTCAGTTGTCCAATCATCTCTTCAGTCTCTTCAGATATACTATTTTTAGATGATGTTTCAATTTGTTCCACTAACTCTTGAGAGTCCTGTAAATCATCAGATAATCTTCTTCTCACTTTCAATGATTTTTGCATTTGTCTTTGCATGTCTACAATCACTTGATTAGCATGATCCAACTCTTCTTGCAGATACACAATTCTCCAAGATTGTTTATAGTCTTCCATTGATAATATCTTTCTCTTTAGGCTGTTAAACCCTTTTCCAAGATTCAAGCTCTGATACCAATTGTTAGGCCCAATATGGAAAGCTAATGTACTGAGAGGGGAGGGGTGAATCAGTACTTCAAAACCTTTTAACAACAATATCTTTACTGTTATGCATAAACCAAAAACTGCTGCAACATAACATAAAGCTAAAACAAATAAATAACAATCATACATGATTCACTTCATATCTCATATATTTTGGTTACGCAGAAACTCTTGGTTAGAGAGAAAAACTGCAGTGGGGATGGCACCCACAACTTCACTATTGCAATAATAAAGAATGCTCGATTAGAGCTACATGTTCAGATATTTCTAATAGCTTACCCTATTAGGAGTATCAAGATCGTTAGATCTACCTTGCTAAAGGATTTTACAACACTTAAACTAAATCCTGCACTTGGTTAGAGGCTTTACAATTTATAGACTTTGTTAGTCTTTTACCCTGTTAAAGGTTTCTCTTACAACTTCAAAATATTACAAATATCTGCAACTTTACATCTAGAATGTTATAGCAGATTCTATGTGCTCATAATAAGATTACCCTGCTTATAGCATACCTCGGTAACCCATAGAATAACTCGGTAAACCCTTCTATTTACTCCGTTCTTTGACTGTTGTCTGAAATCCTTCTCGGTGACCTCTGTGTCTCTGTAACAGTCATAACACTTAGTGCTTTCTTATGTATTATACATGTCTTGCTTCATACACTTCTGTATACCTATGTCTATCACTACATGTATATCTGATCTCAATCCATGCTGTATAAATAGATCTCTTATATCGGTGATCTGATTCATTGCTTCGATCTTACAAACATGATTTATCAAATGAATAACCATACAAAATATTCCATTGGTTAGATGACCTCAAAATCATACACAATCCTTAAGTGCAATTTCCAATGTGATAACAGTTCTATGTTCCTCGATCTTGTAACACGTTTCCACGTGTGTCTAGGTTCAATGAATCTGGTAAAATGTTTCACTTGGTGTATATCAACTTGGTGTATCATTGTTGCTACTCGGTAGACATGGAATGATACTCGGTAGACAGCTCGGTGTATACTGGGCTCTGTGAATACTTTCTTCTTTAACCGATTGTTCTGTGCATACCGACTGAATGTTTCGGTAGAGGTAACCGACTAGAGTATATAGAATGACTTTGGAAATAAAACTAATGGCAACTTAATAAGTAGTAACACAGTGAACCCATCAGGACCTGGAGCCTTCTCAGGGGCCATAGAAAAAATGACCTCTTTCACCTCTTGACTGGAAAAGGGGGCCATAAGCATTTTATTATCCTCCTCAGAGATAAGTTGAGGGATGGTCGAGGTAAAAATATCATCAAAAGAAGAAGATTATGTTGTCAACAAGGATTTAAAGAATCTAATGGCTTCAATGGCGATATCCTTTTCCTCAATTAAGAAGACCCCAAAAGAATCTCGAATACAAGAGATCCTACTCCTTTGTCTCTTCATTTTGGTCGAGGAATGAAAAAAAATGGTGTTCCTATCCCCCTCCACAAACCACAAGTCTCTGGACTTCTGACGCCAATAGATTTCTTCCCGGGAAAGAACTTCCTCAAGCTGGGTATTCAAAAGTTTATGCTTAGCAAAAGCAGTCAAATCCATACCAATACTCATAACTACACTATTTAAGGCTTCAAGCTCATTTTGGATTCTACTCCTCAACAAAAATATTTTTGAAATGTGAAACATTCCAGGACTTGATCTTCTCCTTGATGAAAGAGAGTTTTTTGACAAACCAAAACATTCTAGTTCCAAAAACAAAAGGATCTGAAGACCACTAAGATTCCAAAAGCATCAGAAAAGATGGATCCCTAAACCACATAGGCTCAAACCTAAATGGGGTTTTCTCAAGAGCTCTATAATATAAAATAGACAACATAATTGGAAAATGATCAGAGCCTGAATTAGGCAAAACCATTTCTACAACTAACACTTCAAAGAAAGCCAATTTTTAGAAATCAGGAAATGATCAATTCTTTCTGCTATCTGTGAAAAATCCTTCCTCATGTTCATCTAAGTAAAAAGGACCATTTAAATTTTTACAATCCAATAAATAATTTTTCTGAATAAAAGAATTAAAATCAACCAAAATATGTTTATTAGGTAAAATTCCCCCAAATTTTTCATCCTCACTAGCAATAGCATTAAAATCCCCTCCAAAGACCACAACTTGTCTCCAAAGAGGGGAGGAGAATAAGGTTAAAGAATCCCAAAGATCTTTTTTCCCCAAAATACTCATCGGACCATAAATGTTGAATAGCCAAAATTTAACGTTAGAAACTATGCTCTTCACCAAACCCAACATCTAGTGAGGATTAGATGCAACCAGAGATAATTTAGTAGTAACATCATTCTAGAGGAAAGATAATCCCGCAGAAGGGGAAATGCAGAATTTCCAGGCATTCCATTTAGAAAACAAAAAATCATCTCCTTGTACATTCAATTTTGTTTCTTGCACCATAAGAACATCACACTTCATTAAGTCCAATTGGGACTTAATCAAGCATCTCTTGTTAGGGGCATTTAAACCCCTAACATTCCAAGAAATGACCTCCGTTGTCCTCGAGGGGAAGCATTATCTCCCCTCTTATTAAGAGAATTATCTTGACCTTCCTTACCCACCACAAAAGTTGCCTAAAGATTTCTTTTGGTAGCAATAGACCTAGTAAAAGGAGGACTAAATTTATTTTTCCTCTTCACAGACACTGAACCCGGACTCAACAAAGTCGATTGAATTCTAGCATCTACTTCCAACTGAGTGCAGAACACCTTTGGCTTCCTACCCCACTTAGCAAGAGATAGTATCGGGGAACAAGGAGATAAAGGAGTTTGCACTAAAGGCTTATTAATTATAGGATCAAAAACTACCTTATTACCTTCACACAAAACACCATCACAACCCAAAACTTTATCTAGACAAAGGATCTCAAAAGGATTATGGGTTGGAGGAATAAACAAGGAAGTATTTAAATTGACACGATCCTGATTCATCGAGTTAATCACTTGTTCACTTACATCTTGATTCAGAATGATATTATTATCAGATACAAGCTTCTAGACTTGGGAAATTAGCCTCTCATCTGAAGCAATAAGGCTCAGTTCAATCCCCTGAGCCATAAGATCAAACTCCCCCTGAGGCAACCCATCCACATGCACTTGGTTAGCCAAAATATATTTAGAAGCACTCTTAGCAAATACCCCCCTCATTTGGAAGCCCTAGTTTAGAACCTGATATAACTAGGTTATTGGCCTTTCACAAAGCATCACCATCAAGAACAGATTTCTCCCTAACAGAATATGCTTCAGTACTCTTCAACAGAGTAGGGCAAACATGATGGGGATTAAAGTGCAATTGCTTTTTGTGGCAGTCAAAAGATTCAAGATTTGTCCTACCCTTACAGATGGTTTTGAAGGTCAAACCTCATTATTACCAAATGACAAACCTTTTAGGCTTTGTTAGTTCTCCCCCCAGTTTTCATTAAAATTTCAAACACAGAGGTCGCCTTTTGGTCTTTCTTTTCCCTTTTGGTCATATATTTTTTGTCTTTGAACCCGAGTCCTTGAACCTTTTTAAAAGTTTAAGGTTCAAAGTTCAAAACGTGCTCAAAGGGCTTCTCTTCGCGGCTTTGTTGTAATTTGTATTGAACTTGAATTGTTGAACCCTTTTTCATTCAAGGTTCAAGGTTCAAAGTTGGTCATGTGTCGGCTTTCGTCTTCCCTCATTAATTGTTATTTGTCTTGTCGCGAAGTTGATGTTCTATGTTGTTCTATATTATTTCTCGTGATTGAACTTGAACCTTTGAACCTTTTGGTTCTTGGTTCAAGGTTCAAACTCTGAATTCTTAAAGATAGAAAATTTTTATGCAAAATTCATACATGCATCATAAAGTAAGGTGGCGACGGGAAAAGAGAATATTCTGGGGATTTCAAAAAGGTTAGTTTCTAAAATTATGACAAGCAATTATGATAGTTTGTGAGTCGTGCGATGAAGTGATCTAAACCTTAAATGCATACCGGCTATATGTCAAATCGGGTGATAGCTCGCACGAACTTCCTTAATTTGTACAACTTGCTAAGTTTTAAGTGTGATTTTATCTATCATTATTGCGGAAGCTAGCAATTTTCTCTAGAATTTTCTTCAGTTGTAATGCAAGCGGGAGAAATTGAAGGTATTTTGTCTATGCGTAGAAGCTTTTCAAGAATTTTCTATTGAAACCGGGTTAGTTTCAGTCATTCTCTCTTCTGCTGTATTTTCTTATTCTGGAAATTAGATATCGTTCATTCTCCTTTGTTGTGTATAAATTTTATTGTATCCCTGTAATTGCTTGTTTAAATGAGAGGTGCCATAATCAGGCCCACCCTACCCAAATTAGGCCTCAATTCTTTCCTAGTTAGTTCACTCCCAAAGATGGGAGATACTTCATTAGCTTTAGCAGACCGTTCTGATTTTCTCGAGAAAGAGCCAAAAACCTAGTTCAGAATTCAATGATAAAAAGAATAGTGAAGAGTGGTTTGGTTGAGGCTGTTGCATTCCCCATTACTACACCATGCCCAAAGTTGGTACTAGAATGTATGAATAGGTATGATGCAAAGCACAGATGTATCAGGAATGTCAATGGTGAAATGTTGTTAAAAATTGACAGAGAAACTGTAATGGCAGCCATGGGTATACCTCATAAAGAGCCATATGAGGACTAGACTATTGGCACATCATATTCATTCTTCTTTGAGAAGAAGAGCACTTATAAAAGTGTGATTGCAAGAAATTGGATACTGAAGATTCAAAAAGGGGGGTCTAGATTGCCAAGGCCGCTTACCAGAGAACACTTCATAGCAGAGGTGCAGGACATTGTCAATCTTTTGAATAGGTTAAAAGGGAATTCCCATGCCTTTTATTGGGAAGACTGGATGTACTTCTATATCCAAGTCATGTTGAATGGGAGCGCCTACCTAGATTGGGGGCAGGTAATTGCAGAAATATTGCATGAAAGTCTGAACAGGTTTGCAGGAATGAGTGGCTTCTTTACGTCATCATATTTGTTTTATATGCTTGCATGTACTCGATATTGGAATGGGTTGCATCATGAACCCTGGATTGATGGGATAAAGGTGCATGAATATTATCCTCACCTACAGGAACAAAGGTATGCAGAGAATTTTATGAGGTGGAGTGACATTTTCGCAGGGAGATTGGTTCACAAGTTGCAAGGAAACATAAATAAAAGATCAACATTTATGGTAGTTATTTTATCCAATTTCCCCAATTCACTTATATTCGAGTTAGCGGTTTTTAGGGTGAACCTTTCAGGTTGCCCTAGTTTGTGTTAGATAGTTATGTTTTAATTGAGGTTTGTCATCTACTAGCATACATTGATAAAAAGAGTGGAGGGAAGTCGGGTGATATTTCATGTAGAACTTGGCCACTATAGTTGTGCATCTATTTTAGATGCATTGAACCTTGAACTTGAATTCAAAAGGTTCAAGCTTCAACTGTATGTTTCCAGATACAAATTTGATAGCTAGGAATTTGCTAGAGAAAATGTAGAAGTGGATAGTGATTTTCGGCATGAACCTCAATTGGAGGATTATTGGGAGAAATGTGTTGATGAGTTCGAAGTCCAAAGAAGGTTGTGGTCAAGGTTCATGGTTCAAAAAATTATCGCAATGGACCTATCCATGAATGTTTTTGGGGTGCAAGAAGAAGGAGATGAAGAAGTAGTTGACCTCGAGTTTGATGAGAAGATACAGGAACATCCTATTCCAGAAATTGATTGGAGTAGAAAAGGGGACGATAGCATTCAGTCCAGAACCTTTAATGTAATCAAAAAAATAGAAAAATGGTTGAAGGATCGTCGTTTCAAACAAAAGCATGTTCCTGCACTTAAGGATAAGAAAGTAGGTCGAGCTCGTGCAGCTTCCCAAACATTTCTTCCTTCTTCTAATGTTGTTGTTGATATTGTAGGTGAAAGGAAACAAAGGATGGAGAAGACTAAAAATATAGGTCTAGGAGAGTCTTTTGTGGGTTCAGCTTCTGCCCGAGTTACTAGATCACATAGCAGGAAAAGTAATCAGAAAACCATAGCAAGTTCACTAGAAGTGGACTTGGATTAAAAGGAGGAAACTCAAGAAACAATGGATTCCCAAATGCAAGATCAGCCCCTCCTAGATGTTGCAGATAGTGGAAAAGAAATCTTGCAACCTAAAGATTTTGGGAATACTATGGCCGTTGTCACTAGTAATCAACAATCACCATTACCAAAGGAAACATCCACCACTCCTAAGTGGCTAAGTGTCTCACTTACCAAAAAGAGGAATGTCATCCCTATTTCGATCCCAATGGAGGATATGGTTAGCAAATGCCTGGGGAGGACTTCAAATTCCAAAAGACTCAAAACAAAAACCATGATTGATGTGGATGAGCAGATGGGGCACTGGGTTGCTGAGGTAGCTATACCTCCGATAGATAAAGAGATTGAGAATGTTTCTAAGAGAGACTTTATCATTGAAAAGATCGATCTAGGGACAACTTCTCGGGCCACTGATGTTAAACACTCGGAATCTTCAACTAAAAGGATTCTCACAAGGACCTGGAAGGATGAGAAAGATAAAAGTGAGATGAAGAAAATTGTAATACAAATGGCCCAATATATTAATGCTATCTAGAATCCAAATCATCTGCCTCTCTCCCAATCTTCTATATCATTCGACCCAAAATCACCTTTGAATCAAAAGTTACTTGATCAGGTTCAAAGGAGCCAAATGATCACAGATGTTTTAAGCGAATGGCTCAAATCAATTGCATAACAAGGGACAAGTTATATCTCTGATTTGGTCAAAGTGTTTGAGAATGTGAAATTTGTTGGGAAAGAGCTAGAAACATAGATGGTTGCCTGGGAGAAAGAGAAAAGTAAATGGTTGGCTATGTTAAGTCAGATGAGAGATACACAGAGATCTGGGGTAATAAAATTCCTCGTCGAGAAGATGGTGCATGGCCTAGATGACAACATACTCTTTGTTTGCAAAGAAAACATTGAGTGGAGAAACTCAATCATCCAACAAGGACATGAAGAATTCCTCAAGCTTTTAAAAGAATTGAAGGAGTTGACTGACACTATGCAAAAAGACATGAAATGCATAGATCTTCAGCTCTTAAGAGAGGATAAGAAAACGCTTGAGGATTCATCACAGATGATTCAGGCCTTCAAAGATCGAATACAACAGGTTCAGGAAGCAAAGTCCTTAACAATTGAGGACTTCTCAAAGGTCGCAAGAATCGAATCTATGTTGGCTATCTGTTTCAATCATTTGGAGATGCATAAGGTTAAAGCCCTATAGGTAGGTAAAAAGAAAGAAGTATGGAAGCAACGGATTTTGCACATGGGCCTCCCACATTACCAGCTCATCTTAAACTTCTCACCTGGAATGGTAGAACATTCGAAGTACCCCCGGATCACAAGATAGACAGGTTGAAGTCACATCATCTACTAGAGCTTTATCGTGTTGTCTTTGCTCGCGGCTCATGCCACGTTTTTAGTTTAGTTATTGCTTTTCAGTTTTATGAAACTAGACTTCTTTAACTTTGGGATAGAGTTAATTATTTAACTCTAGTTTTATGTGTAACAAACTATCATAGCCTGGAGGCTATTTATATGGTTGGATAAGTCTTTTCAAAGGTCCGAAAAATTTTGATTGAAGAAAAAGAAAACTGAGTTTTCTTTGGATTTTCAATATAGACAATTCTGGTTTTTGAATGAAGAAAATATTGTGGTTCGATCTTCAAATATGTGCGTTTGAAAGATTATCAATCTTTGTTGGGATATATGCTTATGCGCTGAATATATTTTCTTCATTACCAACTTTATCTTAGTTTGTGGATTCATTGATTTTCTTTGTTTAAATAGTACTTCATAGTTGTTTAAATGACTCTAATCCCCCTTGTCTTGTGAAACATGAGCGAGAATCAATCAACATTTTCATTACTTTGAGTATTATGGATGGAATAAATTTTATGTTGAATGAATGCGTACAGAGATAAAGTCTGTGAGCTTTATACTTTAAAATAAATATTTTGTAGTGTTCCTTTGTGTTGACAAATGAATGTTGAAGCCTTTCTCATTTTTTGGTTAAAAGTGTGTTTGTTTCTTGACTAATCTGCATAAAAATTTATTGAACATCTTATGAGGAGTTGCACTCTTATGCAGAGGGTAAACCACAACTTGGTTCACCCAATTGTTGGTACGTTTGCCTTTTTATAAAGGGTGTGTATGAGTCTTTATTTTAAAAACACATAGAAATTGAAGAAAAGGAAAATCTGTTAACCAACAGGCTTAAAAACAGTGGAGAGTCCATAACCACAAAAGAATTAGAAAACCATTCAGAATCACGAACAATACTCTGCCTCTAAATCCCATCAATAGACTTTAGATTACAATTTCAAGGAACGACAGAAGTTGAATTAAGTAAAACACAGATCTTTACCCTAAAAATCTCATCCTCAATTAAAGAATGTGAATGCATAAACTTCCCAAAAGAATCTCATATTCTTTGCAAAATGTCGGGATCAGAAAATTCATACGGGAGATTAGGAAGCAAAAACCAAGTAGGAATAGTTTTAACAATATCCTGAGAAGTCAAAAAAAGAGGTACCAGCATTCCACAAAAACCAAGTTACGGCCAACCCAAAAAAATGGCTTCTCTAGGGCCTTCATTTGAGCTTCCTCAGAGTCAAAGATAACAATAAAAGAACTCAAAGAGAGAACCTAAAAAAAAAGCATACCATACCATAACTCATGAATCTTACGATGCAATTTTGAAAGCAAAATATTATCTTCCCAAACCTAAATGAAGATAGCCAAACTATGCAAATCCCTAGCCTTCTTATCCAATGGAGCTTCAACTGTGAAGATACAAGGAATAGGCAACCATACCTTATCCACAGAATTTCCCTTACCCGAAGACTTGCCCATATCAAGATTCAAATCATCTGCCTTTTTTGTCCATAGATTCCCAGAATTTTTCCAACCATCAACTTGCCTGAATCCTCATTCTTTTTAGGGTTGTTTCCTAACCACCCATTCCCTAAACCAACCCTATTCCTTCTATATCTCGAAGATAAACGCTTAAAATTTTTGGGTTTCTTCTTACCAGCACTTCTATTCTGTGGATGGAAAAAAACCCTAAAATAATCTGATTTCGGCAAGCCATCGTCTTTGTAACGCGACTCCTGCTGCTCCAAAACTAGCACATCTACCTGTAGACACCTAAAATTGTCATGTCTAATTAAATAAATATTTTATTTATTTAATTATCTAAGCTTAATTCTTCTATTAATTAAATAAATCTTTATCTATTTAATTAATTCGTTTATCCTCTTCTAGCCTTATCTCTCATTTAAATAAATATATTTATTTATTTAAATTATCCTTTTTCCTAAATTAAATAAATATTCTATTTATTTAATTGATCCCACTTCTTCTATTAATTAAATAAATCTTTATTTATTTAATTAATTAATTAACCTTTTCTACCCATGACACATGTCATTCACCTCTTAATTCATACACTACCTACCCCTTTCATTATTTTATTATTTCTTCTACCTACCCTCTAATCATAGTCGACCTCCTTTTACACCTCTCAACCTTATCCCTCCATTTCATATTGTGTCTTCTATATAAGGAGATGCTTCCTTCATTATCAAACCCTAATGATGCATCCAAATGACCTAAGTACTTGATCACTTGACTACACTATGATCCTACTTGCAACCACATTCCGTTCTTTGTTGAGCTCTTGTGCACATAAAATCTGAGAGCAAATATATCAAGCAAGATCAATGGAGATAGGAAGAATGGAGATCCAAACCCTATTGGACATGTGATGCTATAATCTTTGTGATTTCATTTGATTTGCATTGTCTTAGGTAATCTTCATATGTTATGGTGGATTTTTGTTGATTGTTAGGCTAGGGTTTTGTGGTTGGATTCATTTAGCCTTTCAATCTTGTTATTATTGTTATCCATTTTCACCATATACATTTTGGCACGCCCGGTGGGACTTTTGTCCCTTTTGCATTTAACTTCCTTATTGCAGATTTTGTAATGTGAAGTTACAGATCCGACGTTTTCGGCAGCGTTTTGATATTTTCGAGTCTGCGTACTTTCGGATCGCGTTTTTGATTTTTTGGCGTGTCTGTGACATCTGGATCCACGTCTGTGTTTTGGCAATATTTTATTTTTGCAGGTTCAGGAAAATGCGTCTGTGTTGTAAAGTTGCGTCTGCGTTGATTTTGGTCGCATCTGTGTACTGTAGCCGCGTCTCTGTCTCACAAAACCGCATCTGTGTTACCCAGTCGCGTTTGTGTTGAGGGTAACTGCGTCTGTGTTCACCAGTTTCAAAATTTTTGGTTTTCATTGATTCAGTTTTTCGGATTTTGCATTTAGGGTTTCAGATCTGGTTTATTTTTAGCTAACATTTTCAGATCTAGCTAACGAAATTGGTGCAGCTTGTCTTGAAAGCAAAATCGTTTGGTCGAAGGCCCCTATTTTCACAAAGCCTTTTGGGTTTAAAATTTACCTAACTTGTGTGCTTGCAGGAAGGAGTGATTATTTCAAACAATCCAAACTACTAACAACTCTTTGTTGCAGGTCCTTGGCAAGGGTTTTTGGATTTTTATTATGTGCCTTGTTTTCATAGACTAGCAAACACTTCAATTGGTGCACTAAAATTGAATCATTGTATTTTTTGTCTTGAGCAATAGGCTCTTTTTGTTTAATCTTTAGAGGGTCTGTCTTCCCATGTGGTCATTAGGACTACTAGTGAGAAGAGAATGACCCAAGTGGTAGCGAGGAAAACCCACCTCTTTCGAACCACTATAAACAAATGTATTCATGGTGAAAACTATGGATAATGTGTGTTGATTGGTTCATACCGACACTATGTCTCCCCATAAACCCGTTTGATCAAATTTATTTGATCAGTTGTAGGGTGTAACCCCTATCGGCTGGGAGCCTTCTGTATTTATAGAGCTGAAAGTGCCACATGTATGGCCACACGAGCGGATGCCCTTACTAGCACCATTTTGTTTTAGAAGCCCAAATCCTTCTAGTTGTTGGGACAGGAGGTCGAACCTCTGGTAGCGGCCCACACACATACGGTTCTTAGTAGAGATACAAAGTTTGCCACGGGGAGTTTTCGTGGGGACTGATGCTTTGCTGACCCGAGAAGTGAGTGCCGAGGGTGGAGCCAGTGAGGTCAAGCATCTAAGTATCCGCTCTGAATAACGTAGCCTCGGGGGTAAAACCCCATGTGGGATCAACAACTATTGTCTTGGCCAGCCATAAGAATTGTGATTGACTTATTTTAAACATTTAAAACATTCAAGACCAAACAGCAAAACATTGTGTCTTTTGTGTCTTCAAGTGTATGCAAAACATTTTTACATCAAACAACACACTTTTCTTGGAGTCATTTTGAGTCTAGACACTTGCAAACATTGGGTCTTCATCAACACTGTGTCCTCTTGTCATGAAAATCAGTCAAACAGTCAGATTTGGTCACAACAAAACGACTTCATAGATTGGAAAAAATTGCACAAATTTTACAGAAACGCGTCTATGTAGGACATAATAGCGTCTGTGTGGTATAACTGCGTCTGTGAAGGGCAGAATCGCGTCTGTGTTCCAACAGTCAACATTACACTTTGCAAAAAAAATCTCAGAAATGCATCTGTGTTAAACAGAGTCGCGTTTGCGTCAGGAAACCGTGTCTGTGAAGTATACAGGCACGTCTGTGTCCAGAATTGAAAAACTATTACAGTCCAGCAAACAAACACAATCAGTTTCGGAATTCTTGAGCTTCCTAGGTCATTTCTCCAGGGTTTCATCTAGCATTCAACCTGTCCTTGGGTCTCACAAAATCCATCATTCCTTCACATCTCACTTTACATTCACATTTGTCTAAACTTGAGTCAAACGGTCACTTGCTTGTCCTCATCATACTTTGTCAACACACTACATACAACAACATTT
This sequence comes from Cryptomeria japonica, assembly GCF_030272615.1. Classification (NCBI taxonomy): domain Eukaryota; kingdom Viridiplantae; phylum Streptophyta; class Pinopsida; order Cupressales; family Cupressaceae; genus Cryptomeria; species Cryptomeria japonica. Next base: position 231,998,451 of record NC_081407.1, read on the forward strand.
TGCTAAATGGTCCCTCACCAAGGTTTCTTACCTTTGGGTCTCATTTGGTCCTACTTAGAGTCAAGGTCAACTTACCTCATCAAGAGAAACTATCCTCTCTTTGGAAGTCACACCTGCTCTACTACATCCATACTTGGTCTTACACTTTGGACATTGCAAGTACACCTCAGATTCATTTACATTCCATCCAACTCTTGGTCTTCCATACTCTTTCCATTTTTCATCTAGTCTCACACATCTTGGTCAATACCTAGTTCATGGTTGAAACCCATCTTCAAAAATCTAGGAGAGAAACTAAAGAGGCCAATACAGTGCGGCCCAAATTCATTTTTTTCGAATCAAATCAGGTGAATACTCAAACAACTTCTAAATCACAAAGGAAGTACACTCCATTGGGAGAACCTCTTGAGTCGGTCTTCAAGAAGCTAGTGGCAAACAAGGTAATCACAGTTCCATATTTTCCTCCATATGAACCAAAGGTTAAACCAAATTGGTGGAACGATGATGAGTATTGTGAATTTCATAAGAGCAAGGGTCATAAGACAGGAAATTGTCATCGACTGAAGAACATCATACAGGATCTCATTGATAGAGGTGACATTGAGATTGAGGGACATTCGTCTAATCAAGAACATGAGATGTTTAAGGAACCATTCCCAAAACATGACAAGGGAAAAGCTAAAGCCATAGAGGATCAAACCAACTATACCAGAGCATCTTATAACTATGATTCAACCATCAATCACATCTCGATGGACAATTATGTCTCTACCATTATCATCAAGGACAAAGTGTCTGAGAATTCTACCCAGAGACCCAGGATTGTCCTAAAAGGTGTTGGATCTTCTTCTGAACCTACCTTTGAATGTAATGTTACAACTCATCGAGGTAAAATCACTTTGCAAGCTGCTCCAACTAAAAACACCGCTTCTTCATCAACCAAACCTGAGTATGACCTTGTAGAACAACTAGGAAAGACACCCGTGCTCATCTCGATCCTTGAGCTATTACGCATATCTCCCGCACATAAAGCCATTCTTGACAAAATCTTGAGAGATACTATTGTTCCTACTGATCTGAACATGGACCAGTTTCAAGCCATGGTGGGATACCTTTCCATTCCACACTTTCTTACTTTCACCGAAGCCGATGATGCCTCCGTAAGTCAGCCACATAATGCACCACTACACATTGAAGCCTTCATACACAAACATCGAATAAAAAGAGTCCTGATAGATGGAGGAGCAGGTCTAAACATTTGCACATTAAGCACTATTACACAATTGGGATATTTTGATAAAGTTGTGAATCAAACAAACAAAATCACCATCAAGGCATATGACGATGAAGAGCGTTCATCCAAGGGTACAGTCATCTTACCTCTCAGAGTTGGACCAGTTACAAAGGATGTGGTTTGTCAAGTCCTGGATCTAAATCTCACTTACAACATATTGCTAGGACGCCCTTGGATTCATGAAATGAGGGCAGTCCCATCCACATATCACCAATGCATTAAGTTTCCTCATAATGGAGTGGAAGTAACAGTTAACGGTGATCCAAATCCATTCATATACTGCAATAACCTGGAATCAAAGACTAAGACCATCATTCCCAGTAATCGTGAGGTTGTTCCTTCCTCGGCATACATTGATCCTGAGTCATTAAAACCTTCGACAACAAAACAAGGTGAGCTTAAAGGAAAGTTTCAGGACAAAGGCATGGGGGAATATACTTTAAATCAGACCATGTACTTACGACAAGTCATGAGTTCCCCAAAAAGAATATGGAAAACCACATCCTAACAAGCAAATCTCCATCATGATGCTTAAATGGGACCCTACTACCTTTCAAAGATGGGGTGAACTAGAAGAGGAAGATTTATACCAAATGCTTTTCAGAGACAATGAAGAGGAAACACAAGATCACATTAGTCTACCATGTGAGAAATATGGCAAAGGCTTCAAAATTCTACAAAAATTCGGGTATGATGGAAAAAGCCCTTTGGGATTACGAAAGGAAGGCATCATTTAGCCTTTACAACCTGAATTGACTATCAAGAAGCAATGCTCGAAAGGACTTGGTTTCTTAACTCCTAAGGTCCACACCCAAAGGACAAAAGAAGCCTTACAAATTGAAGATGCCAAAATTCAACAAGAGGATCGCTATTCCACAGATTCCAATGAATGGGAATGGGGTTCCGACAAGTCTTCCAGTGACTACGAGCTCACCGAGATATTCAGAGAGCCAGATGAACCAACAGAAGAAGAGGAGTTTTATAACAAGTTCAAAGTTGGTCAAGAAACAACCCATGAGGATTCCACACAGTCCTTGTCTCAAGGTTCTAGGTTGAAATCACATAGGATGAGAACACCTGTCCCAGAATGCCCTACTAGTGATGATAATTTGGATTCGCTCACGATCGAGACTGATGAGGAGAGTGCCATCGATGACCTCGATAATTACCTTGACATACCCGAATATAACTGCATCTTCACTCTTAGCCCCACTAACTTCGAAGACATTAATGGCCTTCCCCTTGTTCACCACCAACTCATTGACTGGGACCATGAAGGATCTACACAGTTTGACACATTCCAAAATGATGAAGCTTTTATTGAATATCTGGGCATACGAGATGATCTTCCCCCTGGAGACCATAAAGCGGGATACACTATAGAACTCAATAGCGTGGCATATTTTGGTGAGGGTGTCGGACCTTCCAGTCACAAAAATGTGAAAATAAGAACAAATCAAGGGTTTTATGGCGAAAACCACACAGTGGCGCTGTCTGACCCCAAAAAAGTAAAAAGAAAGGACGTATCTGAGGGTGAAAACCTCTCTGAGGCACCCGAAGATGGAAGGCTCGACATTCTCCCAGCATCATATGAGTAAAAGTCATCCATGTTGGTAGAAGAGACTATCAAAACAAACATTGGTACAGAAGAGATTCCACACAACATATTCCTAGCTCAATCACTGACAGAGTCCGAAAGGTCAAAATTCATAAGTTTCTTCAAAGAACGACAAATCAACTTCGCCTGGTCATACGCTGATATGCCTGGATTAGATCCGGATTTGGTAATGCATCATTTGACAGTCAAACCGAGGGCAAAACCAGTAAAATAGAAATTAAGAAAAATGCATTCACAAGTGGTGTATGCAGGAAAAGTGGGCGAATAAAACTTAATATGTGAAAATTAAGTTAAATACTAGTCCACACACACACACAGGACTTCTTGGTGCAAGCTATGGAGTAACGTAGTGTTACTCAGCTTCCCAAGGAGGGTCCCATGGTTCTCTATCTCACAATGTCCCTCAAACCAATGTTTTTGCTCTCAGATCACTGAGCAAAATGGTTTAGGGATGGCAAATGTGAGAACGAGAGATGCTTTGATAGATTTTAGTATGAAATGGAGGTTAAGCTATGTATGACTCTACAATGCAATACACTAGATGATAAGATGACGAGGTTAGTATGAATACTATCCTAGCATACTATATTTAGTCTATGATTGAGCTAAAATGATAAAGAAATTATTCTAAACATGCGTATTTAGTCTAATTCCTGATCTAAAAGAGAGCATAAAGATGATATGAAAGCTTGAAAGAATTTGAGCATAAGTATAATGCTTCAAATTTGAAAGATGATTGTTGAGAATGGAGGAATGAGAGCTCTATTTATAGCATAAACAGGGCAATGGATGGTCAAGATTGAATGGTTTAATCAAGGGTTGAGTTTGAAAGTTGGGGATCCATGTGCACAATTGGCACCAATGAAATGGTGACAAGTGTCAACATAGGGTTGGGTTGAGAGAAGAGGTTGGAGGCATTAAAGGCCTGAGAAGACCTCATGGTTATCTAAAGGCTAAGAGTCAAGTCCAAATTAAGATTACCCACTGGATTAAGAGTTAATCCAAGGATAAACCTTTGTGCAAATGATTAAGAGATAATCATGGTCAAAGCATTAATGGCCTGATGAGACCCTTGGGTTGGATAGAGGTTGAGTCAAAACAAATATTTTAACCATGTAGGAGGGTTGAGTTAACCATTAATGGTTATTGGAGACTTTGGGGATTAAGTGGTTGAAGGTTGGAAGCCTTCAATGGTTTTCAAAGACTTTGAGCCATTTAGTGGTTGAAGGTTGAAAACCTTTAATGGTTATCAAAGACTTTAAGGGTTTTGAGAAGTGACTTCCCTTTGCTTAGGGATGTGACAAAGTTTAGAGGAGGGGTTAGGTTAATTAGAAGTGATTAGAAGATTCTAGAAGGGATTAGAAAGGGGTTTGGGATTTTGCAAGTGGATGGAGAGATAATAGGATTTAATTGAAATAAAGTAATTTAATTCAATTTGGTTGCAATTTGGAGAAATTAAATAAATTAGATTTATTCAATTTAAGATAACTATTTAATTAAATTTGAATTTAATTAAAAGTGGATAGGGGGGATTTAATTGAATAAAATGATTTATTCATTAAATGGGTATAGTGAATTTTATTTAAATAAATTGAGTAATTTACTTAATAAAATAGAAGAATGTGGATAATTTAATTAAATTGGATTTAATCAAATAGAGAAATGAACATAAAATAATCATTTAGGAATATGGTCATTTTTATACGTCTACATTTTGCCCCTCTTTGAAGTGACGTGTGTGCACATGTTATTTCAAAGAAAATGATGCTTTATCATGATTTATGATTAAATGCAATTTTTGTGTCGCTCTTTTGATTTGCAAGTTGTGCCCCAGATTTGATTTGATGTGTGATGCCCTAGATTTGATATTTTGATGGTGATACCAGATTTGATTTGATGTGTGATGCCCCAGATTCGATATTTTGATGGTGATGCCCCCTCAGGAGATGAATCGATTTTGTTTTTTGAAAAATTTTGATTTGATATGATGAGTTGCGTACCTTGTTTCAAGTTCAATGTGTGAAGCCTGATTTGTGTTACAAGCTGATATGGGTTGGAAACTTGAGTTGTGTTACAAGCTGATATAGGTGGGAAACTTGAGTTGTTTTACAAGTTTATGTGATTGTGGAGACTTGAGTTGTGTTACAAGTTTTGATATGGTTTTTGATAACTTGAGTTGTTTTACAAGTTGATATGAAATGATAGGATTTTGAACTTGATGTAGATGAGCAAATTGTTTCATGTTGTTGATGTGAGTTTGATTTTGATATCTTTGTTTTGATGTGGAAACTTGATATTGGATTTGATGTTGAGATTTGATATGATAATGCCCCCTCCGGAGATCATTCGTGCACACAAAGCATGAATGATCTCTCGAAAGAAGAAGAATGTTGTTTGAAAGATAGAAGAGTAGATAGTGATGGCATGCATGGGTTTGATAGGATTGATTAGATTGATTGGATTGAGATTAAGATTGATTTCAGGTATGACACCTCCTGTATAAGACATGGATATCGAGCGTCTGGTTTCAAGAATGATATCGCCTGTATAAGACATGGATGATCAAGCATCTAGTTTCAAGAATGATACTGCCTGTATAAGATATGGATGATTGAGCGTCTGGTTTCAGGAATGATACCGCCTGTATAAGACATGGATGATCGAGTGTCTGGTTTCAAGAATGATACTGCCTGTATAAGATATGGATGATTGAGCATCTGGTTTCAGGAATGATACCACCTGTATAAGACATGGATGATCGAGTGTCTGGTTTCAGGAACGATATATCCTGTATAAGACCGATCAAAACGCCTGGTTTCAGGAACAATATATCCTGTATAAGAGCTGATCAAAACATCTGGTTGCAGGAAAGATACATCCTGTATAAGAGTTGATCAAAACATATGGTTGCAGGAAAGATACATCCTGTATAAGACATGATAGAAGATAGTTTGGAAGAATGATAGAAGATAGTTTGGAAGAATGATGAAGATAGTTTAGAAGAATGATAGAAGATAGTTTAGAAGACTGATAGAAGATAGTTTGGAAGAATGATAGAACATAGTTTAGAAGAATGATAGAAGATAGTTTGGAAGAATGATAGAAGATATGAAAGTGAAGAAAGATTCCATGATGATGTGATAGATATGCATGCGAGGGATGCAATGATGAATGATGAATGATATTTTGAAAATGAGATGTATGATATGATATGCAACTAATTGTAAAATGATATGTAAATATGTGTAAAATGATATGTAACTATTTGTAAAATGATATGCAACTATGTTTTTGGTAGCATCCTCATTCGGCATTTGCCATCCGATATAGCCATTTGTTTGCTTTCTTTGTAGATATCATCATTGAGCATTGATTTGTTTAGGATATGTTGAAAATTTATACAAGCATAATGGTATAATTGAACCATAATGACTTGAGAAAAATTTACATGATATTTGATTTTGCAAGATAGCACAAGCGTCAAGGTATAATTGAACCAGGACAACCTGAGTGCGTATTGCGTAAACAGACAAGAGTTAACCTTTGTCCCATACAAATTCAAAATGTCCTCAGCAATATGCCACCTGATTGCTTCATAGGACAAATTTGCATGGTAAAAGACTTCACTCACAGATAGAAGACAAATAAAACATCACATTCTTTCCTTGCTTCTCTAGTCGTAAGACATCCTTGAGTCACTTAGGAGATATGATAAGCAAAAATTAACAACCATAAGTAAGCATGCATGCTATTTGAAATGTATTCTTGTCAATTAAAACATCTTGCAAATAGATCTTTGTTTAGTTGAAATCAGTTCAAGTTCGTGATGTTTAGCCTTCTCGCATTGTCGTTTGGCATTTGTTGGTTGTTTTGATCCTTGTTGTCTTGCTACGTTTTTGGTCTGATGTTGAAAATCTTGAAGGCGAAATGCCCCTAGTAAGGTCAGGATTTTGCCCCTTGTTGTTGATACTACTTTGATACGGATATGTACACTGATCACCAAGCCATGGTGGGATATTATTTGGATAATTGTTTTAGATAAACCAAGGACAGTGACTACACTAAGTATGTCCAAGATTGATAAGTATTTGTGAATTTCTGGTGATGTCTTAGATGGGTGGATATGATATGTACAATATGATTTGTGAAACATGTATTTCCATAAATTGATAAAGATAAGGCTAACTAGAACAGAATCCAGCAGTCATACTGATTGATGTCATTGTTATGATTTGGTCGATGATTGATAAGAATGTCTGGTTTCAAAGAGTGAGTACCCCGTATAAGACCGATCTGTCTGGTTTCGAGTGTACCTATCCCTATATAAGACATGTTGATGTTGATGTTGATAGATGGATTGATTATCAAGACTTGATGATTGATAGGAATGTCTGGTTTCAAAGAGTGAGTACCCAGTATAAGACCGATCTATCTGGTTTCGAGTGTACCTATCCCTGTATAAGACATGTTTGATGTTGATGTTGATTTCAAGTAATGAATTGATTAACAAGACATGTGATAAATTTGAT